>NC_143398.1:18590090-18893121 GCF_052110815.1 Crocodylus siamensis | reverse complement strand
CCCTTGTTAAATTTGAAGCACCCCTCGGAAAGTGCCAGCTCTAGTTTTTATACAATATTTTACTACAGAAAAATTATAGAAAGGGAGTGCCACACAGGCGCAGCTGTTCATGGCCTCCTGCCCTCCTGTAAGCACAATCCAGTCCTCTGGTCTCAAGTTCAAAACAGAGCAGAAACACAAGCCAGATGCTTCACAAAATAAATAGTCTCTCTCCCTCAGGATAAATGTTGACCACAGGCCCTACCACTGTCAGAGCATCTCACCCCAGCTCCCCTGGGTGCCTGACTGTCCATCTCTAGTAGCCCCTCTCTCCCAAGGGATCCTCTCCCTGCTGCAAGCATAGGCTGCTCCTTGCATGGTCAAGGACTGGGCTTTGTCCCCCAAGCAAAATCTCCTTCCAGCCATGTGACCTGGCCTTCTGCACCTAGGGACCAATTAGCTGCTTGGTCATTTTAGCCCCTGTCTCAGTCTACCTGGGCTGTTACTCCTTGCCTTTCCTGGCTGCAGGTTTCCTACCTTCTCAGGCCTAGCAACAGGGGCAGGGTTCCCTCTTACAGTGTATCATGCTACAGATTCCTATTGGAATTTCTGGATTTATCTTGTGAAACATGTTTGTACACCTAACAGTTCTAACATTACACAGTACCCTGAGACACCCTTGCTAGGAACTCACAACACCCGGTTGAAAATCACTGACTTAGGCTAGATACCAACGTTCAAAAAGCCCAAGGTGGAATCTATCCCACTGTTCTGGGATAGAGGTTTGTTGGGAAGACATAGCATCCACCTCACACCAAGGGGAAGGAACTGTTTTCTTCCCGGATGGCTGACTTGATGGAGAGCTTTAAACTAGTTGCGTCGGGGGATGGGTATGCAGATGTGTGTGCAAGCCGGGGGACAGCCAAGCAGGAAGGATGTAGAGGGGGTGGTGAGGGAGGTTTCGAGAGCCTGGAACTAGCATCGCCATGGGAGGGGGCTGCAGGAAGACGAGGAGATACAACCTGAGCAAGACAGGTGACAAATGCAAGGAGTGCCTACATAATAAACAGGGCTCCAAACAGTCTCCCAAATCGGGGGGTGGCACACACAGCTTGGCAAGGCCTTAAATGCCTACATACCAATGCTCATAGTATGGGGAATAAGCAGGAGGAACTCACCCTCAGAATAGCCAGGTCAGACCCAGACATAATAGGGCTTACAGAAACGTGATGGGATTCATCCCATGTCTGGGCAGTTAGCATTAGGGGCTATAGGCTTTACAGGCAGGGTAGAGAAGGAAGGAAAGGTGGGGGTGTGGCGCTCTGTCTCAAGGAGCAATACACATCCTCTGCCAGCAAAATGGGGTCAGAGGGGCAAGCTGAAGTGCTCTGGGTCAAGATACATGGGGAGAGGGATCTAATGGTGGGGGTCTACAGATGCCCCAACCAAGGGGAGGAGCTGGACTGGGAATTTTCGGGCCAGCTTGCAGAGGCACTTAAGGCAAAGGATGTAGTTGTCATGGGTGATTTAAATTACCCGAACATCTGCTGCGAGGAACAGTCAACCAGGTCAGACTGTTCTAGGAGGTTCCTGGCAGAGATACAGGACCTCCACTTAATTCAGGAGGTGCACAGTCTCACCAGAGGAAACACCCTGTTGGACCTGGTCCTGGCCACAGGCGATGACCTGGTAAGGGGCCTCCAGGTTCTTGACCACCTGGGTGATAGTGATCATTGCTTGCTGGAATGGGTGTCAAGGGCCTGCAGCAAGGCGGTAGTCCTAGACTTCAAGAGGGCCAACTTCAACGAGTTGAGGAGATTAGTGGGAGAGGCGCTGGGGTTCTCGAGAGCAGGGGAGCTCAGTGCCCAAGACGAGTGGTCATTCCTTAAGGAGACGATACTCAGGGCCCAAGGGGTGACCATCCCAACAAAAACAAAGGAGGGGAAGGAGTGTCTGAAAGCCCCCCTGGACTGCCCGGCTGCCAAAAAGGCGGCGTATAACCAGTGGAAGGGGGGTGCTATCTCCAAAAAGGAGTATACCTCCTCTGCTTGGGCCTGTAGGGGGGCTGTCAGGAAAGCTAAGGTGGACATAGAGCTAGAACTTGCGTCCAAAATCAAAGATAATAAAAAGTCCTTTTTCAAATATATAGGGAGGATGAAGAAAGCACCAGGAAATGTGGGGCCCCTTCAAGATCCTCTGGGCAATCTGGTGGTTGCGCCAGAGGAGAAAGCAGACCTCTTCAACCAATTCTTCACCTCTGTTTTCTTGTGCAGGGACCAGGACTTCCCCACCATGATTCAAGATGGACTTGAGGGGAATGCCTCCAGACCTCAGATTGGGGGGGACCAGGTTAGAGAGCTTCTGGAGGGGCTGGATGTGCATAACAAGGAATAACAACCATAAGTTGTTGGACAGTAGGTTTAGATTAGACATCCGTAAGAACTACTTCACAGTCAGGGTGGCTAGGATCTAGAACCAACTTCCAAGAGAAGTGGTGCTGGCTCCTACCCTGGGGGTCTTTAAGAGGAGGCTTGATGCCTACCTGGCTGGAATCATTTGAGCCCAGTTTTTTGTCCTGCCCAGGCAGGGTGTCGGACTTGAAGATCTACAAGGTCCCTTCCGACCCGACTTCTATGAGTCTATGATCAGGGCAGAAGGGAACTGGGGATTGCCAATGGGGGACGTCAGGGTCTATGCACAAATGCTGAGCAGGGGAATAAGCAGGAGGAACTAGCATTCTTACTAGAATATAGGGAATATGATCTTGTTGAAATAGCTGAGACCTGGTGGGATGCCACGCATGACTGGGCTATATTCATAGAGGACTACGGACTGAACAGAAGGGATCGGGTAGGGAAGAAGGGAAGAGGTATAGCTCTTTATGTAAAGGAGCGGTATGCCACCTCAGAGACCCAAATTGGTTCAAGAGAAGGACAACTCAAGACTCTGTGGGTCAAGATACAGGAGGGACGAGGAGCAAGGGACTTGATGATAGGTGTCACCTGCAGACTGCCACACTAGGGGGAAGAGCCAGATCTGGAATTTTCCAGAGAACTGATGAAAGCTGAATGTTCAGTCAACATGGTTGTTGTCATTGGAGACTTCAGTTACCCTGATGTCTGCTTGGAGGAGCACTCAACCAGATTCGACTGGTCATGTAGGTTTTTTACATGTGTGGAAGAACTTTATTTAGTAGAGAAGGTGAATGGGCCAACCAGGGAGAAGGCTTTGTTGGATTTGGTTCTAGCCAAAGGGGACAACCTGTTGGGAGATCTGAGGACTGAGGGTTATCTGGGAGACAGTGATCATGAGATGATAGAATTAACTATGTCATAGGGCAGGGAAGTCAGCCAGTAGGTAAGAGGTACTTGACTTCAGGAAGGTTGACTTCAATGAGTTTAGAAAAATAGTGGGAGAGACCCTATGGGAAGAGGGACTGGAGGGGAAAGGAGTTCAGGAAGGGTGGTCATTCATCAAAGGAATGATCCTCAGAGTGCAAAAAAGGTCCATTCCTGTATGCAGAAAAGGTGGTAAAGGGGCCCAGAAGCCGCCTTGACTTACCAGAGGGATAAAGGAGTTCTTGAAAAGAAAAAGGAGGCTTATGGACAGCGGAAATAAGGGATAATCACAAAGGAAGAATACACAAGTATAGCCTGTATTTGTATGGAGAGGATAAGAAAGGCAAGGGCATCAATGGCAACCAGGTGTGGTGACCGAAATCAAGGACAGTTAGAAGTCCTTCTTTAGGTATATAGGGAGCAGGAGGAAGACCAAGGGAAATGTGGGACCCTTGCAGAATGGGATGGGACAACTGATAACAGACAGTCAGGAGAAAGCTGAACTCTTTAATGAATACTTTGTGTCCCTGTGCTGTTTAGCACCTTTATCAACAATTTAGATGAGGATGTGGAAAGCACAATGGCCATGTTTGTGAACAGTAATAAGTTATGGGGAAAAGCAGTCATGCTAAGGGATAGGATGCAGATCCAAGCAGACCTGGACAAGCTGGAAAGGTGGGCAGAGCAGAACCAGATGCAGTTCAATAAAGATAAATGCAGAGTGCTTCACCTGGGTAGAAGTAACCTGCAACATCAGTATAGGTTAGGAAGAGAAGTCCTGGCCAGCACAATGGCTAAAAGAGACCTCAGGCTTATGGTTGATCACACAATGAAAACGAGTCATCAGTGCAACACTGTAGTCAACAGAGCCAATAGCATACTGGGATGCATTACACATCATGACCAGGGCTAAGGAAGTGATACTTCCTTTCTACTTGGCACTGGTGAGACTCCAGCTGGGCACCACACTTCAAAAAAGATGTGGAGAACCTTGAAAGGGTCCAGAGAAGGGCCACAAGAATGATTAAGGGCCTGGAGGACAAACCTTATGAAGAAAGACCAAAGGACTGTTCAGCCTGGGGAAGAGAAGACTGAGGAGGAACTTGGTGACAGTCTGCAAGTATGTAAGGGCTGAGTATCCGGACTGGGAGAAAACCTGTTCCCTAGGGTGCCCCAGGGGAGGACAAGGAGCAATGACCATAAACTGTCAGAGGCTTGTTTCAGGCTGGATGCAAGAAAGCAGCAAATCTTAGACCAGGTTCCACCATTTTTAAACCAATCTATCTGTGCCAAACTTTTGTTGTTACAGGTATAGACCAGTTTTGTTTGTTGAACTTCTGTTCTGTTATGGGTATAGACCTGTTTCCGATCATTTATACCAGTAATGTAATGTCTGTACCTGGCCTTAACACTGGAAGTTGTCACTGCTTCATGAAAGTCCATGAAAAAATGGGATTGACACTTCCCCCGCAGTTGTGGTTCTATCCCTAAAAATTTTAAGGAAATAATAATTTGTTCAATTCATAAGGAATTTTGGAGTAATTGTACAGAGATGATTATGATAAGTTCACTATGGAACCATGTTTACATTTGGATTTGGGACCTTTAAAAATGTAATGTCTAGGCAAGTTTTGCAAAGAAGAAGTGAAAGTGAACTTACAGTGAACTTGTAAACAAATAAATAGAGTTCAGCAGAAGTAATCTAGTATATTCTGACAGATTAGTAGAAGGGTCTAGTAATATATTTTGGATGCAAGTTTAGCAAGGAGGACTTAATTGCAAATTCACAAAAAGAACCCAATAATTGAAAACATCAATGTAAAGCAGATCAACAGACATTTATAGAGTTGTTAACATGATTGATGGAATTAACTCCAATCTGTGGTCAATAAACCTTTAAAAGAATTGCAGCACTTGGGAAATGCACAAATAGGCATCTGGGCAATTAAAAATGCCGATCAGCAATTTGCAAGTTTTAAAATACCCTGGTTTAATGAACCAGTTGCATTGTTAATGACTGCATTGTCCAAAGGATTAGATGCAAGCATTACACAGGAAGGGCGATTAGAGGTTTTTTGGATCTGAGATGTTTAAAGAAAGAAGAACAAATTTTATCTCAGAATGGAAGGGAGCTGTTGGCCATTGTGTCTGAATGTCTGGAATTCCCAGCAGTATTTAAATGAGAGAGAAAAGATGCCGACAAAAGCTCATTTGAGGATTTCATAAAATTAATTTAAATTATTTTAGAGATGCCTAGAATTTGACATATGACACTAAGGCTACAAATATATAATTCTACATGGCATATACACTGAGTGACAAAAAATAAATTAGTTCTTACCTTCTGAAATGCCAAATATCTGGAACACTCATTGATTGTAATTGGAACTACGGATCCTGAGGCTGTGGTAATATTTTTTAAATGACAGTCTTACGTTGCTTCATGTATCCATTATGTAACCAATCAGTTGTATTCTTTCAATTCCATTTTGTTAAAGTCAACTGGCTGTTCAACAGATTTCTATGGGAAAAGGTTAAAAGGACTCAAAATTCATTAACAAAAATGCAACCATCAACTGAAATAGGTGGCTTTTATCTTCCAAAGCTTTGATAATATCACAATGCTTTCTTATTAAGTTAGACTATGTATTGGATAACTGATATAAATGATAAGTCTCTTGTATGGGTGGTAACTGAACAGGCACTTATGTTTCCTCTTCCATTATCAACTGTCATAAGATCGAATTATCACTGTCTTTCTAACTCTCTAATCCCTATAATTTTTGTAACCCAGCAAACTCGGAAAAATGCTATTTGAAGTCTTATAAGTCTATTTTAAGTCAGTATAATTTAAAAGAAAAACTACAGAGAGATCCGGTTTTGTTAAATGGCATTTGACAGTTTTGCAAGATTGACATTAGGAGCAGACATTTTAATGTAACAGGCATTAGGATCAAATATTTTAATATAATAAAAATGATTGTTCCAGCAATACTGCAAAAAAAAATCACTACATCACTACAATATCATCTAGCTAATACAAAAGATGCACAAAAGGCAAGGGTTGTTCTAGGCATAAAAATGTCAGGATGGCTTTTTCAACCGTGCTAGATCCAATACAACCAATCAAGTGGCTGAAGCAGGACTGAGGCAGAATTAAAGCCAACCAAACTTGTGCTCCAATAACCTGTGCTCAACTGCTGCCTAACCCTGGAAATTTCTCAGTTCAAAAGACATATCCCTGATTGATGTTAAAGTTCTCTAGGTGCCTCGACTTCTGCTTCTGCATTTTCCTAGTTTAGCTTCTGCCCCTGGTTCACTCCAAATAGGAGGCTGAGGGCGCATCTACACATACCACTACAGCACCATAGCAATGTGCTATGGTGACATAGTGACCTCCTGCGTCTACGTGTCACCGGCAGCTACTTCACCATAGTGGCGTGCTCCCCATTTTAGTATGCCACTGCAGCAAAGTAGCAACTAAAAATAACAATGTGCCACATGTATGGCAGAGTATGGGTGTGCCGTGATTTAGTACTTCCAAAAGGAAGTAACACCTTCCTACCATCTATCATAGGGCAATGTGTAGATGCACCCAGTAAATGACATTCCTCTGCCTAAGTCCCAAGGAGGCATTCTTAGAAGATATCTTCTATACAGTAATACAACTGTGTACCTCACAAAGTGTAGTCATGGTTAGTCTTAACTATGGGGCAAGGAAAAACAAGTGCCACCCCTGTTTATACAAGAGCTCTCTCATTATAGTATTAACCCTAGAAGGAGGGTATAAGGCCCTCAGCTGAACACACATCAAACACTTATCACCCACCAATCCATAGAGGAGAGACTGGAGTCAAATTCAGGTCTCCCTGTTCCCCAGCTGGGGGCTTTAACCACTGGACAAGAGAATCACGGTCACAGTATATACCGCCTCTAAGGGCCAGTCTTTTGTTACACTTAATATGTGTTAATTGCACTTAAAACACGATTGTCCACATGTTCAAACAATAAAATAAATACTAAATACAATCAGACTATAGCTAAATTATGACTTTTGATGAAAGGAGTATCTCCAGATCATATTAAGCTATTGTCAGACAACTCCGTGGATATATTATAAGTTCAAGATTTCTGAGCAGTGCCAGGGCTGGAATGGACAATCAGCTCATTGTCGATTGCAGGCCCAGCACTGCGCTGAAGCTGGTTCAAGACTGCCAGGGCAGAACCAGTGGCATCCCACAGAACCAGTGGCAGGAGTGACACCTAATCCTGGACTCAGCTCCCCATGCCTCACTCAGCCTACCACCAGAAGCAGAGACCTGGCTTGGCCTGGCATGCCAGGGGCAGGCACTCCCAGGCTGGGCAGTTTGGGGGGTTGCACATCCTCACGAGCAACCTGCAAGCTGCAGTGCCTGATGCCAAAGTCAGTGTCAGGGCAGGGGCACAGCCAGCTCCAGCCCTGTCCAGAGCAGGCTGAGATCATAGAAAGCAGTAGCATGCAAGTGCTCAAAACACATTGTACTTTTAATACAGCAAGGTAATACTTACTATGATCTAAATAAAATACGTGCTAAGTGTCTTTGTGGCAAGGCCCTCACTCACGAATGCTGACGTTTTTGCTACACACTTACATAGTTTCAAAACAAAAGTGCTTCTTTCCTAGAACTAACCTGCCAACTGGTGATCGTTGATGCCTGAGTCCTTTATTGGATTATTAGATAATAGATAGCTCTCTCTCATTGCTTATGAAAAAAATAGTAGGGAAAATTCATGGTTACAAAAGAAAAGCAGGGGGAGGGGACTTGATGAAGTCTTGAAACACTTATTTTCAGTTCATTCAGAATAATATTCAGTATCAGTGTAAATTTCCAGACAGTGTAATTTAAAAAGTGAAAGACTGTAATATAATGTAACATATTAGGTTATATTACATATTAATAGAAGCTTGATCCTTTTCTATTAGTGGGAACATAGTACTGGAAAGGACCCCTCTTTGGTCCCTTGTGCTCAAACTATTTATTGAAAGATTTCTAAAAATCATTCAAGCCCTCACAACTACACAGTACAAAACCAGAAATACCAAAAACATGACAAGTAAAAACCGGGGAGATGGGAGTTTCAGCCAGTGCACTTCCATGTCCATGCCAGGGGAATAATTGGTCAATGTACATTCAGAGAATCCTAGGAAGAGGACTATACATCACACCACAGAGGAAGACAAAAATCCTCACAGTCCCACTATGACAGTTTGACCCAGTGTGGAAAAGCAAAACCCTCTCACCAGGAACCAAGGAGTTTTCTAAGGGCTGGCAAGAGCAGTAGTGCAGTGAAGTCAAAAACTTCTAGCCTTTGCTGTATCTAATTGTCCAGTGCTTCAAGGAAGGTAAAAATAAACTCAAATCCAGTAGAATCCATAAAAGAGAAAAACATCCTTCCAGGACCCTGCAGGCAAGCACTACAAGTCATGGAATATGGGATTTGGAATCCTATTGGTTCTGATTAGACATTTTCTTCATCAGAAAGAGTTAATCCATCAAGAGTAAAGGAAAGGATCCTAACAAATATCCTGTTTTGATTCTTTTTTTAAAAATTGTATAAAATTGTCAATTATCCTATTTTGATATTTTCAAAATATAAATTTGGATTCCAAGTTCAAAATGCTCTTTTAATGTTGAAACTCTGGTTCAAGTATAGCAAAATACATTAAAAATTAAAAGGCACAAAAGTGAAATGGAACATTTCAATTGCCCCAAATCAAAGCATTTATTTTGATTATCAGTTCACAGAACTTTTTTAGATTTCAATGTTTCATTATGATTCCTGGCAGGAAAAATTTCAGAATTTGGAAAATCCCTCTGATGGGAGAAGCATTTCCTGCATAGCTTTAGTTCTGATTAATAATGAAAGACCTGAGTCCTCAGGTATGCACACTTTTCTTAATTATGCTTTCTTTTGATTTTTAACCTTTCAGGGCAGAGATTTTATTTGAGTGTGGGTATGGATTATGCCCAGCACAATACAGCTCCAATCCCAAACATAATTAGTAACAAAATTAAATATCTACAAATAATAATTAGAAGTACAATATTTGATATAGTTTACACAGTGTACCAAACATTTAGAGACTTGAGAAATATAGTAGGGGAAATTGTGACTGAAGGCCATTAACCTCCTTGGGTCTAGAATTCAGGGGGATTCAAAAGCTTTTACCTTGGTACATTCTTAAACCTATTTTTCACTTTTTTTGTTGCCTGTCATTTTGCGGGGAGTATTTCATAAGGCTCTTTCTTGAGTCTTTTGCAGATGGAGTAGGGATCTTTTAAAAACAATTCAAAAGAATACTGGGGTTTTGAATAAAAATATCTTAGCTGATCAACTGTCAACCAAACTCCTTTCTTAAACATGCAGATATATAACTAGAGTATGGCCCTACACAGATTGTACATGAAAATCAGATGGGCATGCGGAAATGATCCCATTTTGCCAATTGTAGGTTTGATTCATATGGTACACAGCTGTTCTTTACATGAACAAATTCTTGAGAAGCTAATTTGTGGGAACCAAAGAAAGAATCTTAAAATCCTTAGTAAATATATCACAGGGCCTGAGCAATTTTTATTTGCCTCTGTCAATATTGATAATGTATAGCAGCTGATGACATAAAATTGGTGTATCTCTCTTTAAGGCAGTGCTATAAAGTTCAGAAGAGCATTAATTTGCAACATGTGCTTTGGGGGTGGGGGGTATGATCACTGAACAGTGCAACAAATAGGAATGTAATTCCAACCAACTGCAGCAAATTAGCACAACATCTTCCAGAGATATCTTAAAATCTAGACTATATACCACAGATATTCTGGAGGTTTTCTTTTTGTTTTAGGGGGTATTTTCAATGCTCTGCACTCGCCTACTTTTACTTGCAGAGAAGTTAATGGTGGGCAGGGGGGACACAACCCTGGCTTCACTGCCTTAGGCAATGGTCAATGTTTTTGATAATCCCACCATTAATAATTTATTACATGTGTATGATGATATGGGAAAGTTGTTATTTAATGGACTCCACCCCTAGTTTGTGTCTATCAGCCGAACCCTTATATTAAGGAACTGGTAGGGTCTGTAGCACTCAGCTCAGCAAAGCACACAGGCACAGGTGGACTTCAGTTCATGGTTGACTTGGGGCTTGCACAGAGGCTGATGTAAACCAGCTAATCCATGTTTAAGCTATTGTTCAGTCTCTTCTTTTCATAATATTAGAATGTAGCCCAATATCTTCACTGAATCTGAGGCCTGGGAGAAGTTCCCTACACTAGCCTCTTGGGCAGGAAGATGCTTGAGAGGAAGCCTCAGACTTCATGAAAGAAGAAATCTAGCCCCACAAGGGACACTGTCCATATGGTAGCCTCCAGTAACAGGCCTTCAAAACGAGGGAAGATGTGCAGACAAGGCGAGAATACGGGTCTTTTGTAAGACCATGGAGAGTGCATGCCCAGCCATCCTACTGTGGTCTTCATAAAGGCTTAAGGAAATGGCTGAGATCTGAATGCAGCCAGTTTATTTCAAAACAGCTCCCAGCATCTGATTAAGTGAGCTGCTGCTCACAAGAACTTATGCATTGCTAATTTACTTAGCTTATAAGGTGCCGCTCTAACCTGCCTTCTGTCAAACCACTGTGCCATTAGTTGTTCATTTTAGTTCATTTTCTTGACTTGTGTCTTTTTTTGCTAGGGTGGTCAAAGTCAAATTCCAGGATTCATTATTTATTTTAATCAATACATTTGCCAAAGAGGCACAGAACTCAGGATTGTGAGCTTTTTAATATTTTATATAGATCTAATTAATGAATGAAGTAATTAGCCGCTGCTTCTTTTGTCTGTCTTCCTTTATGGGCCTTTGCTGAGATGCTGGGAAATTAATTTGAAATTTCATGTCAAATAGTGACTCTATAGTCTTAAACTCAAAATGTTTACTGGCATCCTTACTACAGCTTGTAAATTCTGGACAGGGTTCAGAGGAGGCCACTCGTATGGTTGGGGGCCTCCGTGGCCAGCCCTATGAGGAGAGGCTGAGGGACCTGTATCTCTTCAGTCTCCGCAAGAGGAGACTGAGGGGGGATTTTGTGGCTGCCTACCACCTTATCAGGGGCCACCAGCAGGGACTCGGGGAGAGTCTGTTCACCAGGGCCCCCCTTGGAGTCACCAGGAACAATGGCCACAAGCTGAGGGAGGATAGGTTTAGGTTAGACATTAGGAAGAACTACTTCACGGTAAGGGTGGCCAGAGCCTGGAATAGGCTTCCCAGAGAGGTGGTGCTCTCACCTTCCCTGGAGATCTTCAAGAGGAGACTGGATAGGCACCCAGTGCTCTTTCCTGCCCATGGCAGGGGGTCGGACTCGATGATCTGTCTAGGTCCCTTCCCACTCAGTGATTCTATGATTCTGCCCATCATGAACTGTTTTCTTAATTTTTTCCATGTCTGTTTTCTTAATTATATTTTTGTTTTCTTGGGATATGTACATTCTCAGTCTCTTTTCTTCACATTATAACTATTCACTGATACTCACTAAGGCTTATTAAACCAATGGTTAGTGCTGCCTTGTAGCACTGATTTCCCTTGGGGTATATTATCCTGTGAAAATATTATTTTTTTACCTGGCACATCAGGGCCCTGAAGGTTAGCTTTGAAATCTCGGTTGAAGAACTTGAAGAAATCCAGAATACCTAACTTTTTAAACTTTGAACCTTAGGATTCTTCTGGCCCTATTCTCAGGAAATTACTCCGTTTCTTTTGCTGCTCTGTTTCAAATGGGATTTTTCTAGAAACTTCTTTCCTTTTAAACAAAAAGCCAAATGGTACCAGTTATTGTTGGGATATATTTGTTACGTATATAATAGTTTATTGTAAAATCAAACAACCTAGATGGAGCCATGAACCTCTGCAATGTTTGGGTGACATGAGATACAATTTGGCTTAGCTATAGACTATTTAATTAATCTGACTAGTTATTGACTATTCAGATAATAAAAGCTGCCCTAACCCTAACCTTAACCCTAACTCCCCCTTTTTTAAAGTATAAATTAGTGTTCTTAAGAGTAAGACAAAATTAAAAAGTGCCTGTATTATGCACTTCTTGTTATATCTATAATCACAAGATTCTTGAAGAATACGAGGGGTAATGCAAGCTGTTAATTGTAAATACATAGTACATAATAATTGTGGGTTCAACTTATTTTGATTATTTGCCTACCCTGTGTTGATATTATCTTGAACTTTCATAAGATCTCAGTCTGCTTTACAAACTTTAGCTTAGTCTAAATATCCATGCGAGTTTGTTATTAGCTCTCCAGTTTGATAAAGGATGAGATTGAAGCAAAGATAGATTAAGAGAACAAGAGCTGAGGATTACTCCACAACACCAAGTCCCAGCGATTTTAATGAATGTCTCATATTTGAGCGAGATGTGGGCAAAGAGGTTTTGCTAATGTCACAAATCTAGATTGAAGCAGATCTGGGACCAGTTTTGTATACCAGGAGATGAATCGCCAGCCTCTCAAGCTCCAACCTCCAGCCTCACCACTCTACCAAGGGGTGACAGAAGCTATCAAACCATATGAAGATGTCACCAAAACCAAACTTGTTTTTATTGTATATCACACCATAATCACACTACAATGTTATTACATATATAACTAGTTCTTAAAAGTTTAACATATTTTCTGGATAAATGAAGCCAGTTTTTCTGATTTTTGGCATATACAAAATGGTTACTATTCAGACTTCTTTTGGTGTATTTGGTGGGGAGAGGCTCCTTTTGTGGGATGAAAGGGTTGCTTAAGAAGGATGTCCAGTTTGTTTCCAATTCATATGTTGCATCTCATCATCCCCAATAGTATTAACCATTAATTCCAATTAATGGAATTTGCCATTCCCCAACATTTAACAAATATTGACTCTATTCCACACAGCACTATTAATCTCATCTTCACAAAACTATTCAGGGGGCTAATTCGTATAAAAAGGAGTGGTTGCTAGATACCTAAATACCTTTATGGATCTGGAGTTATTGTAAGTTGTTTCTTCTTACAGGCTTGCTGCTATTATCTCTCCGAACCCAGAATGCCATTTACTTTTCCTTCTTCATTACTAGTTATAAGCCTTTTATAGCTGCTCTGCTGTATAGAAGCATCAGTAAAAGCACTGATAGGGTTGAGATAAGAGAATGCGTGAGCAAGCTAAGTAACTTTATTTTCACTACAAGGAGGCTGAGAGAAGGGAGCAGAAAAGGTCCAGAAGCTCAGAGCCAGATCTGCTCCCTGTCTTCCTCCTGAAGCCTCAGAGAAGGTAGCACTTCCTTGTCCCAGGAGGCAACTCATCTCTCTCTCTCTCTCTTAGGTCTTGTACAGTTTTCAGAAAATCCAACTGCTCAAACACAGTCTCTTCCCTTTTTCTCCCTCAGCTTCTGCCCTTTGCACCTAGCCAAAGGTCCCCACCCTGACCATGTGGTCAGGAGAGTGACCTAGCCATTAGCCTTTCTTTTTGCACCTGTTCTGCAACACAAAATGAGCTCAGAATAGTCAGACAAAGAAGAGCTCCTAAATCTATGCAATGCCTAACAACCCTCTAGGCACAGGTATTGCATATGATCTGTAACACTTTCTGCAGGAACTAGGGGTCAGATTCTGATTCACCTATTAGCTGCTTAAGGATGATCCTTTTCTACTCAAATCTGTGAAAAAAAATAATGCAAAGCACTGGATATCCTCCTCCTGATAAATGCTTCTTAAGACTTAGTCCTAAGGGTAAGAAGATTGTGTGTTTCAAAAATGTGTATGGTAACCCAAGCAGAGTGGAACAGGATCACTTTAAGGCACTTAAACTCACTTAGGTGCCTAACAGATAGAGTAGGGTACCAGGTACATAGCCATGATCTTTATTTCATTAGCATCTTTTTTGTCTATAACAAGAACTTAAAAAAAGATCTGCATCCATTTTCAGGTTTAACAGCCTGCAGTGTATTTATTGGTAATTAGTTATATTTGAGAATTCTTTAAATATGCTTTCTGTTGAGCATGCTATTAATTTGGGGGTGTAGAAATATTAGGCTGCTGTATGAAAGATATAAAATTATGCATAGATCTGCAAAAATATACAGCCATAATATCTTCTGGAGTGGCTTGGTGCAACTCAGTCAACCTTAATGGAGCGGTCTCAGTTTATACCAACAAAGATTCTGGCACATAACTATATTATTTCTGTGTCTAATACCCCCTCTGAGAGTTTTCATGGTCATAAATCCTATGACTACTGAATTCTTTAAAGTGTGGTTACAGTCAGAAAAAAATTACTCTGGAAAAGAAAATTGTGAATTTTCACAGTCATTTTCTTAGGGTCAGTTACTGCTTACTCCCCTGCATTCTCACTATTACGGTTCAGCTATGGTGTGATGGAGAAAGAAATCAGAAAAGTAGGTGGGCTGTGCCAAGGATATCAAAAATTGTTCCTTCCTACCAAAGTTGAGCCCTGTCCTCCACACCACCTCTTACCATTGGCTCAGTGCGATCTTAACCAACAATGTTTAAACATTAGGATATTAGTACATGCTACAGTCTGTGAAATAATAAGGTTCCTTCCAGCTGCAGTAGCACCAAAGAGGAAGAGGATTGTAAGCACTTTTGGATGGAGACAGTCTTTGTTCTGCGATTAGATAGCACCTAGCACAATAGTGGCCTGCTCCATGGTAAGAAATCCAAGTCACAACAACAACAACAAGAATGAATACACTGCAACCATCTTAAAGAACTTAATAATTGCCAAAATGACATCAGTTTTGTCTGGCCTTTAGGAAAAGGAATAGGAATAGAAACAAGAGGAATACAAGCAGCAAGCAGAGTCACAAAAATCTATTTAAATGAATATAAAATTTAAAAAATGATTCATCTGTTCACTGAGAGCTATACTGCCTTGTCTTTTATGCCATCTCTATAACGCTTACCCTACTGTGCCAGCTACCTATATTGTGGGCAAAGAGTGCTGGGAAGGGGAGCAGAACTGGCAAAGCCTGGTATTGAGAAGACTTCCCAGCATAGGACTGAGGCAGTGCAGACATACTTTGGCTTTCAAAGTTGTAGTTTGGTTCCCAGTCTGCGTATGGGGCAGCCCAGCTATACATAACCATACATGAAACTTCAGGGAAAGCAACAGCTTAGCTCTGAGAAAGCATTAATTTCTTGTAGATCTTTGTGGCTCTCTAATTTATCTTCTTTACAGTGTTTCAAAGACTTCCAGGTGCCTATTTCCCCAAATCACTCATTCCCCTTTTTTCCTGTTTCCTGATCATTCTGTCCTGCTATGTAGTTAATGGACTTTTCTGGCAGTCCGTCAAATCTTTTCACCCTGCCAGTATTTAACTGCTACTGAAGGCACCTAGACTGGATGTACTGTTATTCTAGTTTCCAGTAATGCTTCATCCCAGAATAGAACACAGATTCATATGGCCATGGCAGTGACTTTTGCTAGGAGTTATGGTGCTGAAATGTTAAATTATCTAGTCATATACATTTACTAAGGCTCTTTTTCCTTTCCTGAAAGTGTGGAAGATCCAGCTTCCAGTTTATAACAACTTATTATATACAGAGGGCTTTTATTTAAGGATCCAGATAATGAACGATAATGAAAAGGCCATTCTCTCTGGGGAAGTAATGGCCAGGATTAAGAAGTGATAGAGCTGTCCTTTTGGTAACTGATCTGGAATAAGCAAAGAGAATATAAAATCTGAGACAGAAAAAAAGGAACAGGGAGAGATGGGTTTGGTAGGACCTAAACCTTAGAAGGATGGTGGTATTGCAGCTCCCATGTTAATTTAAACAAACTGGTAGGTCTTTCAAGTTAGGAACACAAGATTAACAGGGACCTACTGGGTAACTGAATCCAGTCCCCCTCCCCCCCCCCCATCATCATGCCCTTTCTTAACCATCTTAGTTATGTTTTTTGTCTTCCCCCACTGCTGTCAGAAGGCTGCTCCAGAACCCTCTGCTCTGATGAACAGAAACCTTGTTCTATTTTCATGTCTAAATGCATTAATGGACAATTTACATTTCTTTGTTCTTGTGCCTACATTGTCTTTAAGTCTAAAGCATTCTTTTTCCCCCTCTGTAGGAATAAAAGAGGAATTGTCCTCTACTATCCTGCACTTTAACCCTAAACTCCCAGACCTCTTAAATATAACCTTTTTTGGTGATCAATTCCCTTTTTCCATTCATTGTAAGCTTTTTGCTTCCCCAACTATCATTTGTGAGGTGGTTATTCATTCAGAATAGTCTGGAGACCTTCCATACACATGCTACCCCCTTCTATTTTAATGTGATGCAAACTCCAGATAGATTTTGGAGCTTTAACTTAAATAAATTCCCCCCGATCCCACCACTATCACCACCACCACCACCCTTCTTCACATTCAAAACCTTTAGCATCAGTTGAGTTGATTTCACTAGCTAGTTTCCTTAATTTTTAAAAGATGGCCCTTTGAAATCAGACCCCTTAGTTACCTTACTTAGCTGAAATTATTTCAAGGAATATGAGAGGAGAAGGGCAATGCTTGCCACCGTTTGCACAAGTACTTTCCAAGCTGATTTATAATAGTCAACTCAAAATGCAAGTGTTTCTGTTGATACTGCATTTAATTGGGCATAGTAATGACGAAAGGTTTCTAAAGGTCACCCTTTCCAGATGTTCAACTATTAGTCACCATCACCCAAACAACCCTCTACAGTAAATACAGATAAAAAAAGGAAACACTGTAACCCTCAAAAAGATTAATCTGCAAGGCTAGTGGGATCATGTATTTCTGCTTTTTCGTAATCTAAATTTAACCCCTCCACTGCAGAGAATCATACTGAAAGATCTTGTTTTATACAAATTACCCAATTTAGACTTTACCCAGACATAGCTTTTACTTCCATTATCAGTTCCACTGAATAACTGGTTACATGGGCTATCTATAATGAACTCTGTGTATGCTATTTATTTCTGAAGTCTTCCTAGGGCACTGGCGCTCAGGGGTTTTTTGTGGTTAGGCCACAAAGGTCTTGTCTATGTAAGTCAGCTTGCCATGCTTGGTAGAGCATGCTACTGTGTTCTGGGTGGGTTGCATCTCCTAGACGGTGCTTAGCAGATTGTAGGGTGGGACTCCACTAACTTTTTTAGTTCAGGGTCAGGTTCTTTGTGAAAAAATGAGGCAAGCACAAGAAAGATATTGTATTTGAAAATTTCAGGGTGTCTCAGTAAAATTTAGGATGTTATCCTAAAAACACTGTATATATTCATAACAAGTTTTCAGGATGAGTTCTAAACATATGTAAGTCACCCGAGCCCCACTGGAGACAAGGTAATTGCTACTTTTGCTAGGTTACATAACCACAAAGTTCTAACCAACACTTGTTTTCTTTGATCAAATATTAACAAGGTAATATAGGAAAAATATTGACATTTTTTAAAAGTTCATTAATTTGAAAACATTCCATTTTCTGGCATTCTTAAATTCTTTTTAGGCACTATATTATTTCAAATTTAAATGTAAATGGATGTTACAAGCTTTCTCCACTGCTGAGATCTATAAAAAGAGTTCTCATTTGGTTACTAAGGTATATAGGGCTCAAAGGAACCTCTCAGCTTATTGAGTGCAGTCTCTTGTGATCCCAGGCATCCATATAATAAACTTTTGTCTAAAACAGTCTCCAAGACCATCCACTGTTACACCTCTTCTACACACAAGACACAGTGAATAACCTAAATTATAAAACCAGATATTGTGCCACAAGAAGAACACAGAACAGGCAGGGGGTCATCAGTGCCTTGGCCCACTAGAGAGGAACAAAGTTTTTAAGTAAATGAATGGACAAATGAGCAAATTATAGAGAACTGAAAAAGGGGGATGGATTCATCAGGCCTCAATTCTAATGCAATAATACAGTAGGTTCATATATCTGGTCTTGTCCTGTGGTACGTATAGGATGACTATGGTAATTAGGCCTTGTATGCTTCATTTATTTATTTAAAATCTATTGTTTCTCTTAAAATGTCTCCTGAAACTTCTTTACTGTTAGCACAATGAAACAGTGGAATAGGCTGCCTAGGTAATTTGTGGACACTCCATCCCTGGAAATGTTCAAGAAGATGTTGGACAGCCACTGGTTGGGAATGATCTAGGCCTATGTTCTAGCATGGGTATTTCCCATGCTTCTGAGATTTTCTGGTTGCCCCTGATGCCCCTCCCCCCCCACACCTCTCCTCTAGTTCATCTGCTAGTTCTTTTGTACAAGGTACATATGTCACCTTGTTTTTAAGCCTTCCCAGAAGACTTGGGTGTTGGCTACAACCAAGGCTGGAGACTTAAACTGGGGTGTAATAACATTCCTGCTGGGACCAAAGCTAGAGGTTCCTGGCTAGGGGGTCTTACCCCTCTACTCAGGATCAG
The DNA here is from genome assembly GCF_052110815.1 of Crocodylus siamensis. NCBI lineage: Eukaryota > Metazoa > Chordata > Crocodylia > Crocodylidae > Crocodylus > Crocodylus siamensis. The sequence continues at coordinate 18,874,335 of NC_143398.1, read as the reverse complement.
ACTGATTGCCAGTCCTGGATTGGAGTCAAGAAGAAATGTTACCCTGGTTAAATTAGTATGGACTGTAGCAGGGGGTGTAGCCCCCTTCTTGGGATCTCATGAGCATATATTGACAACATTTTATAGAGACAGAACATTGGCTAGCATGATTCCCCTGCTATACCTCTGGCAGTTTAGGGTTTTAGGTCTATATTGTGTCATATATTAGTCTTATATAGAACTTAAAGTATGGTTTTGTGGAATGGTTTGGATAGGGATGGTCAGGCCTGAGGCAGAGGGTTGGACTAGATCAGCCTTTCTGAACCCATGGGCCATGACCCAAAAATGGGTCACAAGAATATTTCAAAGGGTCATGAGCTGCAGCAGGACAGAGGGGTGGCAGGAAGGCACTTGCCCCTTCCAGTGGGGAAGGGGTGGGGGAGAGCTTTGCAGCTGGGCTGGTGGCACCAGGGCTGAAGCCTGTGCTCCTGGGGGTGGGGTGGGGTGACTGGGAGATGCTGCTTGTGGGGTAAGAAGGGCCATGACCAGGCTGCCTGGCACAGCGTGGCAGCCCCAGCCTAGGGCAGGGGGGGTGCCACAGGCCTCTCTTCCTCCTCCCTCCAGCCTGTGCTGGGGCTAGACTCACTCCACTATCACTCACAAGAGCCAGACCTGCCACAGACACTGCGCTTCAGCCCGAGTGGGATGGGGCAGCTGGGGACCCTTCTGGCAGGGCTGAAAGGGCAGGGGGCTGCAGGTAGGGAGTGAGGGACACCAGTGTGGCCTGGGGGGTGGGGGGTGGGCAGGGGAATGGGGGTTGGGCACTGGCATGGATAGGGGGGTCTGGGTCAGTGTCAGCAGCTCACCTGAAATGTCCTGTGGCCCATGTCTCCTGTGTGTCCATGGACAGGTCTATGTAGTTCTCTCTCCACAGTTCTGGTTAAATTATACTCTTGCTCTCTCACCCACCATGACTGGGTGGAAAACTGAATTTGATAAGGAGAAAGAGTTTATGGATAGGTGTGTCCTCAAGGATCTCCACTAGATCTTCTGGGGGCTCCTCCTTGCCTACATGCCAGCCCTTGCCACTCTGTAGTGATGGTGATGTCCATTAATGTGGTAAATTTCCTGCCTGAATCTACGCAGAGCAAGATAATTTTTTATAACATTCATGTGTTAAAGTAAGTTGGGATAAAGGTCCTTGTTCAGTACCTTGGTCTAGTTATAGTGTCCCAGGAACAGAAAGAAAAAGGAAAAAAAAACAGAAGGTCCTGGCCTGTTCACACCTAGCTGCCTCATATGGTGGCAGTGGTCACAGTTTAATCCAATATTTCCTAGCACTGGTGAAAGCCCATCAAGGAGTTCTGCTGTGCTGTCCCATGAAGCAAATAAAAAACATTAAAAAAAGGAGGAAAAGGAAAAAACTATACTGTAAGGGCATTTGAGAGCATTCTCTCCCCAAGACTCTTCCCATACTGGCTGTATTGCCAACAATGCTGAAAGGAATCAGAAAACACCTTCCTTATAGCCAGTAGGTTTATCTTAATTAAGGAGCCTGGAGCTGTCCAGTTCTTAAACAAAGGTGTTTCAGTGTCCATTGAACTCCTGGCTCAGCTTTGCCTTCCAGTGAAGGGCTGAGACAATAAACAGCAGGAATAATCAAGAAAAGAAATTTAAAGACTCACTGTCTGTGACGTGGTCAGGCTTCAGCTATGATGTCCTTGTTTGCTTCCAAATATGTGGGTAGTGGAGCTAATCTATCTGTGCTCCTCTTGATTACTGCTGGAAATGGACACGCTTCCTCACTGCCAATGTTGCGCCAGCTGTCCTGCTCCATCTCCTGGCTTCCAGCATCTCCCCTTGTTCCACCAAGACTGCTACTTCCAGTCTTGGCTTTCCCATGGAGTTTTCTGGCTTCCTGTCCTTCCCTCCCAGCCCTAGCAGTTGCAGGCTGCGAAGGTTGGAGTGGGTTTCCTCCTCCTATCTGAAGGGAACACCAGCTTGAAAAATGTCAAGCCATGGTGGTGTCTAGGCACAGAGGGCCAGAGCCTGCCCGTTGGCAACCCTCTTGAGCCACTGCATCTTGTGCCAGTTTTGGCATTTCTCTCACACCCTCACAGTCAGGACAGGCCATGGATCTTTCGCAATGGGTCCCAGTAGGAAAAGGTTGAGAACCACTGTACTAGATGACCTCTGGAGGCCCCTTCCAGCCCTACTTGTCTATGATTCTATGATTCTTCTCTCAGTTTTAATTTTGTGAAGCTTTTTAATCTTGTCTCAATGGACAGGACCATATGTCTCCTAAATTATTCTTGGGAGAATTGTCTTTCTCTCCACCTATTCTAATTGAAATTAATCTTTGTTATATGTAAGTGGCCAGGAATGGTACACTGTATTGTAAAGAAGTCCTAGCAATGTCTTGTACAATGGTACTAATCCTTCCATGTATTTACCAAAAAAATTCCTACCACCATATATACTCTAGTCTTCTTCATGGTCACATGATACTTTCCACTGATCATCCAACCTAAGAATCTCCAGGAAATGTTCTTGATATTAGATCCTAATTATATGACTTTTCACTTGATACTATTACATTGCATGCTGTATCTTCACTTCACTGTGAAAAATTAACAAATTCTTCTTGTATGACAATCAAATCCTTCTCCATATTGATAATACCTCCCAGGTTTGTGTCCTCCTGAGAAACGCCACTTATAACCTCTCTACAAACAATAAACCATTTTTGTTATAACCTGTTATAACCTTCCTTTTAGCCAACTCTTTATACACTCTACATTTTATAATGTTAAACCCCATCTTCCCCATTTAACTGTTTATAGTTTTATGTGAGGCACAGTGTTGAGTGCTGTACTTGAATCTAGATAGGTTAGGTTTGCTGCATTGCTTTTTCCTGTCACAAAAATATATGAGATTAGTCTTCAAAATATATGAGATTAGTCTTCCTTGAATAAACAACGATAGCATTTTATCTCATCTTTTACTTACCTCCATGTCCTTAACAATTCTTTCCTTCAAAATATATTCCAAGACTTCACAAAGCGCTGAGATCAAATTTAGGGGGGTTAGAAGCTTCTTGGATGTCTCTCCCTCTCCCTCTCCACTTTTATTTAAAAAAGCACTGTATCACGCTTGCTAGTCTGTAATATAAGATACCATGCAGTATATTGCCAGATCAGTTAAAAATCATTTCTATAGGAGCTGCTAGTTCGTCTGCTAGTTCTTTCACCATTTGGGAAGGAAGATTATCCTTCCCTCCAGATTTGTCACAGAAAGATGTCTAAGTTTTGCTTCTACCTCAGATGTGGTAATTCCATCACCATATCTTCATTTCCATTAGGAAACCTGCCATTTTGTTAGGCACACTTCTGCCTTATTGAGTATTGATGCAAAGTATGCATGTAGTATGTTATTCTTAATCTGTATCCCATCTTCAATGTACAGTAGGCCTATTTCTTTTCTCACTTTTGTGTGACCCAAAACCTTTTGCTATTTCCATTTACCACAACAGCATGGTCTCTTTTGGTTTCATGCTGTTCGTTATCAAAATCTATTGATCTATTGCCTCTCTCATCTAAGACTCATTCTTTACTTATCAAGCAGGAAAGGCTAGATCCCAAAGTAGGATGAAATAGAATACAGGCAAGATTTAAATGCTTTAGCCTAAGTATTTAGATCCTCAAAGTTATCTATTGCTAACCCACAGGTGGTTTTATTTTTTATGTAAATGTTCTGTAAGTGCTTCAAGTTCTGCTTCTGTTCATGCTAGCAGTCCCTCAAGTGTGACAGTGCTGAGCAACTTTACATGCATCTAGCATCTAAACCTGTTGGGATTTGCAGGTAGGCATTTTTCCCCCTAACTTACTGCGGTGGGGGGGTCATGGTCTCATGGATAAGCCCAGAACAATCTCAATATATCAGATTTCCCTGGAAAACACAGATGCTGGAGGAGGAATTAGTAATGCTGGTACAGCAGTCCTTCTCCAACCCCAAAAAATCTTTTAAAAATGGATCAATGGTTAGAGCACCCATCAAAGATGGAAGAAATCTGGGATTTATTCTTTCCTCTGCTGGAGACTAGAAGGAAAGAAGGGAAGGTGGGGGGAGGTTAAACCCGCATCTCCCACACCCCCAAGAGTGTGCCCGGAGCACCAGGCTAAAGGATTGTGTAATGTTTCAGATTTGTGAGCAAAGGCAAAGATATTCCAGCATACTTGCTCCACGGCTTGTTTATGTATATTGCGTTAGCGGTATTTTGTCTCCTACTTTTATACACTCTACAGTTTATAATGGTAAACCCCATCTTCCCCATTTAACTGTTTATAGTTTTATGTGAGGCATGGTGTTGAGTGCTTTAAAGTTTTGCATAGATGCAAAACATTTGCAAATCTTGGTAAAAGTGACATTCAGGATTCTCTATTTTGGTAATTTCTTTGCAACTAAGTACTTATTTCAGAATTAAATAAATTGAGATCTGATCCTGCTCTCACTCCAGGTCAATGATAGAACCCCTGTAGATTTTAAATGGAAAAAAAATGAGTCCTTTAATTTCAGCTTCTCATACAACATTACAACTCAGCATTTGAATGACTGCAGGTACATTTTTGCCATTTAATTGACTGCTGCAAGAGTTAGCCCTAATGTGTTTTAGAAATCCATAGACCTTTCTTTTAGTTTGTTATAATTTATTTTTAGAAGAGCTTGAATCAAATAAATCAAATATGCCAACACAGTTTTACCACAAACCTTCTTCTTTTAAACATAACTTGATTTTATTTACTTGTTCAGAAGGAATGCTTCCAGCAGAAATATAATTAGAAACTTAAACTACAGTTTAACAGTCATTCATCATTGCAATCTATACAACTGCTATTTGCAAGAAATTAACATTAGAGAGTGTGGGGAATACTAGTAACACTGTAACATTAATTAGGTAAAGGGTGAAGTTGCACAGATGATATTGGTTCCCATTTTGCACTTGAATGTGTTAAAAGAAATCTGTTATTTTTAATGTAGAATATAACACTCCATCACTGAAGGAAAAATGATGCTATCAAACCTCCTTTTCAATCCATCTCTACAATGTTTCAGCCAAATACCATGCCCTTATTTATCAGTGCTGAGTTTCCCAAATGAGATAAACAGGATTCTTCCAAAGATATATTACCAGGCTTTACAGTAGAATTCATTTGCTGGAGTGATAAATCTAGGTCTGAGCCTGAAAACAGTCCCATTTAATCTCAGAACATAGTCACAATTTATGTAATGCTGCTCTAAAGGTTAACAAGAAAACATCCGCTCTCTTTTTTCAAATGTCAGTCAAATATTTGATAGATTTCTCCCCGTCCTCCTTTTGTAGCCCCTTTAGTTCAATTAGAGCAGCTGTCTGCAAGATCAGATTTAAGGTCTTTGAATGTTCCCTTGCTCTGAGAACAGATGCCCCAGGAGGCTTGCCAGCAAAAAGGTAAGGTGGATTAGTGCCACACATTTTCCAAGCACACTATGTAAACAGAAGTGACAGGTGGACAGAGGAGGTTCCACTGTTTATTAAGAAATGTGCAAAAGCCTTGAAACAAACTCACCATGTCCAAACACAGAATGGGTTAAAACACAAAGAGCCAATGCTGCTTTTTATTTAGAAGAATACTAGGTGTCTGCCACATGTTGGTTACAAAAGTACTGGAATAGTGGTGCAGAGTTAATGGTGATACTGCACAGCAGGAAGTGTTCTTTGCAAGGAGCAGTGAGAGCCAAAGCATGGTGCAGATAACGTGCCTGCTGGCCAGATAGGGAAAGGAACGAATCTTTTTATGCCCCCCTTGAGCCCTTATTTGCTAGCTGTATCAAGCCAACTTAACCTTCCCTTCAGGTCTAAACAGGAATAAGGACCAATTCCTCGGTAGTTCCCTTTTACCTGCTTCTCCACCAGCCACAAAAAAGTTTACTTCAGCTCAAACTACTCCAGAGTTTCTTTGCATTAATTGCACATGTAAATGCACCCACTGAGACTTTCAAAAGACTTGTTCAGCAGCTCCTAAATTGGAAGCATCTAGCAGAGGATTCGGAACTCCAGTCTTTGGTCCTAACAACTTAAGAATTAGGCACTGAAGCCTCTGTCTATGCCCTTTATTGGACCTACTGCCTATGCACTGTTTACCACAAAAAATTCATATTAAACATTGTTTTTGTTATTTGACAAGTGACACTTCAATAGTCTATAAAGACGAAGGCACATTCACCTCCATTAAATGTAAATGTTTATGTGCAGTTAATCCACTGAGATGTCTGAAATACTATGATGCCTTGGTATCTTGAGATGCCCGTGCTAGGATGCGGCATAGTGCCAGCCATAAGGAGGTTTCAACATAGGTCATATTTAAAGCCTGCACACACATTTTCTCAGAGATCATGCATATATCCATATGATTAACTGCAGAGCACACATGACAAACTGATTTATCATTTTCTTCTGATCTTTACCCACTAATTTATTTTTTCCAAGACTGATGGTAACATTTCAAACACCTGAAGAAGCAGAGTAGCACTGGGCTAAGCCATATATTTGGACTTTGGAAAGCTGGCACCACAAAATAAAGCAGGAGTATCTGAAAAAAATAGAAGGCCTGAAACACATTTTAAATTGCTTTAGGGACCAGTAGATATTTTATTAAATTAAAAACTAATAAAGTGTCTTTGTTTTGGTCCATGTGTTGGCAAATCAGTTCTTTGTCTAAATCCTTGCTTGAATTCCCTATATACAGTGTTTAGTAAAAAGACTCCATAAATTATTTTCATAGTGTGGTCAGTTATTACTGCAAAGGTGAATTCCTGTGCATACAGAATAGACATTAATGAACACAAATTGATTACACTTAACCTGTCATGAGAGGGACATCTTATAACTTTGCATGCATGCACAGCTATATTTTGCAGATATAATCATCCTGAAGTATTTTTAAAAGATTAAGACTGTGGCTTTTAAATATAAAGGCTTTCTTTAAATTTTGGTTAGCAAGCTAAATAAGCTAATTAGGTACTGACTTAGAGTTCTGGCTAAGAACCATCTACTTCTCCTGTAAAACTTTGACAGTGAAAATCTAGCCCTATTGAAATCACTGGACGTAACTGCCATCACCAAAGCTAGAAATTCACCCTTAAACCACTTTTTTCCTAGATTCGCCTATGATTTGGGGTGCCCCTCTTTTTGGATTCTCAACCGGAAACAACTTGAACTGGATTTTTCAAAGTGCTGAGTTTTCCCAGCTCCAGAAATCAGAGCGTTACAGGTGTCTAGTGTCTCTAACCCATATCCTGAAGTATCTCAAACCAAACACCTGAAAACCTGCAGCATCAGAAATCAAAAGACACTGTTGGAAATCTTGGCCTAGTTCTTAAAAACAGTTTGAAGGAATTTGCTGTGTACAGAAAGTGTCATTGTTCTTGAAATGAGCAGTGTGGAATACAGTGTGAGAGCACAAGTGAAAGGTGGCAAGTGAAAGGTTGTAAAAAAAGCAGTTTCTTACATTGTCTAAATCATGATCCCAGTACATATAGGCGTATTGGAAAAGGGGATAAGAAGCAAGCAGGATAGCTAGTTTCCCACCAAATGTATTAAGAGACATTAGGAGTCTAGAACTTCAGAAAACAGAAGTGACATATTTATAGCATTTGCGGAGGAGAGATAGGAAGAATGAATGTGTTTAAAGGGCATGTTTAAATTTAGATTGGCAGTTTCATACTGTTTAAACAATTTCCTCATCCCAAACTGTATATTTTTCCCCAAGCTCATGTGCTTACCATGTTGCCATCAATCATCGGTAAGAAAAGTTTATGAGGAGATTTTATGAAAATGGGAATAAAAATCTCTAAGCAATGAAGACGTGATCCTAGAGAGTGTTAAATACAGGATGCTGAGTCATCTCTGAAGCAATGGGGAATAAGGGTACTTAGCACCTTGCATGTGTCCCACACATGTACTGTGGAGAAAATTGTAGGAGGGGTCAAACAAGCCAGAAAAATCCATGGTTAAATTAATGGATTAATAGAATTAAGTTCCACAATTTCATGAAGACACGGGGAAGAGTACCCTCCCAAGGAGGCAGAAGCAGCATAACCCTTTTCCACTATAAACCATGTTGAGGAAAAAGCAAACAGATTTATCTCCTGCATCTGTTAAGAGCTCCCTCAATATCTACATGCAAATAGTTGTCCATACTGATGCTACGTATCAATTTTCAAAGCTTGGTTTCTCCTTAAATGTAAGCTTTCCTGTAAAGTTTAAGTGAGTTTTTAGGAGAATGGAGAAAGTATATGAGCTTTTTTTTCCATTATTGAAAAGAAAAATAAATGAAAGATCTTACAATTTTAAAAGTATAAGCATAAGAAACAGCTAAAGTTGGAAAGTTGTAGTGTGGCACCAAAATAGTCCTCACCAAATTGCAACACATAGCCTTGTTCTAGACAAAACCAATTACCCTCATGTAAAAACTGTATGCTGGACATGCCTAGGAATGAGGCTTTTCTTTTTTCCTTTTAACTTAAGGACTGACCATTAAAGAAATCGATATGGTCTTAAACAAAACAAGGTTTACTAAAACTGTGTAAATAACAGCCAATAGAGAGTATCCAGCAAAGCAAACTTATGTCTTATGTTTAGGTGAGTGTCAGTGTTAATCAGTACTTTATGTTACATTCCAATACTAAATCTTTAAGTTACACCAATATAAGAAGTCCTTAATTAATACCAGTTATTGTAAAATAAACTTACTAATAAATATAGTATAATTATTGTACTGGAAAACACAAATGTTTATGCCGTCACATAGAAAAAAATGTCATTTGTCAGTTTCCTTAAAAGTATATTGGATACCTTTCAAATCCATTCTGGATTTTATAACTGCACATGAATAGTTAGAATGGATCCCAAATCCAGGGAATTTCCTTTTAACTCCTTTGCAAATCCCATAGGAAAACAGTAAGAGACTAACACAGTAATGAGTTATCTTGAAGACAGATAGGAATGTGAAGCTGACTCCTGCCTCACCGGGATCCTAAAAAGGTGTCATATCTGTTTCTATTTTTGAACTACCAGAAAGTAATCCTATGACTCAGTTATCACCCTTCTTCTCCAAACAACAAAAACATGTCAACTGTTAATGGCTCGGCAATAAGCCATGTTGTTTTCAAAGGATTTTGAAGCAGGGTATTGAATTCATACATGCTGGATCTGAACTGCAAGGAGCCTCCTGAGCCAAATCCAGACCTGGCAGCCGCAGCAGGACAAGCAGCAGTGGACAAGTGGTGGCAATGCAGGGGTTAAAAGAGCCATCATTTGCTGCTCCCCCAACCCCTGTCATGCATGCCCACCCACTAGCCCGTTCCTGAATTCCTGGCCCCTCTACCAGCCTTACAGCCTATGCAAATTTGCTTCGTGGGCCAACTCCAGCCAGTGCCATACCTTTGATATCCCTGTTTTAAAGCAACTAACATGAAATAATGTATTGGACCAGTCACTTGAGTCATTGGCCCAGATTCTGAGGGAGTTTCTTATCTCAGTTATACACTGCAATTGTAGAGTACCACCAGTGGAAATGGTTTCACTGCACAAAACATTCTCCAGTAGGTGCTGAGAAGTAATAACCTCAGCTTCATCCAATATACATTTTCATGCAAACTTTTATTGGCAACCTTAGGTTCAGGCACAACACTTTTCCAAATGAACAGACTGCACAGCAGTAATATTTGCTACAGTGTTGATCCAAGAAAGGAAGAGGTCACGGTTAGGATTTTGCATAGCTTGAGTTTAATGAAGCTGAAGGGTATGTTGCTTCCTGTTGTCTGTTGAAGATGCAAGTGCTTGCCTAATGGAATGTCAAAATGTGTTATCAACAGACTTTTATGCAATGTGATGGTGTCAAAGAAAGCTGGAGGCTTTTTCTGTTAATATCTCATATCCATGCTTTTAACGGCTTGGGTTAGTGGGTCTGCCGTGGTGCAACCATAACTGACACTAAATGTTTTAGTTTGCTTTTTGTTTCATTGTAACTAGAAACATTGAATAAGGAGACCGCAATTTTACTTTGTTTTGCATCTTCAACTTTACAAGTAAAATTTTGGCTCTGTTAGTGTTAAAACTCTCAATGACTTCAATAAACAGAATATTTACTTTACCTATAAAACTAAATAACCTAAGTAGTAAGATTCTGTAGATCTACTGATTTCAATGAACAAATGGTAATGTAGAATGACATTGGATTCATATCTTGGATGGATGCCAACATACTATCCTTATTCAGGTATCAGTCTTAATGAAATGAATAGATTAGTAAGGCAAACAGGACTTGACTCAAGATTACAAATAGAGTTATAACTAAAATAAACAAAATACTCTGTGCAGATTCAAGAATAATATTGAAAACCAATCCAAAACTAGATTAGTCATGGGAAATGGACCCATTGTGCTGCACTACAGTAAGCTTCTTGTCATCACTGGGTTCAGAAGAGCACTGACAACAATTAAACAGAATTATTAGCAGCAGAATGCTTGCACAGTTGCTCCAACATAATAGAAATGGATATTGTTGGAGAACCAACCATTCAAAACAGAGAGTGCACATGATAGTCCAATGCTCCTGTAACTAGAAAGTATTTATAACTTTACAGTCAGACCAAAAAATAATTTCCATATTGGTCAGGAAAGCATACTAGGACCCTTACTACCAACAATTTATAAAAAGACATTGTAGTCTGCACATTTTAATCCAAGTACAGAACCTAATCAGTATGTAACATCAGCAGTTTTATGTATTGTGCATAATTACATAGCACTCCCTTGCCGTACTGCAGCAAGGTTGTTCTAGGAAGACTATGGTTGTATGCATGTGGGGAGCTGAAGCTATCTTCTAGTTGGCTCCAATCATTTCCCATTTTAGATCATTTGGGCATTTCTTGACTTTAAAAAAATATAATAGGCACAGGGAAAATGAATAGACAGTAGAGTATTTAAACAACAAATTGGAGAAATAAAACCAAAGAATTCAGACTTCCCTCTTCCCTTTTAATTTTCCTCCTGACATGGTGCCTCGTGAGTCATCTCTCGAAGGGACACTGCTGCTGGCTGGCCAGATTGCTCAACTACTTTACTTTTCCTGAGGGCCACAGAAAACAGGATCATGTTGTGCTTTAGTATTTAATGTTGAGAATCCACCACACAGCTGATGCAAACAAAGGAAGTAAAGGGATACAAGCACACCATCAAGCTGACTTGATGGTTTTTTATGGGGGTAAAAAGCATACAGCTAGGACTATAGGGGCAGAATTCTAATTTCCTTTGTTTTCTCTACCTCCTTTTAATACACATTTCAAGATCTGCTATTCCTCTCAGTGAGTTTTATGAGCAGGTTTCCTGCTGGGTTGGTATACACCACAAAAATAATCAAATAAGTCTCCGATTCAGCATCTTTCTTAAGTAGCTGATGGGATTCTCATCAGAGTCAATGGGCATAGTCACTTTAATATTCAACATTAAGCATGTGCTTACTAAATATGGAAACCTTAGGGTGAGATAACATGACAGGGGGTCGGACTAGATGATCTGCTCAGGTCCCTTCCGACCCTAGAAACTATGAAACTATGAACCTGTGTTACATTATAAATTTTGCAACACTACTTCCAGGCCTCAGCCAAGTTTGATGTACCATTGTGCTTGGTACTGTACAAACAAAACTGCATGGTGGTGGCACAAACTGCATGCAGGGAACATGAAAACATGCACCACACTGCAAGTTTGCAGTACAGTGGCAAAATTCACTATAGGGAAAATCCTGGTAGCAAAAAAAACTCTGGGGAAAAAAAGTGGTGCAAAGCATGCATCAGCTGCGTGCAGCAGAACAAACAGAGAGCAACACTCTGGCAGCCGGGCAGGCTCCATGCTGCTGGATCTACAACCTTGCTGCACCAGGACACCAGGTAATGCTGCTGGGGCCAGCACAGGTGCTGTCCCAGCCTCCCCTTCCTACCTGGGACAATTTGCTGTGCAGCAAAGCACCTGTGCAGGGGCATGTGATGTGGCACAAAGCAGCGGCACAAATTTGTGCCACTGCTATTTGTGCTTCTATAAGCCCATGCCCCTGCACAGCAAACAGCTGAACAACAAACAGCTGAACAAGACTGCTAAGGCAATTCAGCTTCTATTTCAAAGGAAACTGCTTCTCCAGTCAGTTGTACAGGACTGCTAATAGGCTGCAGCCTCTGCTGCAGAAGGGATGTCCTTTGAACTAAAAGCTACATCAAACACCTGGGCAGCTTGTCCTTACTTCAGCAACTGCCTGCAAATTAAGTAGTTTGTGAAACACCCAGACAGGATTGATTTGGATTGTACTCTAGTGGCAAACAGCAATAAAGAAAAGACAGTCTGAACTCCAGGCTAGTACAGGGAAAAGTTACAATATATCTCAATTTCTAGGGTTTTTTTCCATAGTTAATCTGCTGTATTCCTGGAAGTAAGACACTAGTTTTTAATAAAAAGTGGTAACTACTAATACTGCTTAGCACTTACATTGTATTTTGCATCCTTGGAGTCCCATATAAACATGGGTTCAATAAAGTAATAAATAATTCTGCGGTTACTAGTAACCATCACCTATTTTTTTTCTTGCTAATCATCTGTCTGGCCAGAACAATTAATAGTAAGTACTAATGTCTGCTGAACATAAAAGCAGAGCTACACACTTTGTATTGATCCCTTGTGGGTACTTGGGTCAATGTTTATTTTAAAATTCTATTTCTTGTTTCCGTTTCTTATCTTTTATTAACTACTGAGGGCAACTGTTCTCTTGGATTTAGTTTCTACTTCAAGAATTGCTTCATTTCCAGAAGAAAGGAATGCTTTTGGTAATCCAAGCCTCTGCTACACATTTTGGATGTTCCACAAGGTGTATTCTTAAAGCTATACCTTTAGAGGCTGATTCAAGCAATGGTAAAACTCACATTGACTTAAACAGACTTTGGATCAGGCTCACAGTGTAGTTTGGGTCTCGAACTTTTATCATAGTCTTTACAGCACCCCTCACTTACAGTTCTGAGGACCCAAATAAATTCAGGGTGCAGTTGGACATCCACAGCTATTAAGAACAGGCTGGTTAACTCACTTAGATATCTCATACTTGATTTATGGCTACAACCAGCAAAAGAAACAACCACAAATAGAAACCAGTGCATTAAAAAAAAGCCTCTATTCCCCTGAGTAATATGTCACTCTAGGAAACCTTGGCTCAGATTCAGCACATGGTTTCTGTTTGGGTTTTTAACCCAACCTTTAAACAGGTTTGGCAGAGCTTAAGGTAACATTATCTGACATTGTAGCATTCCCAGCGCTCCCCCCCCACCCCCATAAGTAGCTCCCTTCTTTTATTCAGATACTTGAAACACATACTCAGTCATTTGACACCTTTCATTTCTTACAGCAGTCTAGCCTCGCTGCTCTCCCCATTAATTCACAGAACTGGAGGGCATATTAAAGACAAGTGCTAAGATAGGAAGTTGTTCAGTATTAATTTGACACATTTCAATAACAATATTGCCTAGGTCATGCTTGGGGATATTTGGAAGGGCCCACACTACAACAAGAGACCACCGGATGAATTCTGGCTGACTCTGAACTTCTTCTTGGACCTTAGCTTCCTTTACTAATAGGGTAAAAAAGAAGGGTAAAAGGTGGCACCTGTAGGCAACTCACTGCCGCAATGGCGACAGTATTTTTCAGATAGAGGTAGTCTACCCATGTTAGAAACTTCATGTTTCCGATCTGACAAGTAGTGCATGGAGCTGCCATGTTGGAATCCAAGATGACTGCTGTGAATTCATGTTCTGGTCAATATTTCAGTCCCCAGTTGGGTTAGAAAATTAATTCTAATAACAAAACCAACATTGTATGAACCAAGGAGATCAATTCTAACATTTTCATTGTGGTAGCCATATCAGATTCCAAAGTAGCTACTGCAAATTTACAGTTTTGTACATTATTAGATACGCAAAAAGGTTTGCAAAATTGCTACATCAGTTCCATTCTGTTTCAAATTACCTTGATATGAAAACCTCCAACAGAGATTGTTGACAAGGGACTCACCCTTAAGCAAACTTTACAATAGAGCCAATAGCATCACTGAATCCAGCTAAGCACAGGAGGTACAACTTGGAAGCTACAAGATGCTTCATGTGTCTCAAAGTAGGTTGCAGTCAACAATTAACCAAAGCACACCTACAGAAATTGCATGCATAAATAAGGCACACATTTAGTGCCAGACAGTTGCTGAATCTGACACTTGTTATGGCAGTATTCTTGACAGACTATCACATTGTGTTGATCCTACACTACAATATTCCAAAAGTATCAACTGGCACCATTCTTGCTGTAGTTCTTTTACACACAAAAGGCATATTGAGAGACTGTTAAGAAAGTCACACAAGGTAGAAGATGAAAGGGAAATCCTACCAATAACATCAAGTGAACAACACACTGGGACATATAGCAGATTATCTACTCCAGCAGTTCACTGGAGGATATACATATTCTGTCATAAACATTCTAATAAGATGAGAGTGAGTCAAGTGTTATCGTTTGAATCAGCCAATATAATACACAAGCTGACAGAGAAGAATGAAGTGCTGAGTTGCCGAATTGGTGTCAAAGATCTAATAGATGCTGAGGCACATTACCATCGTGAATGCAGGCAGGGGAAACAATGGAAGCAACAAGTCTCTTGTTCCCATTCACATGTGGAGATTGCATAAGAAGATATTCTTCTTTCTGGTGAAATGAGAATGTGCTATCAAATGATTGATGAACTAGATGCTGGTTTTGCACAGAAAAATGAATACAGTCTGAAAGATATACTTGAAAGATATGGCAATTTAGGAGAAGATGAAGGTGGTGAACGTACTCTGAACACATTGAAGCAAATGAAGCAAGACCTTCAGAATTACTATGAGACAGCCATTCAGTTTCAGCACCAGAAAATGCAAATCTTATACTCCCTGTCTTCTGGACTGTGACAACCGGTAAAACCATACAAACAGTTGAAACTTTCCATATAAACTGGCATTGGAATGGCAATGAAAGCCATTGGCCTGCAGTTCAAAAAGAGTTTCTAGATACATGAAGCTTGTACTATGCTGCTGTCAAGATCAAACTGATTTGAAAGTTATAGTCATCCTGAAGGGATACAGCAACTGGAATGAAGAGTCCAGTCCAAAAATGTGTTCCTGATAGCCTTTACATTGCTCTGTTTGATTTTAGAAGATGACAATGATGACTTAGATTTTGAAAGTCATGTGCAAAATAAGAATCTAAACAGAGATATACTGAATATATGTCAGGATTTGGTTTATCTGCAATCAACAGGCAAAAAACTAACATCGAACACATTGGGTTAGCCTTTCTGATACATCATGCAACTAGACCTAATATGGCATAATGTTGTGCTTAAAGTCTGGATGAAGAGAAGCAACCCAATAAGCTCCATTCCAGTTCATGATATTGTGTCAGAGCCAATCTGCGCATCTCTAATTGGATTAGTGTTGCAGTGTCACTCGTTGTGACACTACCAGCCAGTTCAGTGGTCACAGTAAGAAAACTGCTTGGAAAGTGTTCATTGAACATCTACATGTACTGGCAGGTATAGGAAGTAGGGCTGATGTTGATAAGGATTTGTACAGTTGTGTAGAAAAGTTTGCTGTGTGGCTGTATCAGCCATCAGCATCTTTGATGGCCCTTGTGGATGTTAGGGTGAAATTATTCCATCGGCAAAAAGCTCTGGCTAAGCTTCTGCCTACATATGACTTTCTTGTTCACCATGTCTGTAGAGCCAATTATCAAAGTCTCGGTTGGCAAAGTGCCCTTGAACCTAATCTACCATTGCCATCACCTGACCAGTGTGGTTGGCAAGATGAAAATGACAGTTATGTTCCTATTGTAAACATGCCTGAGCCATTACCAGCAGAATACCTTTGGATAACAAATTGGAAGTGCAAGATATAATGCCAGGGACCAGCATGCTCATGCAAGGAGGTTAATGTGCCATGTACTCCTGGCTTCGAGTGCTATGAACAGCATGTTGCAATCTGTACACTAACTACAGGGATTCAGAAATGGATTCAAGTGATGAAGAGATTTGAAAAACTGCAATTACACATTGTATTAGATATACCCTTGTTGTATTACCGTTACGTTATCATTGGGTTTGACTATTACATTTCCTTATTGCCTCAAGCCAAACATATGTCTGTATTTCACTGCCATTGAATTATGTATTATTAATATCTGACCTATCCACAGTCTGAATTTTTTTTAAAATTGTATTGTGTTACTCAATATAACTCTAACAAGTAGGCTAGCATGAGTTTAAAAGTTTTCAGCTTTGTAGGCCTGCTATGAAATTTGCAGTGATAGAATTTGTGAGTTTTTAGCATTAGAGTATTCTTTACTAGGTTTTTTAATTATATTGAGTTGATACATACATGCTAATGTGTCAGCCATCTTGGAATCCATGACAGAAATGTGACAATTGATCTCCTTGGTTCGTACAATGTTGGTTTCATTATTTTCTAACCCTACTAGGGAATGAAATATTGACCAAAACATGAATGTACAGCAGCCATCTTGGATTCCAGTATGGTGGCTACATGCACTACTTGCCAGATTGGCAACATGACTTTTCTGACATAGGTAGACCACCTTTACCTGACACACACTGCTGCCACTTGTGGCAATGAGATGCTTACAACAAGAAAATCTAGAGACCTTATTGTTCAATTTATACTCAACTATACTTTCTGTTCCGTTCATCTCCTGAGCTGCTCTTCTAGTTTCTCTCATTGGTTACTCTCTCTCTTTATTCCTGTCCATTTCAGCTGGAATCTTTCAGCTGCTTGTGCCTGGCCCTTTTCTTTTCTCATTACCTCATCCATTTGTGTGGATTCACCTTCACACCTGCACCAGCAACTATGAAATCACACTTATACAGATCTATCCTCAGAGATTCAGTCCTGTTCTAGAAAAACTAATACAGCAACTTTTCTGTTGCAAAGAACTCAAAAGGACCAGAACATGTCAGAATGGTTTTAACACTGTGGAGTCCTACTTGATATCTCTGCATTTACCATATGAAACATGTTTGGACACCTAATTGTGCTAAGTTTTCATAGCACCCCAAGGGATTCCAAGATGCTGCAATACCCCAGGGAACTCCCTTCTCGTCAGCACAGAGGCCGAAAAGGATCTTGGAGTCATCATTGACTCCAAGATGAACATGGGCCAGCAGTGTGGGGATGCAGTCAGGAAGGCCAACCACACCTTGTCATGCATCCACAGATGCATCTCAAGCAGATCCAAGGAGGTGATCCTCCCCCTCCATGCGGCACTGTTCAGGCCGCAGTTGGAGTATTGTGTCCAGTTCTGGGCGCTGCACCCCAAGAGGGATGTGGACAACATGGAGAGGGTCCAGAGGAGGGCCACTTGCATGATCAGGGGGCAGCAGGACAGGCCCTATGAGGAGAGGCTACGTTCAGCCTGTTCAGCCTCCACAAAAGAAGGCTGAGGGGGGATCTAGTGGGCTGTTACAAACTAGTCAGAAGGGACCAGCAGGCATTGGGGGAGTTCCTGTTCCCCCAAGCACTACCAGGAGTGACTAGAAATAATGGTCACAAGCTGGCAGAGGGAAGATTCAGACTAGACATCAGGAGGCACTACTTCACAGTCAGGGTGGCTAGGATCTGGAAACAACTTCCAAGAGAAGTGGTGCTGGCTCCTACCCTGGGGATCTTTAAGAGGAGACTAGATAAACACCTTGCTGGGGTCATTTGACCCCAGTACTCTTTCCTGCCATGGCAGGGGGATCAGACTCGATGATCTACTCAGGTCCCTTCTGACCCTACTAACTATGAAACTATGAAACCCTGGCTGAGAATCCATCCTACATCTTGCAACCTCAGATACTATCACTAACTTAATCTCCTTCCTGGTTCCTTTCCTACCTATACAGTTCTCAATATTCTTTTTATCTTCAATCTAAGTAGTGTCCTCTCTGCTTTTATTTTCTCTTTTGAAATCCCTTCTATCGTTTGTTCAACAAACCACCTCTCACCTCCTTTAAATCATTTGTAGATGCTCATTTTCTTCCATTTCATCTACTAAAAATGGAGTAGGGAATAACTAACCAAATAAAAATGTTATAGTTATTTCAATATGTTTATGCCTTGCAAAGTAATTATGTGATCTCTTTTTCACTCATCCCTCACCTCTTATATATTTATGATTCAATTGTCTGGCTGGATTTAATGTGAATCCCACATTCTTTCAATCATTGCTTTTTTGTAAGACTCTTAGCACATTATTAGGCATGCAGAAAAAAAAAGTAATGGTAAGTCTTTGCTGGCTCAATATGGGTCCCAAAAGAGAATTGCCCAGATCACTAAAAATATAATGGCACCTGGTACTATTTTACAAGCTTGTTAGCAGCCTTTTCTGATGGAATAGGTAATCAAAAAGACGATGTATCCTCTACTCCTTAATGCTGTGCAGTAGATCGGGGTTGAGATAAAATGTCGAGGCATTTTTTAAATTGTGAGTGAGTAAAACTGTATTCTCCACTACAAGTGCAATAAATAGGAATTTTCTCTAGAGCTGTTATTCAAAAATAATTTTAAGACAGTCATGGCAGGGGCAACAAGGCCGTATAGTTTTAAAACCATGGTCAAGCAATTTTGTGTCACTTGATATCCTGTTTTTTTGCTGTTTTTTTGGATGGTTGCAGGGCCCTAGACTGCACTTTCACTTCCTTCTCATTCCAGAAACAACAGAATATACTGTGATCTTGATGACTCAATACCATCTTTAGTAACTATAGTCATTGTTGAGGATCATAGTTCCCATTCTTTTTTACCTATACAGTTTTATCTATGTTCTCTCTGCTTCCTAGATTTACCTGCAATAATAGCAGCTTGGTATTTCAAGCAACAACCAGGAAAAACAAAACAAAACAACAAAACCCATAATCCACAATTTGCTAGAATCTACTTTCTTACATGAATGAGATATTTTTCCTTCATTGTATTATCTAGCATAATTCAATTCTGATTCATATTTATTCAACTAGTCAGCAATCATTTCAGAGAGAGATTGCTTTCAAGGTTTTCTTAAGTTTACTAATCATTAGTTTGTTATTATTTATATAGGGCCAGAACCAAATCATTCTCATAGAAAAATTTGGCACGTTGCCTCAGGAGGGTGGTCCAAATTGGCAGGAGCAAATGTCTAACTCTCCAGACAAGGATTTATACACTTCCAAAGGGCCATCCAGAAAACCTAGCTGCTGAACAGGGAGGGACTTAAAGCAAGCTAAAATGAACCACTAAGCAAAAGGTCTGAACACCCACCTCTCCTCAGAGTTTACCTGCTTGACTTGGGGCTGTATACAAGAAGTACCTCCGTCATCTTGAGTTCCAGAGCACTGAGCAGAGTATGGTACCACAGTAACGTTTATGCATGAACAGTGGTGGTGGTATTCTCTCTCTTGCTTGTTCTCCTTTTGGCTCAATGAAGGAAGACACAGGACCTCTTAACTATCACCCTTTGATTCAAACCTCTCACCCTGCTTCACCATTTGGTTTCTCAGTGCAGTAAGGGGTCATAGAAACCTCTGACCATCACATATATGGAGAGGTTAACATGGCCCACAAGTTGCCTCTATGACTGGAAGACAACTAGAAGGCTAGAAAATGTCTTGAGGATTTTCAAAGATAGGCAGAAACTATCTAGACACTGGTTCCACAGTCCCCACTCTGGTACTTGTCCATGGAATGATACAACCAAAAATGTTTGCAATCAAAAACAATGCAACCAAAAATGCCATGATCATATGGACAGGTTAGAAACTGAGGTAGGGAAGGAACTATGTGATTTCCCAATGTGTAACAGTCCTCATGTCCCCCTTAGGAGGTAACATGGGTCCTGAGACCGTGAAACACATTGCATAGGGTCAACTGGGGTGTAGCCAGTCTTCACAGCTGTACTGTGTCAGGGAGTTACTGGAGCAGAAGCCAAGATCAAAGTTGTATATCACTCCAAGTTCCAGAATGCCAAACCAAGGGTCTGAGTGATCGCTGAGATTGAGATCACTTTACCAAAGCCAGGAGCAAGAATAATCATGAGCAGATAGGAGGGTCTCAGGCAGCAACACCCAACCATACAGTTGCTGGGAGAAGATCTTGCAGGAAGAGGGAGAGTTTTGTAGCCTTCTAACCAGATGCTTGTGGCTGCTGTTGGTCTGCCCCAGTCACATGATCCCCATTGAGAACCTTATGGGAGAGCCAGGATGAGTTGGGGGTCATTATGTTTTTAGTGATCTGGACAGTTCTTTTTTGGACCCTATTCTGAGACGGCAGACACTTACTCACCTTTTTTATTTCTGAATGCCCAGTGATTTGCTAGGAGTATAACAGAAATTGCAAAGATTGAAAGAATATGGAATTTACATTGAACCTGGTTGTGCTACAGCCTTGCTGGTACAGAAGGTCTGGATTTGAATCCCAGAGGTCCTGCCAAAGAGCTATTCACTTCCTCACCCCTCTTTTTCTGTGAAGCAACTTTGCAACTGGTTTTATTTCAATCATTTGTATTTTAAATTTCAAAGTGTGCTAACATTTTCTGTTTTAACTTCAGGGTATACACTATGCTTAACAGCCACTAATACAAGTAATTTAATGTAAATGTACTAAGTGCTGGAGATGAGGTAAATTGTAATACCATTTTTAAACTTAGTCTGATATGTTCAGGGAATTTGAAGGAACTGAGAAATGTTAAGTGAATTTGCAAGGAACTTCTTTTTGCCATGTTTTGTATCTTTCAACCTACCCAGAGCATTGGAACTAGTGATGACTTCCTTCACTTGGGACTGGATAGAAACAGATGTATACCATGTCAGTTGGCCAAAAAATAATCTTGTCTTGATTTGCAAAAGGAAGCTGCCTATCCTGCCCATTCTTGCTGAGGGATGGTGCTGAGCAGCCACTAAAGAGGAGGTGAAAGGGGACAAAAAATAATACAGCATGCACACCCAGTCTGATGTTCATGAAAAAAAGAAGTCTGTCGTTTATTGAGAAACCATTTCCTACTGAAGAAATCTATTATACAGCTTCTCTTGATTGATTTCCTATGTTATTTCCTATAAACATGAAGTGTGCAAAGCTGCATCTTTGATATAGTCATGTTTAATACCAGAATTACTTTCATATCAGTACTTGCCCATGAAAACCCCGCTCCGCCCCCGCACATAATTGAAAATACATGTTGGTTTAAAAAAAGGAGGTGAGAGCGAGCAAATTATATTTGACTGATGAACTCTCAATTTCTAAAGTTATTACTTTGGCCCATGTGTAATGGATACAGGATGTTACTCAGAAAACCTTGTTCTGTTCTTGGCGGTGGTGATCCCTCACAATTGAGGATGTTCATTCCCACAGGTCAAGTAAAGGTTTATAGATGAGTCCATTGATGGCTAAGAAGGCTGATCCTGGAGCCACAGACTTTCTCTGGCAAATGCCACAGGTGGTGGTTAAAGGGAGGATCAGATCACAGATTTCTTGTTCTTATTTCCTTCCATTTCTGTCATTTTTCTGCCTCCAAGGTAAGACAACTTTCCGCAAAGTAAAAGTTACCTTCTCTCAGAAGCTGTTGCCATGTAGTCCTGTCTTGAGGGAGTTTTTACCAACTTCTGGTGTCAGTGCTACACTTCTTAATGTTTGCCTTGAGGATGTCCTCAAAGCATTTCCTTTAGCCTCATCTGTCCTTTGTCCCTGGCTGAGTTAGGAGTGTAGAAGTTGTTTTGGCCAACGTACATCAGACATGCACACACAGTGCCACTGCAGCTGATGTTGAATGATCAACACACTGCTGGTGTTAGCATCAGTGAAGAAACTGGCATTTGTGTGATGATCCTCCCACTTTATGCCAAGGATCTTTTGGAGGTAGCACAGGTGATGGCATTCCAGGCTTTTCAGGTGATCACCCAAGCTTCACAGCTGTAGAGAACAGTTTGGATTACCACAGCCTTATATATTAGGAGCTTTGTTTGAGTCCCGATGATTCTGAACATGTGATGATTCTGTTTTCTGAAGGCAAAGCTGGTACATCGGATCCTATACTGTATCTCCTCTTTGATGTTGGCCTTTTTAAAGAAATAGCTGCCAAGGTATGCAGTGTTAAACTTTCTTCAGCTCCTGTCCATCAATGAGGATCTTTGCCAGAGGAGTTCATTGGTCCAGAGCAGGCTGGTGAAGCACCTTTGTTTTTCTGATGTTACGGGTCAGTCCCAGGTATGAGTATGCTTGAGAGAAGTAGTCAAGGGCCATTTGTAGGTCCTTTTCAATATGTGCAACAACAGCATAATCATTGGCGTACTGAAATTCGACAACCAAGGCTGAAATAAATAACTTTTGTTTTGGCATGGAGGCAGGAGAGATTGAAAATGTTCCCATCCATCCTGTACTTGATGCTGATACCGATGCCATGTGGCAGATGGTCACAGATGAGCGTCTTGATGACTTCAAGAAAGATGGCAAACAGAATTGGTGTGTCCCAGGGGCATTCAGACAAAAGAGCCCCGAGCCTCACCCTGGGGGCTCTGGGGACGGGGGCCATGTATAAAAGCAAAAAACCAAAAAAATTACTCACCTGCAACAGGATACTTGACACGGCAGGAACAAAGAGTGGAGCTTGTGTGGGTTACGAGCCGCACCTTTTTCCAGCTGAAGCTGGCCGGTGGCGTCACGGGCAATCACCGTCTGACGGAAATAAGAAGAATCACCGTGGGAGAAGCAGGGAGAGCAGGAGAAGTGGCGGAGGCTCTCCACACCGGTGGTGGCTGGTGCCTGTAAAGTTGGGGAAGATCCGGGCAGGAAGCAGCAGCAAAGATAGCAGGTTCTCCCTGCTCAAGCGAAGGAGAACTCAAGCCCTGAGGACTGAAGGACACCAGGGGAGGGACACTGCAGGCAACCCTGAGGGAGGACGGCACCGCAGGCCACACTTGACGACATGAAGGGAGCAACAGTCCAGAGGAACGGGCCATAGCAGACCCAGGGGAGACGACAGGTCATCCTCCTGAATACTCCCAGGTACTGGGTACAGGAGATGGACTGGCGGTAGCAGAGCCGAAGAAACTCCCCAGAAAGGGCGTTGAGGGGACTCCATTGAATTTTGACAGTGGGGCCTGTGGAACAGCCCAATAAGCCACCCAGACCCTTATTTTGGTTTTTGTTCAATTTTCTTTTTCCCCTTTTTGTGGGGTGGTGATAAGGCACACAGGCCTCATGAATTGAGTCTCTTAGGCTTAAAGAGCATCGGCCTGGGGAAGTGAGTGTGGCTGAGGGAGGCCAGTGTTGCGGCTTCCTTCCTTTTATTTTTTTGTTTCGCGTTCCTGGTTTTTTTGTTTTCCTCTTTCTTTGGTTGTCCCAGAGGGGGTAGACACCCAGTCTATGTAACTAGTAGGCCTGTGGGTCACCTCAGGCAAAATATGCTCAGGACACAAAACCTGAGGGAGGCATCATGGTCAAGGAAACATCTACACTGGAGAGACGGCCGCCTCAAGACCTGGTGTCCTGCTGGAGGTTGGCATGAGGTTGGGGTATAGGGGAGGTGGAGCCTCACAAATGATCGTCAAGCAGAGTACCCACCCCAGAGGGCCTCCAGCAGCTTGCCCCCCACTGGTAGTTGTGGCAGGTGAGTTTGGGGGCAGCCACTGAGGCAATATAGACCTACCTCAGGGGCCACATGAAGCATCAGTATGTCCATCACTGGCTGCTCAGGCCAAGGAGCATGGAACGGGCATTCAAGGCCAGGCAGGCACATGATGTGATCACGGCAGCCCTATTTGATGTCAGTTTGAATGGCAAAGGTCTCCACAGCAGAGCCACTGCATAGGATGGAGGCAGTCATCTGGTCATAAAGGAGTCTTCGGATGGTGTCAAATTTCCCCAGCAATGGAGAGGAGAGCGATACCTCAATACTTTCCACAGTCAGACTTATTTCCCTTTTTAAAAATGGTGATAATATTGGCTTTCCTTAGGTCAGCAGGAACTTCCTTAGTGTTCTATATTTTGATAAAATGTCATTCTGTTTTACGGAGGCAACTGGGGGGAAAAAGGATTATGACAGAAAACCTATAGGAGAAAGCATCTCCCATGCCATATTATTTTCCTGCCTAACATTTTTTTTATGTCAATAAGCCTTGAGAATTCAGACTACATTACATAACATGCAGTTATTTTAAGAGGCTTAAAAGCTTGGTTAACTCTGAATGCTCTTCTTTTTCCAAAGGTTTCACTACTTGTTCCCAGTCACCATAACAATTTTTCATGTGTTTGTTTTGTTCTCAAACTTGTGTCCAAATTTAGAGCCATGAATAATGGTGTAGCTTAAAAATGTTTTCCTAAAAGGACCAGAACCTAATTGAGCTCTAAGGCAGTATTTCTTAAAGAGGCTGGACATCTAGAAGTCAGCCTGCCTGGACAGAATGCACCCAAGAGTGCTAAAGAGTTGGCTGACATCATAGCACAACCAATGGCAAGGATATTTGAGAACTAGTGGTGCTCAGGAGAGGTTCCAGAAGATTGGAAGAGGGCCAATGTGGTGCCTATCTTCAAGAAAGGAAGGAAAGAAGATCCAGGGATCTACAGCCCAATCAGTTTGACCTCAATCCCTGGAAAGATCTTGGAAAAATTATCAAAGAATCCATCAACAACAAGCTAACAGAAGGCAACGTGCTGAAAGACAGCCAACATGGCTTTGTTGTGGGTAGGTCTTGCCTGATCAACCTCATCCCCTTCTATGAGCAGGTGATGCTTCACCTTGACAAGGGAGGAGAGGTTGATGTCATATCCTTAGATTTCAAAAAAGCCTTTGACTTGATCTCCCATGATGTCCTCATGGTAAAATTGGGGAACAGTGGGGTGCCCCAAGCAGCCCCTCACAGACTGGAACTCTGCCAGCCTGCAAGGGAAAAGCCATGGTTTTCCATGTTTTTCTCTTTTAAAGGAGAATCCATTTTTCAAGTTTGTTGATCCATATTTAAAAGTTTGTTTGCAACCCCTTCATATATTCTTGTGGCCCACTTTTGCATTGCGACCCACAGGTTGAGAAATGCTGCTCTATGGTGCCTCCATTTAGGCACTACCCCAGAAGTCAGCAATTCTAAATCAACAGGGTTAGGTACCTGGGCTCCCCATATTGTGAATGGGAAAACCTAGATGTCTCCCAAGACCAATCCAGATCACCTAGGCCCTCTCTACACAGTCACACACAATGGGATCTAATGCATGATTCACACAATTATGCATTAGATCCCATAATGCCTTATTGCTGACAGAGGGAGAGCCTGATCCAAGGCTCCCCTGCACCAGTACAAAGCAAGCTTCCACAGCTTGGAGCCCCACACACCCCAGTTGAGAGGCTTCCAGCTGTAAGGGTACCCCACACGCCCCCAGGGCTGGAGGTTTCCTGCTGTGGTGATCTCCCCTCATCTACCAGGACTGGCTTAATGCAAAGAAATAATTCTGGAATCAGAATTCAGAATCAATCAAAAATTGTTGAAGGATATTCACTGTTGTGGCACTGGAGATGTATTGAGAGGGTTTGCACATATTGCTGAGATAGAAACTTCCTCCCAATCAACAGTCTCTAAGTAGGACACAGCTCTTTCTGATGATGAATTGGGCAAAATTTGGGGCTTGTTTGAATCAAGTTGTGGAGTTGAGAATACTTCCCTCAAGGTCTGATCTTTCTCAGTTACAGGTTTATCTCCCTGTCTGATTAACTTTCTTATGGGTTCCAGCATAGAATGGAAATTTTCTGACCCGCTCTAGAGTACGGCTATATGAACAATTTACCTTAAGAGTAAACTTGGAGGGGGGGAGGGAAGGGGAAGATGTTTGCCATGTGTTCACCATTCCATGGTAACTGTCCATATATTCATACCCTGCATTTCACTGAGAGACTAAATTTAGTTTTGAGTTTTCACTTATTGTGAAAGTATTATTGTGAAAGTAGTCTTGTGAGGTACGAGTATTGGGGTGGTTATTGTGGAGCATCTTATGTGTCCTAACCTTGCATTCCTTTCAGTTTATGTTAATTCTTCATACGACCATAACCTTACTGCAGATCTTTCTACCGAAGTGCCAAAATAGCTAACACTAAGATTTGTCTAAAAAATTACTGGAAGAGGGAGAAGAGCTGTGGAAGATAAAAGGCACAAATAATGCAATGGGTATAAAGTGGCTACAAATGGGATGGCATGCAATAGCCTAGGGAGAGTGATCAGTGGGAGTTTTCTTTCTGCATTATGATGTTATTGCAGGTCATTTGTGTGGCTCCTTCAAAGACATGAGCTACCATAGTACTCTGATGAGGTGTCCTTGAGGGGTAAAAATATTTTTCAGGTTTATTAAGGTGGGTGTGTCGAGTGGTCTCCTCGGAGCAAATGCAGTGGTATTTGAGGACTTGACTGTAGATTGGGGCAACTTTTTGTAAGGCAGGACTTTCTTGTAAAAAATTAATACAAATAGTCCCCATTTTTTGACTAGAAGATGCTTCACTCACATGAACTCTAAAAGAAAATGCTCATGGAAAAGACCAAGCTCTCCATCAGTCAGCACATTAGCTGTCACTGGCTGCAGACTTCATGCTGCATACCACAGCATCTGCATGTACACAGCTGGAAACAGCTATAGCCACTGTTCCTAGTTTTGTGTTCCTGAAGAGAATGAGAGATTTATTTCTTAGAACTATTCTTAGAACTATTCATTAAGAAGGGAGCCTGCATATAACATTATGAGAGAATCTGCTATTCTGTGTTGTATTACAACATATGGCAGAGTCACTGTACTGACAAAACGGTGAAATCATTGTCTATTTACTAAGAGTTCTGTATTACTTGCACAATGTAGCTAAACTGACTTCTTGTTCCTTCATAAGGAATCACATACCTTATTTAGTATTGTTTTCTGACATGGGCAGAGTTGACATGAAAATCCTTCATCCTTTACAATTTCAGGTTTCTTGCATAATTACAAGTAAGGCCTTAATTTTCAGTTTACATTTCTACGCAGTTTACACTTCTATGCAGTATCAGCACTTTGGAGAGAGATAAATCAGCTCTGAATGTTCACACTATAATATCAACACTGAGAGGTGCTAGAATTTTTTTCCTGTATGTGTGGTTTTAGGGAACAGGAAGTGCATGTGTAACAGTAACAGCTGGGTTGCAAGATCACTATAAACAGAACCTTCTCAAGGTTAGCCACATCCCTCTTGAAGTGTGGCGCCCAGAACTGGACGCGATACTCCAACCGCGGCCTGACCAGCGCCACATAGAGGGAAAGAATCACCACCCTGGACCTGCTTGTGATGCATCTATAGATGCATGACAAGGTGCAGTTAGCTTTACTAACAGATTCCTCACATTGGCAGCTCATGTCCATCCTGGAGTCAACAATGACTCCAAGATCCCATTCAGTGTGTTGTTGAGAAGGGTTTTCCCCAGCAGATAAGTGTGTTGCTGGTTCCTTCTCCCTAGATTGTTACCTGGCTACATGTTAATGCTATTAAGGCAGGATAAAACATGGAATAACACATAAAACAGCTGGATTCATTTCTTACTGGGGTCACTAGATCCCAACTGACTTCCTGCCGAAGGCAGGGGAGCTGGACTCAATGATCTCGTGATGTCCCTTCCAACCCCTAACGTCTATGAAATCTATGAAAACTATGTGTAATAACTTTGTGGCTGGTTCCTATCACTCTATTAACTGAACATGTGATCAACTGATGGGGCTCCCATGCACTTCCAGGGCTAGAAGCCCCCAGCTGTGAGGATTTATGGTGCATACCTCTGGCTGGGAGTCATCAACTGATTGGGCTTCCAGCCACAGGAGCACATAATGTGCCTGGAGCCCAGATCAGTTGACAGGGTCCCAGCTGTAGGATCTTGCTACTTGCTGGTACAGGGGAAACCCAGGTTCATATACCTGGGCTCCCTCTCCACTGGCAATAGGGTGTGATGCAATCCAAGGCTAAATCCCACATTCAAACCTCCCGCCATGAACATGTGGCATGGCAAGAAGCACAATTGTGGGGATCCTGCATCAGATCCCATTGCACCTTCACTTGCATGTTTGCCAGGGGCCTAGTAGTAGTGTATACTTTTGCCCAGTTGAAATCAGCCTTATATTTGAGAAACTCCAACAGCAATGTAAATACTTCTGCAGAAGTTATTCTGATTCTACTCTGTACTAGCAGTAATACCTCCAAACTCAACTATGATCAGACTAACTATGAATAGATCTAGAACATTATTTCTATCCCTGAAGTGATCGATACTATTTTTTCTGTTTCATCATTTCCAAATTTAACAAAGCTTAGCTCCCATATATTATCATCATCTCACTCAGGCAATGCTAATTAGCTGGCACATTAGGTAAAAATAGAAGTTACATTTGTCACACAATTGGCCCTCTAAAAGTCCTCTATGACCATGCCATGACACACATGCAAAGCTGCAGAGCAGTTTTAAACTGGCCAATCACATGACAAGAATCCTTCATCAAATGAAGGATCAGAAGAAGGCACTATGTTTTGGAGTGCTTATGGACCGTGTGTTCCCTAGAGTTAATCTGTTGTGGGATTGGGGCTGGGCTGATGCAACCCAGCTCCACGCTGGAGACTGTCTGCAGGAAGGGATGGGGGGGCGGGAAGGAAGCTGAGGTTTCCCTGGCTTGAGCTGGAGGGTGCAGGTGGATTGGAGTCTTCCCTACCTAGTTGAATATCTGTTGGGTCAGGGCACTTTAACTCATGTCATTTTATGTAAAGCGCCATGAATTAGAATGGGGGCCTGTATGGCTGTTAATACCCATTCAGTTCTTTACTGGAGTGATATTAAAGCATAGGGCTGTATGCAATCATTTTGTAGCATCCTTAATCATTATAACCATTTTTTTCTTGATTTTTGATTGCTCACAAAGTAACTTTCCTTGTTGGTGTTTCCATCTCCATAGGTGAAATAATTCGAGAGTCACGAAGAAGTAGGCCTGGAAAGGACCCACCGGAGGTCATTTAGTGCAATCACTTGCCTCAGGCAGGATTATCCTTATCCAAACCATCCTATATGACCATAATCTAAATTCTTCATAAGACCACCCTCAACCCTGACCTAACACCTTAACCTGCCACAGGTTCTATAAAATGTTGTCAAAAAATGCTCAAGAGGTCCCAGGTACAGAGCCATGCCCTCAGCTACAAAAGCAAGCAACCCCCTCACAGTCCCTACCAATCTGACCCCAAATATGGTGATCAATCTGAGCCTTAGCGGAGGTGGAAATCATCTAGTCAGGAACCTCCAGCTTTGGTTTTAGCAGGAAAATCAGCACACCCCAGTTGAAGTCCCTAGCTTTAGCTGTAACCAACACCTAAAACACCCTGAGACACATAGCATAAAAAAGGTGGGGAGGACGAGGGGGTCTGAAGCAACCAGCAAGCCCAGAAACATGGGATATACCCACATTAGAAAATAGGCAATGCTATGCCTAGATTATCCGTGACTAGTGGTGTCCTAATGGCTCACTGGACCCTCTGCTTGGAACATAAGCTTGTCATGGTAGAGAGGCTTTTGTGAGTCTCAGAGCTATGTCATTTGGAGCCTTGTACTCCTGGTAGGGTCTCCCCTGGCGAACAGATCTGAGGTGAGGTCCCAAACTAAGCATGGTCCAAACTCCTGAAGACCCCAACAGTGGAACAAGTGTACTTGAGAACCTGCTGAATCTCTGTGGCTGTGAAGACAGATGAGGGCTGCAGCAAGATGGAGGTCTCCAGGTGTCTTGGACATCCTTGCCACTGGGTTCAGGGCCCTCTCCTGTCAAGCTCATGTGACTGTCACTTACACATCGGCTTCCCCATGTTAAAAGATGTCACTCACAGCCTCTGCCAGGGATATGAACATCTTCCACAAATTAAGTCCTGTGTGAGTGGTGGTGGAGACAGGAACAGTGATTTCTGGGAGTCCCTAGTAACAAATCTGCAAGTAGGTGGCAGTTGTGTGATGGTCGATTGTACTTACTGAGACAGAAGTACAATTCGGCAGCTGCAGCCATGACTAAGCAGTCCTCTTTAAGATCCCGTCTGCCCATGCTGCATGGGGAGGGGACTGGAAAAGGAGCCCTAAATATAGGCTGTCTCAAACCCTCCTGGCTGGATTGCTGCATCCAGCAGGATCACTCTACTTGCAGCTGAAACCATCCAAATAAAGTACTGAATTTCACCACATGGAATGTCTGCAC
Organism: Crocodylus siamensis; assembly: GCF_052110815.1. Taxonomy (NCBI): domain Eukaryota; kingdom Metazoa; phylum Chordata; order Crocodylia; family Crocodylidae; genus Crocodylus; species Crocodylus siamensis. The sequence goes on along the minus strand of NC_143398.1, from coordinate 18,843,960 downwards.
TCTCATGTACTCCCCAAACAGTGAGTGTCCTGACAGAAGAATTGCCATAGTAGCTAGAGAACTTGCAAGATATGACATCAACATTGCCGCCCTAAGTGAGACTCACTGGGAAGGTGAAGGTCAGCTGAAAGAAGGGGGTGGCTACACATTTGTTTTGGAAAGGAAAGTCACCTGAAGAGAAGCGCATTCAAAGGGTTGGCTTTGCCATCAAAAATAAGATTGTCAGCCGGCTTTCCAAACTCCCTGTGGGCATTAATGAATGCCTTATGACTCTCTGCCTCAAGCGCAATAACAACCATACTATGTTCATTAGTGCATATGCCCCTACATTTGATGATGAAGTCAACAAGGAACAGTTGTACTGTGCTCTTGACACAGTCCTGACTGCCACTGCCCAGGAAGACAAGCTAGTCCTCATGGGTAACTTCAAAGCAAGAGTTGGACAACTCTCTGAACTCTGGAGCAGCACCATTGGGAAAAAGGGGGTGGGGAAAGTCAACTCCAATGTTACCTTCCTCCTCAGAAAATGTGCAGAGCATGACTTGCTCATCATGAATACCATTTTCAGATGGAGTGAAAAATATAAGACCACTTGGAAACATCCACACTCCAATCACTGGCACCTTCTTCACTATATTATTGTCAGAGCCCATTATCATACCAATGTCCATATTACCCAAGTCCTGAAAGGTGCGGATGACTGCTGGATGGACCACCTCTTAGTCAGATCAATCATGGATATACAGCTTGTACCACAAAAAAAGAGATTTAACATCGAGGCACTCCAAGACCAAGCTAGATGTGAGATGGTTTAGTAATGCCTTACTGAAAGGCTCTCTGAACTACCTGATGACATCAAGGACATCCAGGCACATCAGGAGGAGCTTAAGAACATTATTCACAAGGTATGTGCTGAATCAGTTAGATATCCACTAACCATCACCAAGATTGGTTTGATGAGAACAATGAGGAAATCCTAGCAACTTATCCATCAGAAGAAAGCCATGTTCTGCAGTTGGCAAAATGAATCCTCCAACCAGGAAACATGGGAGGCTAACCACCAGCTCAAAGCTGTAGTTCAGAGGAGGCTATAGGACATCAAGAACCAGTGGTGGCAAGTGAAGGTCATAGAGATATTGCATTTTAACATGACACAAGAAGCTTCTTTCAAGCAATAAAAGCCATCCACGGGGCACATTCCAATGGTCCGACCCCTTGGTAATCACAGGATGGCTCCACCCTTCTCACAGATGATGTATCCATCAAACAATGCTGCAAGAAGCAATTCAAAACTCTACCCAATCTGCCTCAGTTGCCACTGAGTCCATCCCTCACCCAGTAATAGAACCTCTTGCTGGTCCTCCATTCTTCAAGGATGTCTGGTGTGCCATCACTTGGACAAAAAACAATAAGGCACCAGGCCCATAAAGCATCCCTGCAGAGGTCTTCAAAGCTGCTAAAACAGCACTAGCGCAAAAATTTCACCAACTTCTCATCAAACCATGGGTTAATAAAGACATTCAACTGGACTTAAAGAATGCCAACACTGTGACCATTTTCAGGAAAGAGGACAAAGTGTGTGGGAACTATCAAGGCATTGCCCTCTTCTCTGATGCCAGGAAGATTCTTACTTGCATCCTTCTGAAATCACCTCCTCCCCCTTGCTGAAAATGTCCTTCCAGAATCACAGTGTGACTTTAGACCATCTTGGGGTATTACTGGCATGATTTTTGTTACATGACAGACCTAGGAGAATTACAGAGAGCAACACCAGGAGCTGTTTATGGCATTCATTGATTTAATGAAGGCTTTCAACTCCATTAACTGTGAAGCCTTATGGAAGGTGCTGACTAGGTTTGGTTGTCCACTGATGTTCATTAACATCCTCAGGCTACTCCATGACAGGATGATTGCCACCGTCCTTTGCAATGGATCAGAGACAGATCCATTTACCATCCATACTGGTGTTAAGCAGGGCTGCATCATCACCTCAAACCTTTTTCCCATCTATGTTTTTCCAGCTGTATTATTTTTTTACTGTAGTTTTGGATAGCATTCAGGATCTTGCAGGTTCAAGAGAAGGGAGAAAATATACCACTGAAAATATATCGTTTTTTTTAAATGTCACAGTATTGGTAGGGCAACTGAAGTAAAATCACTGCCCATTAGCATCTAAAATCACCATGTTTTGACCACTATTCCTAGGAGGCCAAAGGTTTCAACTTAGAGGTAATTAATGAATTCCTATGGCCTGTGTCATTAAGGTCTGGCTAAATGATCTAATGGTTACTTCAGGGCTTAATGTCTGTTAATCTGAGTCAGAACACATACAATTTTATTGAGTTATACTAAGCAGCTATGATATCATTAACTAGACAGAACAATACAGATATCTCAAGGGCTTGAGGCAGTAAAATGTCTTCCCTAATGCTAAACAAAGTAGTCTTCAGCCTGGAAACCAAACAAGTCCCAACAAAGGCATATAGACAATGCTATCAACAGTGGCTAAGGAATCTGAAAGGCTGAGTGTAGACATTTTATTTGCATACTTAATAGTTTGGGGTTTTGGCAACCATCAATCCTTCCAGATTATGGTGTATGAGTGAGAGTTCACCTAGACCTTTGATACATATGCCTAAGCAGGAGTATGGAGGACTGAAGGCTGTCCAAACCTTCCATACCCTTCTAGGCCATTAAGACAGAATCCAAAGGCCAGACATTTAGTGCCTCCATGACTGTAGTTGTAGAAGCATCCAGGAGTCAAGAACCAGGGTCTCCTGTGTGACAGACAAGGATTCTACCACTGAACCAAGGGGGACTCCATATTTATATAGGGTTAGACTTTTTGAGACTGTTGAGGTCCTGCGCAATCACTGCTTGACCATATATCAACAGTCAATGAAGTCCATGGAACATTTGCTTACATTCTACAAAGATTTGCCTAGTCACAGCATGCTAGCGTTCCTTCTTGTTGCCAGCTAATGACCTACATTTAAGAAATACTTTCCAAGTCTAAGTCAATTGCTGTGGCTGTCACAGTGACAAATGTATAGAAAGGCATAAGCAGGGCAGGGTGAAACCCTAAAGAATTGTTCAGAAAAGCATAAGCTTTTATAGGTTGCGATCTACTTCATCAAATGTCAGGAACATGTAGAAAGGGAGACAATCTACACTTTAATAAAGAAAAGAGTAGAATCATAGAATCAATGAGTCTGAAGGGACCCAGACAGATCATTGAGTCCGACCTCCTGCCATGGCAGGAAGGAGCACTGGGAGTAGGAGGGGTCATAAGACCCCAGACAGGTCTCCTCTGAGTTCACACTATAAAAAAACAGAAACTGAAAAACAGAAAACAGAAAACTGCTCATTAAGTTCAAAAACAAACTATTTTAGAGGCCTACTAAAGGGTAAGAAAAATCAAAGTAGCTATCAGCTAACCCTTTAAAAATATAGGCACATCTTTTTCTTCCTTGACTCTTTAATTGTCATTCTCTCCTAGGCTTCATGATACCTTCTATGCTTTTAATCCCAATTATTTTTAAAACTACTAATCACACTTTCACTCAGATTTTCAAACTAAATTCTTACCTAACATGTTAAATCACTTAAGATCTAGTCTGAGTTGTGAGTGGTAAGCACTTCTGAAAATCTGCCCTTTGACACCATTGCCTAGAAATCAGAAAAAGCACATAAAGCATATAAAGTATCTCCATTATCATTAAAATAAAAACGTTGAGGAAATTCACAGGAAACACTTCTTTTTGTTTGTGGTTACATTACTGACGTCAATTCAGTAGTTGTATGTGTATCTTGAGAACAGATGTCAGTTTTCCAATGTTTTCTATTATAAATAAATTGGCTTCTGACCTGTGTAATGAGATAGCTACACAATGACTGTAAATGCAATTACTTGTGCCTAAACAAAAAATGTCAAGGCTTATTTCTCAATCTGAAAACTGTTAATTTACAGAAATGTATCGATCACACTGGACAAGATACACATGACAGGAAAGGCTGTTTTATGGGCCCAGTGACTTTTATAGTATTCAGCTTTAATGTTAAATGAGTCTGAATGAATTAGAAAGAAGTATTTAAGAAAATTTACTGGGATGGAATGAATAAATTTGTTTCCTATTTTACATTACATTGCTGAGTTTCTTAGGGAACCTGTGTAAAGAAGGTGAAGCAAAGTGGTATCATATAGACAGACAGGGGTTAAATTAAGATGAAGCATGACTCCTTTTTGTCTTGCAAAAGCAAGGGTGCTTCCTTCCTTTCACTGATGTGTGTGAGTTCCTTCATCTATTTATTTTGAAATAAATGTTCATCCAACATTCATAGTTGGAGCAGCAGGAAGAAATACGGAGAGATCGAATCAAGGACTTAGACCCATATCCACTGATGTGTTAAGGTGCCTAATTCCCATTGAAATCAATTTATTTTCAGTTGTGTATCTGGGCACTTTTCTCTAAAGTGGAATTAGACAGAACTGAGGAGACTAAAACCAAAAGCAATCAGATACCCCATTAGTTGTCACCTAATAGAGGAGCTAAACTTATTAGGTGCTCCTCTGTTTGATCTTAGAATGATCAAGGCATCTCTGCTTCTCTGCGTGTCCAGGACTGCCCCCATCTAAGCTCGGCACCTAGCTCAATTAGCATCCAAAAACTAAGAGTGCCTTGAGGTAAGTCCCTTGAGGGATCCAGTCCAGTACATAGTCTCAAGGCACAGCTAATATACATAGACAGAATCTACTTTCACCCCACACCCTTCACCCCACAGTGGTAGTCACTTTCTTTGAACAAGCAGTTACCTATTGTGGTCTACTTTCCATACCTACTGCTTAGATGACTTGTCCATGAAGTGGAAGTCTTTGGTTTAACACCCTGCTGCACCTGAAGTGATTCAAACCCAAATGTCCTATGAGAGTGCCCTAAGCACCAGTATTTAAGAGCCTCTGGGTCGTGCTGAGACATTTTCCTAAACTCCTTTTTTGAGTCTATGACACTGATCAATAACAAATTCAAAATTCATCCGGCTGAAGAGTGAGCAGGAATCAGCAGGACTCTGTAGCCTACTTCTGTAGACCAACGAATCTTGAACTTGGCTGCACAAAGGCTTCAACATGAGGGGTGAAGACAAGGTTGCCAGTGATCCCTACATTCATGGACAGTACATACAAAAAGACTACAAATGCCTGTCCATCAAGGTCAGAAAAAAATCATCCATAAAAAACTAAGCAATTACGAGCATTTCGTTGAAGCTCTGTCATCTGAAAGAAGTTGGATATAAAGCACTGATGGACACACAGAGCAGAGCAGTGTCACCTGGTGTCTGAGCCAGAGCACAGCACCATTCAGGGAGCTGTTAGAGCTTTGTGGCCCATGGGAGGCACACTGCCTGCCTGTAACACCGCTCACCTCACAGCTAGATAGGGTTGCAGAGCCCCAAGCAAGACAGGGAAGGGATGGGGTATCCAAGGCAGAGCTGTGGGGCCAGGAGGGGAAAGAGGCATTGGGTGTGGGTCCATGCTGGTAAAGGGGCAGGAGGGGTAAGATGGGTGGGGGGAGCACAGTGTGGGGTGCAGCTGGGGGTGAGTAGAGGCCCTGTGGGGTGAGAACATCAGGGTGTAAAACTATTGTCACAATCACCAAGAGTTGGCCTTCCATAAAAATTTTTATTACTGATAATCTGCAAACTTTTAATGTTACTGTGGTTGGTGTTAAACCCCTAAATTTGAACCTAGCCCTTGTTATGGCCATCCAGGGCCTGGCAGAAGGATTACATTCACATTATTTAACTATATATCAGTAAAAAGTTTGCAGGTTGTCATTATTTTTTTTCCTTGGGTTGGCAACCCTAGGTGGACAATTCACTCCTCCATTACAGTCCATCATTAGGGCATTCTCCTGGAGTGGGCGATGTAGATTCAAAGCCTTTCAAGCTGATGAAGGAACAGAAGGAAGGTCTCGCACTTGCCGGGTGAATACTCTAAACAATAGGCTATTCCGTCAATACAGGACACTACCAGCCATCTGTTAAAAGAGTGAGCCGGGTCCAGTTTTTTGAAAGACAGTCTGTGGGTGCCTCAGGGAAGAGTTCCAGGAAGTGGATAAAAGTACCAATCTGAAGTCCTGACTCACACACCAAACCCCCAGAGAGGTGTGGAATTCCACTTTCAGGTACATCAAATATCAAATGATCTTCATGTGTTAGAAGAATTTGGGGGAGGGGGAGTTTGGTTGTTGCTACAAACCACATGCTATCAAATCCAGATAATATCACTCCTCTTTACATCATACTCCACAACTTCCATCATCAGTGCCTGGCTTCCATAAATAAAGATGTAAATGAATCCTTTGTTTATTTGAAGGCCAGGTTCTTTGGGTAGATGTGATATCTTTTATTAGACCAACTAGTTATATCACATCTATCCAAAGACCGTTGCCTGCCCATGTCCTTATACCAACAAGGCTATAACCAACAACTCTTTGTTTATTGTCACTCCAGACATTGACACAAACCACATCGTGTCAACAAGTTAGGCAATCTGGACTGGGTAACTTTACCTGTTACTGTCATAGTTATGGAATAATGTTCCAAGATCGAATCAGTTAGCAGTCAATTACTGGCAAACTAAGGATATGTAACAACAAAGAGTTATCATTTTGTACGTAATTGTAAGATAGGTTTTTCAGCTGCTTGCTGAGAACCAGGGAATTTAAGGTAACACCGGAACTTGAGTTCAGTTTGCCTAGGGCTGTCAGGTCATACATGGTGACTTGCCTTATCATTATAATGCATCGGGCATGTAAATTCTTACATCACGGAGTAACTGTTAGGGTTTACTAGTGAAACTATTGATAAAAGCCAAGACAAACTGGTAAAATTCAGGAAGTATGGGAAGGACAGGTATAGAGCCAATGGGCAATATTTAGAGGAGTTTATGCCCTCCTAGCAGTTTTGTACAGTGATAGAGCTTTTCCTTCCTTTAGTTAATTTCTAATAGTGTTTAATGCAGCTTAATTTTTCTGCCTTTCTTACATTAGATATAAAAACTGTCACAATATGACATGATATAACTCACAAAAAACCTGAGGAACAGGGTATTCCAGCCCCTTCAAATTTACAGCCACTTCACTACCCTGAAACAATTAAAACATGAGTAAGCAACACCTGGGGTGACTCTGGTTATGGTAAGCTCAATTTAATATCTCAGGCTTTGATTAGTCTTTCGCATTTGACATAATAAGAGCTAGCTTGTATGCCAGATTCTCAAAAATAATCAGTAAAGTTAAGGGAAAATGATTATTAGGTATAAATTTGGAATGAAATCTTGGCAAAACTCCAATAGCAAATTTATTCATGTTAAATACAGGACAAAAATATTTATGACAGCAACAAATGTAAATCATCCCTTAGAAAATCCCTTTGAAGAACAGCCATAATTGACATTGTTGTATTAAAGCAGAAAAAACACATGTTTTGACCCTGTTCTCAATTACCCAGAATTGCTTCACCCACCCACACACATATACACACACGGACATGCACATACTCTTGACAAACTGATCAATTGTTGACCCAAACTATGTTCATTATATCTGGAAAAGAAGGAAAAAATAAAGATCTGTCAACAACAAAAGAATGTGGACATGAATTTATTACTGGCTAAGGAAAAATGTTCTTCTCTGGAAAACAGAAAGGCTTGCATTTTCATCCCTATGGATTCAAGATTGCTAAGAGGTGCACCATCCTCAGGAAGTGGGTTTAGGGAGTAGTACTTTTTACTTTGATCTATTCTGTTTTTCCAGCCTGAATTTAATAACTCATGGGCAAGTGTTTCTTTACTTTCAGTGATGAAAGATATGGATCTGGAAGAGGTTGACCCTAGATATTCTAATTTCTTTACCATAAAGTTGGGCTATAACAAATGTTCGTTTTTGTTGCTGCATTGAAACATTAAGGATTTGAATCTATTCTCTCCCCTCTCCCCTTTCCAATTGACATTATTAGAATTCTGAGACATTCTCAGCAGTGCTTTTTCCAAGTGCTTTACAACTAACTAATCCTAATACAGCTGTTGTTATTTACAGTATCATATCACTTAATAGTTGCAACTAGGACTACAGCCTCACAGCTCAAAGTAGTCTCTGTTCAAAATGATTCTAATGATTTGAATTAGCTGTTGCAACTCAGAAAAGAGACCTTGGAGTCACTGTAGACAGTTCTCTAAAATGTCAGATCAAAACTCAATAACATGTAGAGCATCATTAAGAATGGAATGCAAAACAAGATGGAGTATAAGGCACCATCATGCCTTATATAAATCCAGGAGGAAACCACATCTTGAATACTGTGTGCAGTTCTGGTCTCTACATCTCAAAAGGGATGTAGTAGAATTAGAAAAGGTGCAGAAAAGGGCAACCAAAATGATCAGGGGTATGGAGCAGCTTCCATGCCAGAAGGCAAGGTTAGGACTCTTCAGTGTAGAAAGGAAAATGCTAGAATAGGATATGACAGAGGTCTATCAAATCATGAAGGGTGTGGACCAAGTTCCAACCAAGGAACTGTTGTTCATCACGTCCCATAATAATAGAACTAGGGGGTACCCACTGAAATTAGTAGATTTAAAACTAACAAGAGAAAGTACTTTTTTTACCAATACATAGTTAACTTGTGAAATTCATTGCCACAGCAGGTGGTAGAGGCAGATAGCATAACTAGGTTCAAAAAGCGACTGGACAAATTAATGGTGATAGATCTATTAACAGCTGTTGGACAGAACAATTGGGGATGTTTCCTCTGGCATCTCTAAACCACTGATTATGTGGATTCTGCATGCCAGAAAGGGTAATAAATGGGATAAATCAGTGCTAAATACTGATTTAAATCAGATACTCCTGGTTTAGCACTCTCCCTCTATAGCATCCACTCTGGCTACTGTTGGAGCCAGGATACTGGGTCAGATGGGCCATTGGTCTGATCCAGTATGGTATATATGTTCTTATGGATAACACAGCCGAAGGCCAAGACAGCCATAAAACCAGGGGTGGGCAATTATTTTGGCTGGAGGGTCACTTTAGAAATGTTGGTGATCTGTTGCAGGCTGCAGGGGGAGGATGTTGACTTGGCCTGGTGTGGCAGGGTGTGAGGGATGTTGGCCTGGCCCAACACAGCGGTGCAGGAGGGAAGCAATTGATCACTTGATCCTATTTGGCCCAGGCCTGCACATCCCACACCCACCAGTGGGGTCACTGGGCAGAGCAGACCAGTAGAGTCTCTATGGAGGTCAGCTGAGATCCATGTGGGTGGGTGTAAGATGGGGCCATGGGTAGGTGGAGAGGCATCCAGAAGCAGGACAGGCAGGTAGGGAGCCATGCATCATTGGTCTAGCCAGGCTGACTCCATGAGGCCCCAAGACTGACCCCTGGGGGACACCAGTTGATACTGCCTGTCAACTAGACACTGAGCCATTCATTACTACCCATTGAGCCTGACAACCCAGCAGCTTTCTATCTACCTTACAGTCCATTAATCCAACACATACTTCCTCCGCTTGCTTGTAAGAATGCTGTGGGAAATAGTATCAAAAGCCTTGCTAAACTCAAGGTATATTATTTCCACTGCTTTCCTCACACCCTAAGAGTCAGTTATCTTATTATAGAAGGCAACCAGGTTGGTCAGGTATGACTGGTCCTTGCTGAATCCATGCTGACTGTTCCTAATCATCTTCTTCTCCAAGTGCTTAGAAATGGATTTTTGAAGAACTGCTCACTGATTTTTTCTAGGGAGTGAGGAAAGGCTGAATGGTCTGTAGTTCCCTGGATCCTCCTTCCCTTTCTTAAAGATGGGCACTATATTTGCCCTTTTCCAGTTGTCCAGGTCCTCCTCAGATCAACAAGAGTTTTCAAAGATAATGGCCAGCAGTTCTGCAATCACATCAGCCAACTCCCTCAGGATCCTTCGGTGCATCCCATCAGGCCCCATGGACTTGTACATGTCTAGCTTTTATAGATAGTCCCTAACCTGTTCTTTCACCACAGAGAGCTGTTCATCTTGTCCCTCAACTGTGCTGCCCATTGCACTGGTCTGAGAGGCCATGCACACCACACAGCTTAGAAGGAACGCTGCTCTCCTCCCTACTCACCAGCTGTCCAGTCATGTGCCATCATGCTCAGTGCCTCCATATGGGCCTCCCAGCTGGAATGCCGGGAGCCCCACGGAGGTTGAAGCATAGAGTCTGCCCGGTCTGATGTTACATGACCTCTAAAAGCCCGCCTCCTGCCAGTAATAATTGTTTTTTGGAGGGGGCCCCAAAGACCAGATAGAATGGCCTGGTGGACCGCCTCTTGCCTGCAGGTCGTGTTTTACCCACCCCTGTTCCACTCCATGTTTTCCTGTTGGACTACTACATACCAAGTTACAATTTTCATTTCATTTTGTGTACACTGTTTTGAGTGCAACCTGCACTGTAGCTCCACTGTTGCCTTTAAATCTCAATCTTGGACTGGTGCTGTAAGCAGAGTGTTAGCAATGGAGATAATCAGAAATCATTAATCTGGCAAACTGTCTATTAAACTGATATGTTTTAGGACACGTGCTGATGACCACTCAAGGGAACCATTTTTGTACATGGCTGTGTAACAGTAAATGGCTTGCCTCATGAGGGGCTTGAAGTCATTCAAATGTACATTCCAGTAAGAAATGATTCATTCTCTAGTGAGTCTGCTAGTGAGTCTGTTTGATTTGCTATGTCTTTCTTCAGCAGGAAAAGTTACACTAAGAAAGCATGCATTCTTTTGCTAGTGCCATTTTTATCCACACATAAAAAGAATATTTGCAGGCCATAAGAGACAGCTTGCATTAATACTCTGTAGAGAAATTACATGTCTACTTTTTAATAATGGCTGGTTCTCAGTGTGGAAAAAAAAGACACCCTGAGATGTGGTATAAAATACCCAGCCCCCAGCTACCAACCACAATGCTATTCTGTTTCATGGAGTTGCTATTTGATTTTGCCATTTCCTATCTCTTTCTCTATTATATCCTGGCTTCACATGAGGAGCTTTAAATACAGAAGACTTCTTTGGACCCCAGGCTAGTGAATGCAGGGTGTGTAACCAATTCAGTTTCTCATGGAGTGATACAAAGAGTGACATTCCACAGTCTGCCTTTACGGCTGATTTCACAAGGCAGAAGTGTTATTACCTACAACATCTTCATTTTTATATTTCCAATATGAGTAGATTAGTTTTGATAGCAGCTGGCAGGAAGAGAAAAGGAACAAAACAAAGCAGAACAAAACCAAACCTGCCACATTATGCACAGAATCCGTGCTTGTTGCTGTGCAGAAATTATTCTGATGTATGTGCTGTCAGCTTCCTGGAGAGATGGCTCATCAGGGTAATCTTACTGGGTCCTGTTTATGTAAATAACATATTAAAGTCCAGATCCTATTATCCTTATATTATTCCATTATAAAGATGGTCTCATTAGTAGAAGGTATTATTTTCAGCACGGAGAAGGGTGTCAGAAAAGAAAGAGGATAATCTTCTTTTGAAAATGGTCTAGCTTTCATTTTGAGAAAACTTGTCTTCTTATGACCTTGGGCCTTCATGACAGTAGCTTCAGGATATCACAATAGCAGTTTCATATAGATTTTTTTTATTCAGATGAAGACGCTTCAATAAATCTGGAAAAAAAATCTATGGAGTCATTCATTCTACATCCTCCTAAAAAGTCGTATTTCTCCCAGGGAGAGGAGAAGCATGAAGCCATCAGGTAAGGCCCACAACTTCCTTTTTGTCACTGTTGTCAGTCTTCCATGAACTTTTCCTTAAAATAATCTTCCACAGTCTCATTATTTGAAAACAGTTGAATTTACATAAGACTAATGGATTTGTCAAAGTGCCAAAATCCTCAGCAATTTTACTTGCCCTCCTCTTTTATATGGATCAAAACTGGGGATCCTTATTCAAACACATTTTGCTTGTAGGTTGCCTGGGTCACTGCAAAGTACTGGTCTTAAAGATTAGGGCTCTGATCTTGCAGAGGCACTGACACATGTTTAGCTTTTCACATGTGAAGAGTTTCATTTAACTTGAAAGCTAGGGACAGACATTCAAAAAGCCTGAATTAATTCAATCTTTGCAGGTTAATCTAAACTGAAGAGATTGAACTAATTTGCAAGTGGAAAGACATCCACTTTTCATTCCAGAAATGCAGGCACATACCTGCAGTGGCTCAGGCCAGAAGCCCAGGGCCACTAGACCAGCCCTCCCTTCCTTTCACCAATGCTGAGCTAAGGACAGGAGGAGGGGGTAATCAAGCCCCAGCAGGCCTGAGTATGACTGAGGAGGGGTTTAAACCCTCACCTTGGCCTGCAGGGTTCAGAGGGTGGGGGAAGAGGGAGCATGGTGAGACGGGGGCATAGCCAGACCCCTGTAGCAGGGGAGAAGGATGAGGGGAAGAGCCTTACCCACCACAGCAGCTCCCTGACAGCCAGGAGCAACTCCAGGACACAGCTCCATTGCTTGGACCTCTTCCCCTTGCTTGTCTTCCCCCCACCACTGCCATGGGGCAGGGAGGGGGGCTCTGTGTGGTGCTGCCCAGCCTAGCCTGGCCTAGCTTGGGCATGGGAAGCAGCTGTTACTGAGCTGCAGCCAATGACGGTGCTGACATGTAGCTGCCTTGGCTGGGACTGAGCAGAGTCCAGGCTGTGTGGGGTTGGACCAGGCAGTGCTGCACAGAAGCCACCTCCCCACCCCGCAGCAGTGGGGGGTGGAGGGGAGGAGGGGGACTGCCCCACCACAGCTGTAATCCCCTGGTGGTGGTGGGTGAATTAACCCCCTCCCTGCCCCTTTAGCCTTAACAGTGCCATGCTGGGATGACTGCAGTTGCTGCCAGTGGGACAGAGAAGGGAGGCAGGGAATAAACCCCTTCGTATGTACCCTGACAGATGCTGCTGCCCCTCCCCATCCTTTAGCTGCACCAGTGGTGGTGGAGACATGGCCCCATTAAAGCAAAGGGGGCAGGGAGAGGATTAATTCCTTCCTTCATGTCTTCTGCCCCCCAGGGACCACAGTTGAGGTCTGCCAGCCCTGGCCAACTACCATCTCCACCACTCACCTGCAGATAGGCAGAACCCAGCTGAGGTGGAGGGGGAGAGAAGGGGAAGGAGGTAAGAATTAACCCCCTCTCTGCCCACTTTGCCTTGACAGGGCTATGCCATGACATGTCTGGCCACATCCTCACCCCTGCTTGGGCTAGAGAGTAGAGGGGCAGGGCCAGCCCTGCTCTCTGGAGAGTCCAGCCCAGGGCTGCAGAGCATGCTGGGATGCTGGAGGACTCTGGTTTAACTTAAATCAGGAAGGGGTCTGGGACAGAATTTGCATAAACCGGTTTGACTCAAATCAGTTAAGTCTGATACTACATTCAACCAGGTTTATCTTAAACCAGTTTTGGCCATTTTGAATCTGGTTTATGGGCACTGAACTTATGTTCTGTTACAAGTTTAAACCAGTTTCTGATCACTTAAACAGGTTTATGTGTAACTTCTGTCCCTAGCCCAAAGGTATTAGTATTCCTACTGTCTTCATGGAAATCCTGGAACAATCTTTAGGTTGTCCTTGAATTAAGACTTGAAGTCTTTTAAGTGTTAATATAAAAGATACAGTCATCAATGTTTGGGGTTTAAGGAGGACAAGGTGCTTTGGGTAACTCCATTATCCTTTATTAGACCAACTCAAATAGTTGAAAAAAATCCTTCATTGTAAGCTTTTGGGTACAAATATCCTTCATCTTTTAAGTAAAAACTTGTAAACTTGATGGCAAAATATATGATCCAGCCTTAAGCCTTACTCAAAATTCAAATCAAAACTAAGCCCACCACTTTCTGACATTCCCAAAAAAGTTTGGCCAGCCATTGTCGATGTTTTGGCGAATTTTGCCACAGAGACACAATGCCAAAGTACTTGACAAGGACCATCTGCCTGAGAAACCAAAAAGCTTAGCCCTACATCATATTATTATAACTGAACATCAGGCAACATGCAATACTCAAATTCATGGTACACACCAGGGCTGTCCATGTTCTGGACAGTGGTGGCCACACACTCCACAACTTGCAGAATCCGGGGCTGCACACCCCACAGGTGCCCTCCCACCACGATCCCCCCCAACCACCTGGCTCCACTTCCCCTCAACTGTGAGCAGCCTGGTGCTGTCCCACCCCACAGGCAATGAGAGCAGGCCAGCTACCCTCTGCTGTTCAGGCAGCAGAGCCTCCCTCTTGGCCACATGCACAACACAGGCAAACCAGCCCTTCTCTTGCCACACGGGCAGTCTGGCTGTTCCCTGTCATGCATACAGTGCCCTCCTGCTGCCCAGCCCTGCTCTCTCCCCAGAAGTGATGGAAGGAGGGAGGAGGAAGGGTGGAAAAGGGAGAGCCTGATATCCCAGCCAACCTGCAGCAACAGGAGCAATGAGGGAAGTGGCAGCTGGGGGTTGCATTTTAAATCCCTTGAGAGCTGGATGTGGCCCACAGCCACCAGTTGGACATCTCTGGTACACACCAAATCAACATTTTACATTAGAAACAGCTGTAAACCAGCTCAATACATCTCAGTAGAAACTGAGTTTTAAAAGCCCATAACAGGAAACCTATTAAATATATGAGTGCAAAATATGCATTAAAGAAATTAAATTATGCTTGTAACTTTCTTCCTCTTAGTCATTCAGGAAGCTAAACACATACAAAAACCAAAGACCGAGAATGAAAGTCAGGACAATTTTTAGAAACAGAATAGGAGATACCAATAATTTTAAATGAAAATACCATACAGCACTGTGGACTTCTGCACAGGTATGCTTATTGACACCATCAGAGGCAGTATTCCCATCACAATACACAAGTTAAAGCCATTTTTTAGAGGAGGGTGGTGCCAAACAGGAAAATGTTAAATTTGTGGCCAAAACCTCTTTTCTTTCCTGCCTTCACATACTTGTATTTGTCTATATTGCAGGACTTACGACTCCCAAGTTTATTTTACCACTAGTGATCCGTCCCATTTTCAGTGCGTGCTTTAGCAGCTCATGCTAGAAATGCCGTTTTGGTAACAGTTATCCTACCCAGTAGAGAAGGTTTAAGCTTACTAAGTGTCCTTTTGGGCTTTTACTTGTAGAGCTAATGGAAGGCGTTCACACACCTATAACTTGTATTCACTTCTCAGCACTGTTTGCAGTAACTAACCTGCTGAGATAAGTTGTTTTTCATTCCAAGTTCCCACACGTCAGCTTTGAGGACTCTTTTTGAGGAGACAGCAATTCTCTCATTAGAAGATTAATTTTTTTTAATCAGCAATCAACAGTCCGAGTATCCCCATCACTGATCAGGAGCCTCTTCCTTTTAGACTCTGGCTGATTTTCACATGCAGTATGATGCAAGCAACCAAAACAACACATGACAGGGCTGCATCCTGAGCCTAGTATCCACCCAGCCTTGAGCTCAGACTCAGTACACATGGCCTCTTAGCAGTAGGATTGTAGGAGAACTCGAAGAAGGAAGTCAGGATGCGATTTCCTGCCAGCTGTCTAGTCAACCAGAGTGCTGCGAGGACGGAAAAGCCAGATTATTCTGTTTGTTCCCTCTTCAGTCTGGGTCCTTGGGGCAAAGCCAACTTTCCCAGCAGTGCTGCTGATCCGTGGAGGGCAGCTTCACGATTACCATATCTTGACACCTATTGCACATTTCATTTCTGCAGTCAGAGTGATGTGCTTTACTGAACAATAGAAAGGGGAATGGAGAAGGTATTTTTGGTTGAAGACATGATGCAGGGCTAATTTGTTATAAAAATACCGTCCTTCTTATAAACATGAAAGCATTAATCATATGAAGCTATCCCTTTACATAGTGTTGGGCTCACAATGTTCCTGTGTGCTACCTCACACACATACTGACACTTGCTCAAACACTACTGTTTGATGTAAAGCCAGCATTAGGACTTTTAATTTAGATCTCTAGCAAGCATTTACTTCCACTGCATGATTCTGTCACAATTTAACTGAACACAACCTGCTTAAGGCTCTTTAGTTCCTGACCACTTGAGGAAATGTACTGATTTGGCTCCATGATGCATTCCTTTAAGCATTATTTCCCATCTTTTTCTATTAGCCTATTTCATGCAGTCTTTTAAAAAGTCAAGACTCATGTCCAGGCAGTGCTTCTGGGAGAAATCTTGTTAGCAGGAAGTTGCACTTACTGAATTTATCATCGCGTAGCACAGAGATAAAGCAGAATGTTTTTTCCTGCGCATTCAGCAAGTTAACATGTTTAGCATCACGTAGCAAACAATCTTGAAGGTCTGGGAGTTCAACTGTGCATTGTGTCACTCTTAGGATGCAATGTGAGGCTGGCAGGATGGAAGCTCCACCCTTAGAAAAAATACTAAGCATATAGGCATTTAGTATTTACAGATTGATAGGTGCCGATTCTCACCTGCTATAAATTGATGTTGCCTCCCTTGACTACTTAGGAGCTATACCATACACTAGGTCAGAATGTAGCCTAGCTGCAAAGATCATGACTTTCTAGTTCAAGTGCCTATTTAGCAAGTTGTACAGCTACATCCAAACATAAACTACTGCTTAACGTTTCGGCGTGGCAGAGGATTGTTGGCATTTACAAGGTTTTCCTCTCTCGTTTTCTCCACTATTTTATTAGAAGTGAGCCCCAACTAAAAATGTGAATGTGGATCTAAGCTACCATAGAGCCTACTGGGTGTGCAACTCAGATCCTTCAACTGACCTCAATCTTGGATTTGGCCTGACTAGAAAACAGATGAAGAATTGGCATTTTCTAAAGGGAATTGCTGAATGATGCAGAGCTGTTGTAATGTGGCACTGAGGCGGGTATACCTATCCCCTGGTGACAGAGGTGCAATGACATGGCCAGGCACCCACGGAAGCTACCTTTTTTTCCCTGTTACTTGTACTTGCCACGTATTTTTTTACAGGGTTAGCAGAAGCTTCTGGTTCCTGTAGTACCACAACTGTGATCGTGTGGCTACAGATGCAATTGGGTTTTTTTCCTGCCCTCCCTAACATTGACACCTGGGGCAACTGCCCCAGCTACCCTGCCCTGGTTACACCACTGCTTGGTGATGGAGAATTTTCTTGAAGTCAGGGGCAACATGGTACAAATAAAAGAAATCATCCTCAAAGAGGATCGTCACATGCTCTGAACCCCCTTCTCATACTAAGTCCTCTGTAGACTTTACCCACACATTTCTCAGTACAGGAAGGACAGAATGGCTGTGATTCGGGACATGTACTGGGCTGGACATGTAGCTTAAGAATTCCCATCACGATACATTGCAGCTGACTCAGGTTATTTAATAACCTAAAAATTATTGACTTACCTTCAAGCACCTTGGTCTGAGGCTACTTTGGTCTGAGGTGAGGATCTAGCCCTATGGTTGGAGACAGGACCTCTAGTTTAACCTACAAAGAATAGCCTTCTGAAATGGCTTACGACTAACCCCTCCTGTCAACACGGTTTCTCAAAGAGCTGCTTTTCTTCTGAATTCAGGTTTATGGGGCTGTAACGGTTGCCCACATGACAGCAAGTCAGCAAAGCAGAACCAGCTTCTCATTGTTTGTAGCATGGAGCATGTAATTGTGATGATGCATGAATCTCAGGGTTTCTACAGCTGTGGCTTCATTTCAAAGGTCCAGAGTAAGCAAGCAGCATGTTGATGAGCTGGATGGCTTTGTTTTTATAGGTTTAAAAAATAATAGCAGGACTAAAAAGTCTTACCAAAGATTAAAACGTGCTTCTGAAAACCTAAAATGAAGAGAAAATATGATAGTCTGCAAGTTAGTTGGAGAGAGTGAAATGATTAGTATTGTGCTGGAAATTTGGGATAATGTTCAGGAAGCTATGTATCATTTCGTTACACAGATTTATGTATTTCTTTTACTTGACTGCAGCTGAAATCACAAATTGAAGGTTACATTAGGTTAAGTACAATCCAAGTAAGGCACAAAATATAAGTGGCAGGTGTTTCATAACTCTTTCAAATGACATGCTACTTTCAACCATTAATCTGTTACTTCCACTACCAATCACAAATCATGCCCCTTTCATTCCTGTTTCATCAGCTCTTGGCAGTGCATTTGGAGACAAGGAGAATCCAAACTTTGCCACTCTTCAACCACCTCCTCAACAAAGCACATAGCCACTCTGCCTTCCTGTATTGGGAAATGTGTGGGTAAAGTCTACAGAGGACTTAATTTCGTAAAGGGGTTCAGAGCACCATGTGAGGATCTTTTCTGAGAATAATTTCTTTTAATTGTACCATGTTGCCCCAGACTGCAAATCATAATACAAGTTCACATGAGCTCTTCCACTGAAATCAGCAGAACAGCCCACATGAATTACTTGTGCCCAGGTTTGCAGGGTAAGGCTCTAATATGTTTTTTTCAAACAGTGTTGCAGGTTTTTTTTTTATTTAATCTAACATATTCCATATATTTTATATAACTTGTATGTGAAGAAAAGGCCCTTTTTATTTACCTCCTGTACTTCTTATATAGTCATTAGATTGCTAAAAGAGAGGGGAAAAAAGCATTGAACTAAAATATGTAGCTGTATAATAAAATATAGTCTGGCTATCTGACAGGAAAAGGTTTTTGACAGTAAAAATAGAGAAACTACTTTATAAAATGTATTTGGACTGACTGGAAAGGCTGAGATTTGCTTTTGAAATGTTACTTTTGCTGACAGCACATTTTGTGGATCTTTACAGGTTTGATGATGCCAGTGGTTCACCAAACATCCTGAAATTCCATTAAACTGATTGTGCATGTACTGTCAAAACACACTACCATGCAGAGAATAATGTGGTTTTATAAAATATTGTAAAATGGGCAGGAACACCAGGTCAGTGTAAGAGAACATAACTTTACTTTGTGTTGCCAGTTTTTGTGATTTTTATCCTGAGTCTTACAATTTATGTTGTGCATGGAGAATATAATTGTGATGATGCATGAATCTCATGGTTTCTATCGCAGTGGCTTCATTTCAAAGGTCCAGAGTAGGCAATCAGCATGTTGATGAGCCGGGTGGCTATGTTTGAAACCTCAGTTCCCAGAGCATCAAATGAGAACTTCCATTAACCCCTCCCTCAAAATATTAAGTTTCTTGCCCTCCCCCACTCCGGATAGAGAAAAAGAGAACAAAATGCACCCTAAAGGTTCACAGACCAAAATGCTAAAGCAAAAGGTTGTCCAACTTTTTTTCCCTTAATCTCTGTTTTTTTTTAACATTAATTTTTTATTTTGGGGGAAGCTGACTCATGGATGCCACATGCTACAGGAGGATAATACTGAGTTCTTTAAAAGCATATGCCTCTTTATTGTCTTAAAGTGCTGCAGGTAAAGTCCATCCTGAATGTTAATTGTGCACAGATGAATGGGCCTGGATATTTGCAATTGTGCATAGACAGAGGACATGACCTAGAGAACTAGGCATAGTGCCTGTTTACATTAGCAAGCTCCCTGACATCAGTGCAGCTGCACCTGGAATTGTGTACATGTCAGCTTGGGCCTGGGATACTGTGATGTCATGTAACATGTGTCTTTCCTTGTCTACACGTGCACCTTCCATGTGATAACGGTCACAATGAGAGACTGTAACACAGCTACAATGGCACAGTGGAACCAGGCCCTGACTATGGATACTGTGCTCCATGGGTAACTGATGTTGATGGTAACATCTTTCCTTAACTCCACAAAGATGTTTTGGTGGAAGGATCATAAACCACGCAGGGCAGTGAGGATTGGGGACTCTAAGGTATGCAACATGCTCTTCTTTTGTTTTTACTGTGTCTCTTAACAGGTGCACTAAACACGGCCTCCTAACTGCTGCTCAACACAACTGTCATGGGATGCATCTTCAGGCAGTGGTGAGTGCAGCACCTATCTTCTTACCTGGGTCCCCAAATCTTGCTCCTCTTTCCCATTTGCCACACCTTGATGTTAGAGTTAGCATGTTATTTAGGAGGCTGCCTTTCGGTAACCAGAGTCTAGAACAGGGTGCTTTGCCTCCCATCCTCCTTCCCTGGTTACTGAGCCCCCTGGGTAGTATGGGAATGCCTTGCCTTCCCCCTTGCTCTCTCCCCATATCTTTGACTAGGGGATCCACCCTGCTGGGTCCCAGTTCACCCAACTTCAATCAGGACCTCTGGCCTCTCTAGGGCTGTGACCCCTCCTGGGCTTTTGCCTGGTGGATGCAGCCACCTATCTCCCTCTCTGAGACCACCACAAAATACTAGGAAAGAGTTAACAAAATAAAACAAAACAAAAAGTGCAGGGGAAAACTTGTGAGGTGCTGAGCACTCTACTTTGTGACCTCCCTACCTTCCCTCACAGCCACTCCAGTTCCCTGGGTGTTACCAACAAATAAGCAGAGGAAAAAAAGCAAAGCAAACCCCTATTGGATCAACATAAATAATTCTCAGGGTGCACCCACCCCTTCACGCCCTTCATGGACCAATGTAAAATCCCCAGGTTTCTGGGTGCACTCGCTCCCCAGGACTCCTCCTGGGTTACCATAAAAAGCCCTCATTGGGTGCGTCTACACAAAATGCTATACACAATGCTAAAGCAAGTATTATATGATTGCACAGTAACAACTATAGGTGACAGGTACACGTGTCGAAGTGCCCAGTGTTTCCTATGCACTAATTCAATGCCCTTCCATCATTGACCTCCTTTCAGGTCACAGCCCCTCTTGCTGGGCTTGCATTCATTCTTATCTCCTTGAGGGCTCTATCCTGCTCTGCCACAGGGACCAGTCTACCCTGCCTCTGCTTTGAGGAAGAGTTTATATCCCAGTAAATCCCACCCCTTCCTTTGGCCCATCCCCCAT
Organism: Crocodylus siamensis; assembly: GCF_052110815.1. Classification (NCBI taxonomy): domain Eukaryota; kingdom Metazoa; phylum Chordata; order Crocodylia; family Crocodylidae; genus Crocodylus; species Crocodylus siamensis. The sequence goes on along the minus strand of NC_143398.1, from coordinate 18,823,028 downwards.
CTTCCTTTACTGCTATTGTTTCTATCACCAGCTGGCTGCAAGGTGAGCTTTGTAAAACAAGGGGCTGGGGGAGGTGGAGCCCCTAGTGCCATGGGACTCCTGCCATTAACTGCAGCAGGCAGCACCCTGCTCAAACCTTGCTGTCTTTTCTGGCCACTGGTGTCTCAGCCCTTCTGGCTGGGTTGTCAGTGCATCCCCCTCTACCAGCAGCCAACCTTCTCCTTTGGGCTATAAAAATTCTAGCCTTAGGGTACTTGCGCATGTGATGATGTCACAATGTACACATGATGAAAATTTCCCTTTGTGTGGCTTAATGGCATCGCACATTACAGGTATGCAACTTTTGGGGGGTTCAAATGAGTTTGCATCATTGCAAACTAAACTGCATCCCAATGTAGCTTAGTTTGCAACACTGCAACTTGGAATGTTGCAGCCATTAGTCAGCTCAGCCCTCAGCCTCAGGAGAGGCAGGCAGGCTCTGCAGAAAAAAGGGATTGGGTTCCTTGCCACTTCTGCCTTCAGCAGGATCCTGCAGCTGGCAGCATGCTTGGGGCTGTTTGGGAACAGGCTGGCTTACCCCTGGGGCAGTGTGGGAAGGCAGCAGGAAGGTGGCTGGGTGTGCTAGCAGTTGGATACAGTGGTGGAGACTGTGCACTGGGCACAGGGCTGCCTAGGTGGGCTGCTAGTTTTCCTGAGCCTCCCTGGGCTTCCAGCACCCCGTCCACTGTCCCTGCCATGTTCTCTAACTGCCAGCACACCCAGCACAACCTTTTGTCTTAACTCTGGGATGCAGGAAGCACAAGCTGAACATTTGCCTCATAATGACTGCTGTTTACATTTCTGCACATTTCAAAACTCTTATCATCAATCAGGATGTATGTAACATATGGAATCATTATAACATATGGAATTTCTGCTTTTTCCAGGTTTTAGTTAATTAGTTTATATAATGCAAAATCATTCCTTAAAACAGGCAATAGAGTTAAGAGCCATTATTTTTTTCCATTTATCATGCAGTGAGCTGCAAACCCCAGGTGTTCCCTGTTCTGGTAGTGTATCACCCATTGCAGTTGTCCCCATCACACATTGACAGATGCATTAAGCAAGTTCCTCTCTGACCAACACAGAGAGCATTGCGAGTATAGCCTGTCCTCCTAGCATGCACACAACAATAAGAAACGTGTGCTGTGCTTCTTTAGTCAGTGCAACCATCAAACATGGGGCAGAATTTTGCCCAGGGATTAAAACTACATCATTATTACATCTGAGTATTTCAAAACATTTAAAATTAAATCAAATGCTGTCACTTTATAGTCCAGTACTAACACTCCCACTTGCCTCTGGACATAACTTAGTTTTTCTTACAGCTAAATGCTAAAATGTATTAATGACCCCAGGTAAGGGACAGAATTCACAAATAAGGGGGTGCATACAATACCATCATTTTTCACACCATACTGTAATTTCAAGACCCATTTTTCAGCCTTTTTTTGTGGACCAGATCCAATCTCTGTGTTTCGAACAAACTGAAACACATTACTATTTACTAGTTTTGTTTTGGATAGGGATGGGAGTTAGGAAGCGTGCTTTCTTTGCTCTAATATTAATAGGGATGTGGAACTGGTACAAAAACTGCTTTGTGAAAGGTTGCAGGGGTTTGCCATGTTTTTTACTATCTGCTTCATTTGCATTTCCCTCTGAAGGTCTGATTTCACTGAAATGCATCAATGAGTGTCACATCAGTCTTGTGAGGTCTTAATGTTTAAAATAGCAGTTTACTGATGATTTTGCCATATGTTAAAATAACAAAACAAAAATTGTCACAAACACATTTTTTCCCATGACAGAAAACTGCAGTAGTCTTTATAGCGCTGCTTAAAATACTGATTCTCAAGAAAAACATAAATACATCAGGCTTAATGACAAAATAAACTAAATGAAGCATAAATTAAGTAAGCCCAGAGTACCTTGATTAAAGCAATGGAGAGCTCTAAATAGAAAAATTCACACTACAGTCACCCGAAAATTCACTATTGATGACCTGACTCAATAAAGCATTTAAACATACATTTAATTTAAAGTGTACTTTTCCAATCCATGCTTACGCACACTGCAAAGCCCTGAAGAAAGTGCTTAATTTGAAGTATGTGTTCAGGTCCTATAGACTTCAGTCTGCAACCAAATGTTAATGTTGGTAAATTAACATACCCTTGCACATACATAGATGCTATATGATGCGAGACCTACAGAATGACTTTCCATAAATAATAATGTTCCATCCTTAAGGGCTTAAAAACTGTGACCCTTTTACAGGTACAGACAAAGCTAGAAATTTCCCCTTCCCGTGTCATAACACTTGAAGTACAGCTACCAGTGCCTCACTGTTAGAGAACTGCATGCACTTTGAGCCAATACAATTTCAGAAGTAAAAAAAAAAAAAAAAAAGAGTTAACTTACAGCTTACAGACATCCCTATGTGCATATAAAATGGCTTTCTGGGTAATTGTGCTCCAAACTCATGTCACACCCCTTCAAAATCCGTGCATGTGAAGTCCATTTAAAATTCTAGTACAAAGTAGCAAGGTGCAGTAAACATGATATGAACATTTTTAACAACCTTTCCCTTCCAGACAGGGTAACTGGTTTACTGGTAATTGCAATGCAGTACATATATAATATACATGGAGTTTAGTTAGGCTTTTTACTTAGCCCCATATGGCTTTCTTCTACCCAAGGTGGAGCAATTTGGACTAGATAGAGTTACTGTTAGGTGGATATGCCAGTGGCTGAAAGGTGGCAGGCATCTTTCTACAATGGGCCTTGAAGACGGTTTCAATCCTATGTTTCTACTTAGTCATTTGTTACATTTGCTTGTAAGTATGAATGCAAGCACCAGAGTTCAGTAAGCGTTTGAAAGAGCCACTGGGTCAAAATCTGTGCTAATTTTCACCCATACAACCCGTCTGCTCTCTGATAGCACTGGGAATACCAAGCACAATTTCAAGGCAGATGCACAAAACTCAGGTAGTAAATAATAAGTGCACTATTTGTGGGAAAGTAGTTTCTGAATAATTTATTTGGTTTGATATTTACTCTTGCTATCTAAAAAAAATGTCCAGATGCAGGAAGAGTTTAATAATATAAGGTACTGGGTAAAAATGAACATAAAAGGAGATGCATTAGCCAGCTATGTGTATTCTGCTTCTGTCAATCACAATGTCTGGGGCAATAAGGGAATCGATTATTATTTAACCAATAGAAGCTGGCATAGCCAATAAATTGTAATGCAATAAAAAAGACAACTTCCCAACATTACTTTTCTGGGGATAAACCAAGAAAAAGATTAGGGAAATATGTATCTTTTACTGTCTTCTAATATATATCATTCATAACTGCACTGATTTTCATTTTTAGTAATTAAATACATAAATATGTTTCAGCTTTTTTTCCTCATATAAGGAACTATCAAATTTTCGTTAGCCTAAGTGAACAAAAAGAGAACACAAGATGAATCACCTTAAAAACATTAATCATCTATCTTAAAACCATGAGACAAAACATCAGTGAAGTCACTTTAAAAATATTCAGGGACTATTATGTTTTTCCAGCAGCTGCATTTGCTTCAATTCCATATAGACACAAGTTAGCTGATTATAACCTCTCTGCCTCCAAGGTTCTTTTTAAAAGCGGCTGTGAAGTTTAGCATTTTTAAATAAGTAAAAATAAACCAAACCCTGACAAACACCTCCTCTTCCCTCCCCCCCGGAAAACCAAAGCAACTCAAGCCGCCCTGTTTCCAAAGGGACATCTGCCTACATTGCCAAGGATTACATTACCCTCCACAAAACTATAGCCAGACACCCCATACATACATTCCAAATTTCATGATTCGTAGTTTGTACATGCATTTAATTTGCTACAATTTGCTTTTGCCAACAATGAGTAATACACTGCAATATCATGGGTCAAAATCATTTTGCCTCTTGTTTGGGCACACAAGTAGTTAGGACAGTGGTTCTCAACATTTTTAGATTCAAGTCACCACTCAGAAGATTCCAGCTGTTAGCTTTCATTCGTTTCTTGGTTACAGAAAAAGAATAGAACAATTCTTCCATTGTAAAGAACTCAGAAAGACCACAACTGATTGAATGTTTGTGACAGTATGGGTTCCTATTTAAAATCTCGGGTTTTCTTGTCAGTTGGGTATAGGTGTTTGCATACCTAATATTGTGCAACATCCTTAGCAGTATCTCAAGGCACCCTGTTTGAGAATCACTGTGTTAGGAGGTCATATGGTCACTTGGGACTCTTGCAGGCAAAACTGAAGTAGCTATACTCTTCTGAGCAAAAGGATTGATGTGTTATAGAAACCAAACTGGGGGAAGAGGGAAAAGAAATGGAAGAATCAAAGATGAATGAGTACAGCCAGAAGAGTGCTGCATCTCCCTAAGAGATGGTGCAAAAGTGCCACGTTGTACTATTTAAGATTATTAAGCTTGAAGTAAGCATCACTAAGTGTGTTACTAAACAAAAATATATTTCAATTAGGGTCAGTGTTGCCTAAGGTAGGTCTCTAAAGTTAGACACCTTAGAATCTTCTCTAAATAAATGAAGCTTGTCTATTTTTCAGTAGTGATGAACAGTTACAGATCCTGTCCAGGTAACTGGACTGGTGGGGAGCCACACGTTTGGCACATCTGAAGGTCAAGGCCTTTCTTTTGGACAGAAGCACCTTTTAGGATAAAGTCCCAAGGTTAAGATTTTGGCCTAGCTTTAGAAACCACACAGACATTCAAACAGCATGAAGGGTCACAAACCACCAAAACACCATACTTGTGTTGGAGATTCCATTAAGTTTTCCTTTGGTGGCCAGATATTAAATCATGAACCTAGTTACTAGGACTGTGTGAAGCTTCGGTCCCTGATTCAGTTCAGCAGACATTCGGCCCGATTCTGGGGCTGAATCTCTGAATCCAAATCGAATCAGGAGACCCTTAAATCTCTCCAAATCGTATTGGAACCCTCTGAATCAATTTGGAGAGACTTGGAAAGATTCAGCGATTTGGACATAGACACAGCTTTAAATGTTTTTTCTATATACCTCTATGTAGCAGGGGGCTCATGAATGCTGTGATGCTGGGGCACATGGAGCATCTGACAGGAGTGTGGGGGCTCCCCAGTGTCCTCAGCAGCACACCCAGAAGTGGAACAGAAGCACTTCTGGTTCACTTCTGGGTCTACCAGGGAGCTTGCAGAGGGGCCCCCCGGCACTCCCCTGGCTTGGTAGCTGGTGCCTCCTGGGTCTGGGGGGGGCACCGAGGGTCCCCCCGCAGCCAATTGCCAAGCTGTAAGGGTGCGGGGGCGGGGGCTAAGCATGCTCCCCAGTGGACCCAGAAGTGGACCGCTGAACACATGAAGGGCCCCACCACACTCCTGTGAGACACTCCATTTGCCCTAACATCACAGCATTCACAAGCCATGCTGGTACCTTGAGGTATATAGAAAAAAACATTTAAAGCTGTGTCTATATCCGAATCAGCATCAAATCTTCAGATTCGGATTCGGTCTAATCGAACCAGGGACAGTGATACGAATCAACGAATTAAATCACTGTCCCTGATTTGGCCTGAATCCGAATCCAAATAAAATAGGGCTTGCTTTGCACACCCCTACTAGTTACCTCTACTTTTAAGACAAATTCACCAAGTATCATTGCTATAGTCCCATTCTGGGTTCATTCAAATTCCAAAACAAATGTGTAATGTAGTATGCAGAAGCTGTGATTCCCCTTATTTAATGAAATCTCTTGCATAACTAATGTAATCAGGTTCTGCACAATTCAATAACAAATATTATAGACCAATAGGCCATTAATGTGTACTTACCATTGTATTAATTCTGTATTATGCATTCATGGCAAAATACTAAGCATTTGAGATTTTTTCCATAAGGATCTATGGTGCATATAAAATATTAAGCTTCCAAAAATTAAGGTGGAGGAGTGTGCTAAGAAGGGCTTGTATTTGCATTCATAATAATGAAGAGATCATAACATTCCTAATGAAATTACAGAAGAGTAGGGAAACCTAAGCTGCAGAGTTAGAGTTAATCTGGCCTTAGCCGAGTGTCTTTTTCATTTTCTGTAATTCACTACGTGGCTTTGATTTGTATATTTTTGCTTGATTCAGATTGGGGGACAAACTTCCATACAGACATGGATCTACATATTCACCTCTAGGTCAAGTAGACATAAGGTTATACACTTTTGATTAATACTGCAAGTGACTGGGCTAACTATGAGTTAGAGCAAAGCAGAGCCTCAGTCTTGAGGTCTCTCCATTTAATTTCTGAGGAGATTTTAACTTTTTACTTTTGGCTATTATGCTGTCTCATGACTTTTCCCAGGACCTTTCCTATTTTTTATGTTTACATTTGTTGTAAAATAAAAGCTCAGAAGTTATAAACCATCTCTTGGTATGTTATATTCCTGTTCTATTACCAGGGATCTAGGTTTTCCATTTCCCATCGAAAAATGGGGGAAAAGACACGGATTTTCCCTTCTAACAGAGAAAAAAAGTAGATTTTTCATTTTAACAGAAAAACAGATTTTTCCACTTTTGCAAAGTTCCACCCTGCGCAACCTTCTTGCCAAAAGGTCAGCAAATGTAAGCCCTGTCCCGAGGGAGAGGGGGAAGGGCCAGGGCATGAGACTCGCGTCAGCCAGGGCTTGGCTCAAACTGACTTTCCCTCCTGGAGCCTTTGGGGTAAGTGGGGCTTGCAAAGAGCTGGGAGCCAGCTGGCGGTTCCCTCCTGTCACTAGGGTCACACAATATCTGCCCTATAAAAAGGGGCAGTGAAGACAGACACAGTGGGACACTCTCTCCATCTGGACCAGCACCACGCCACACCATCTCTCCACCCAGAGGCCCTGCCGGCGACCCCCCTCTGGGCAACACCTACTGGACAAGGACCCCTTTCCAGCCTGAATAGGCAGCTATCACTCCCACTCCCTCTTCAACCAAGGACTTGGACTCTTTCTGCTCCTCGCCCCTCTAACGTCTGTCTCATTTCTCCCTCTCCTGCTTCTGGCTCACTGTCACTTCCAACACCTGTCCTGAGCTCCTCTCTGCCTCCCAACACCCTGTTTTTTTGCCACTGTCTTATCCCCACTGCCTTTTCCTTTTTCCCTGAGCAACCAGGTTTCTGCCTCAGTTTCTTTCCTGGCTGTCTCCTCCTTGCCACCACTTATCTGCCCCGCTGCCCAAATCTCAGCTGTCTGCCTCAGTTTCCAGCCCCACAGTCTACCTTAAATAAACCCAAGCCTCAGGTCCTCAGCTAGCTTCTCTGTAGTCCACCAGTTCTAATCCTGGTTCTGGTAACTTTCACTCCTGACACTAACTTTCTCTCTCTTACCTGAACCTTCCCCCAAGTATCCCAGGTACCCCAAGCACACACATACACACTGTACCATCCAAGTTAAGAACTTACCTGTGTGTATGTGTAGTTGGGTTGAGTGTGTGTGTATATATATATATGTATTTGACATTGTGTACATGATATACGAATTAGTGAGCTGTGTCTAACTTTTGGGTTGTATAGTGTACGTGCTTGAATTGGTGATAAGTATGCATGTGTATAGGCTGGTTTGGATGTGTATGTGCCTGAGCTGGTAGTGTGTGTGTGTATGCACCTAATTGATTTGTGTTTGTATACATGCAATTGTGTGACACCCTCCTGTCTAACAGCGCAATATTGAGATCCTGAGAGTTGGCTTGACCCCACAGGGCAACAGTGGGTAGGTGCCTAGAAGTGTTGAGCAGCTGGGGCACCTGCATTGCCACCCACAGCTAGAAGGAGGAGGCAGTGACCATGGAGCAGTGCTACAGTGCAGGGAATGCTGCAAAGTACTGGAGATTGGGGTGGGTGCTGAGCTGCTGCTGCCATCAGACCAGGACAGGCAGCTCCATGCCTCCAGGTGGGACTTCCAGCATTCCAGGAGGAAACCACATGCAGAGGCAAGCAGAAGCCCATCTGGCCACATGACTCTGTGCCTCCATGTGCAGTTTCTTTCTGGAGTGTTGGAAGCCTCACCTAGAGGCACAGAGCCAGCCAGCCCAATGGCCCATGGCTCCCAGTCCACATGCCATTGGGCTAGGCTGGCTGCCTCTGTGCCTTCAGGTGGGGTATCCAACACTCCAGTGTGAAGTTGCGCATGGAAGCACAGAGTCTGCCCAGCATATTAGCTACCCAGTGGGCATGTCTACATGAGATGCTACATTGCTGTAGTGAAAAGCTATGGTGTAGCTCATCGCTACAGTGATGTAGCACCAGTAGGCACTAAGTGTGATGCCGCCACTACTGCACAGTAATAAGCTACTGCGCAGTAGGGTTGGAAATGACCCACGTGCCACTGGGACTGCACTGCAGGGCTGTGTGAAGCTTTGGTTGCTGATTTGATTCAGCAGAGATTCAGCCTGATTCAGTGGCTGAATCTCTGAATATGAAGACCCTTAATCTCTCCAAATTGAATTGGAACCCTCCCAATTGATTCGGAGAGATTTGATGATTTGGCCACAGACACAGCTTTAAATGTTTTTTCTACATACCTCAAGGTACCAGGCGGCTCATGAAGGCTGAGATGCTGGGGCAGATGGAGTGTCCTACATATACATATGTTTGTGCATATCTTAGTGCTAGCTATTACTCAGTGTTTGAAACATGTTAATGCAGACAAAGTATGTGTGTGTGTATAGACATATACATATACACACATGCACATATATATATAATATATATACATATACACACATGCACACACACACATATACTTATACATACACACACACACACTTTGTCTGCATTAACATGTTTCAAGCACTGAGTAATAGCTAGCACAAAGGTACGGTATGTGTGGTTAACATGCATTATTTGGCTTAAGTATTCAAGACAGAGTTCAAACAATTACCACTCGCTATGGTCACAGTTTCCAGTATGATTCAATATATCTTCAGGAATGTAACACCTATAAAACTATACAGTTACATATAGGTTCAATCTACGAAGACTTTTTATTAGAACTGCTTATTATAGATTTAGAAAGTAAAACCCTTTTTTCACCCTGTCTACCTCCAATCAGGAAGAAGGATTGTAACGTTCTCACATAATGTCTGTATAGACAAGGTGTACCTCAGGGCCATAGGAATCCTGTAAAGTCATAAAATGTGCAATATGTGTCCCCAGCGTGCTCAGTGGCAAACCCGGAAGTGGACCAGAAGCTCTTCTGGTCCACTTCCGGGTTTGCCACTGAGCACCCGGGGGTCCCGCCCCCACATTCCTGTGGGGTGCTTCATCCACCCCACCATTGCAGCATTCATGAGCCATGCCTGATACCTCGAGATATATAGAAAAAAACATTTAAAGCTGTGTCTATGGCCGAATTGCTGATTTTCTGAGTCAGCATTGAATGTTCAGATTCAGATTTGACCAAATCGAATTAGGACTGTGATCCGAATCAATGAATCAAATCACTGTCCCTTGATTCAGGCTGAATCTGAATTGAATACAGCCTGTTTTGCACACCCCTACTGCACAGTACCGGTGGGTACTTCACAGTCATTTAGTATTTGCTGAAGCAAGTAGTAAATGACTGCACAGTAGCAACTACACAGTGGGATGCATATGTAGACATGCCCAGTATGAGGAAGTCCCAGGTTCAACTGACACCTCTGTCTGAAGGCATATGGCCCACTTCCCTAGAGGGGCTATGAGGGAGAGCTGGAAGATAAAAGGACAGCATCCAACATCCCTATTTTTTAAATTAAAATAGCTCTCCTGTGGGGGGGAAAATAAAGATTCCTTCAGCCAGAGAGAGGGAGCAAGTAAGAGTATGAGTCACTAGTTTAGTGGTTAGGCAGTCACCCATGAGGTGGAAAGATCTAGATCATGGTCCCTGCTCTGAGGACTGGTCATATGTTTTACATTAAACAGTCATTGGTAAAACACATTAGTCCTGGGAACAAAGGTAGGAACTCAGAATCCACCTCCTACAGGTTGGTGTCTTAACCACAAGCCTGAGAAACCTAGTTCAAAGACTTGGATCAGAAAGGTGGTGTGTGAGATCGACCCACTGGGTGCCTGGGTCCAGTCCCTGCTCCAATTAACGTTTAACTATTTTATACAAAGTGGAACAGCTTCAGCAGGAGAGACTAGGTGCACCACACTACACAGCTTGCTCTCTACAACAGCAATAAGCAACATTAGTGATAGGACCTGGGCATTGCTGCTGCCTCTCCTTGCCACCTGGTCACAGCATGGGAGAAGCTCTTCACTGCCCTCCTCATGGTGCAGGCAAAATCCCCCACTGACAGAAGGCCACTGAAGCCTCCCATCTCCATGAGTCAGATTTGGTCTATGGGTTGTACCCCTGCTCTACAAGATAGGAGATATATACTCAAGTAGCCTCAGGTAAGAGGAATTTCTGTATTCTAGGTGAGCACTGAACCTGGATCATTGCCTCCACATTCTGGGTGAGGCTCAATCTGACAGAGATCAGGCCTTGTAAGAAATGGCTAACTCTTGCTGTGGCTTAGGAATAAGCTAAATGCCTAGCTATTCAGTACTGCCAAGACACGCAACGTTCTAGCACATATTTAGGAACTTTCCTGGGTGAAAAGTTAGAGTCCTAGGGATATTAGATATCTCCAGTGTTAGGCAGCAGCTGAGATCTGAGGATCTACATTTTGGATTTATGTACCCGAGAGCTAGATCCATCTAACCCCTGCCTCATTGGCATTTTGACGAACCTAAGTTTCAGTGAAAGTCAGTGGGAGTTAAACATATATTTTCAAAGGTTCACACATGCTATTGCTCAACTTGGAGTTCAAGACACATATTGCACATTTTATGACTCTACAGGATGCCTCTGGCTCTAAGGTACAATGTGCCTATACACACGTTATGTGAAAATGTTATAATCCTTCTTCCTGATTGGAGGTAGTCAGGGTGAAAACAGGATTTTACTTTCTATATCTATAACAAGCAGTTCTAATAAAAAGTCTTCGTAGATTGAACCTATACGTGCTAAGATTTAACTGTATGTTTTTATAGGTGTTACATTCCTGAAGATATATTGGATCATACTGGAAACTGTGACCATAGCGAGTGGTAATTGTTTGGACTCTGTCTTGAATACTTAAGTCAAATAATGCATGTAAACCACACATACTATACCTTTGTGCTAGCTATTACTCAGTGCTTGAAACATGGTAATGCAAAGTGTGTGTGTGTAGACACATATACATACACATATATACACACACACACACACATCACAAGTTTTGTTATCTGGCACCCATGGGGAATGGGGGGTGCTGAATAACCAAATATGCCAGTTATCTGAGAGGCCCGAACAGGTGTCTTTGTCTGTTCGGGCCGTCGCCCTTCTCAGCGCGTCCAGTGTGCCACTGCCCCTCCCGCCATGTCAGAGTGCCGGGGGACAGGGAGGGGGCCTGGGCACACTGGGGAAAGGCTGCTTTGCCCTGGGCTGTGGGGGCTCGGTGGAACTGGAAGTGTAATAGTGTTCTCGCTTTTGCCGTATCAATTGGCATGCCAGTTAGTAAGGCACAGGATAACACGGCTTTTACTGTATATATATATATCTGTGTGTGTGTGTGTGTGTGTGTGTGTGTGCGCATGTGCATATACACACACACAGATATATATATTACTATATCTATACACACACACACACATATATATGTATATAGATGTGTATGTATATATGTATTTATGTCTACACACGCACACTTTTTCTGCATTAACATGTTTTAAGCACTAAGTAGTAGCTAGCATTAAGATACGCACACGCACACACATACAAACATACACACACACTTGTGTACAGTAATACCCAAGGGCATTTATTTTTAAATAATCAAGACGCAAAGTGTAGCTGACATCACAAAACAGTCTGAATTAAACCAATGCAGATTAGAAGGGAAACTCTTCCCCCTTGTATTCCTTGTCTTGCATGAGGTGTGTAAAATAACTCATTTTAAGCTGTGCATGGAAACTGCTTTAAAGATGATCATGATGAGAACAAAAAAGCCACCATGCACTGTGGCTATGTACTTGAACATACTCCTCAACAAAACAAGTGTCAGAGGTAATCATTAATAGCACTCCTCCTGCCCCCCCAAACAAAAAGAAATACTGCAGAAAATGGTGGCAAAAGTAGCAAATGCAGCATATTCCTCACTCTTAAAGGCTTCTATGACTCCACCAAAGTGTTTGCTGACACACTAGTAGTCACTTTACCCTTTATAATCCACTGTAGGATAAAGTATCTGTGTTTCAAATGAGATTTTCTTCAATCAAGAACAAAGGCTGTGGTTATATGAGTTGCTGATTCCTCAAGTCAGAAAGCCAGACTACACAATCAGATCAGAAGGCTGAGTTATTCTGTGCCTGTAGGTTTTTACTGTAGAAGAGAATTAACCAATTTTCCTTAATCTGTCACTTTACAGAATAAAAATAAAGGCCCTCCAAATTTTTAAGATGTAATAAGGTATCCTAATTCAACTGAACTAGCTCCACAAAGAGGGGGGAGGCAGGAAGGCTATTTAGACGCATAAAAATGGAGGGGATTTTTTTTTCTCTTTCCTACATTTTCTTTTGGAGATCTTAGAATTCTTCATTCATGTTTAATAGCTACAAATTAGCTACTTATGCATGGCTTTAGCATTATTTGAATAAAAATATCCCAAAGCTACAAATGAGACACAGAAGGATCATAGACTGGCTTTGATGAACTGGGAAAATGTACGTATTACTTATAACTATTTATGTGCGGCTTAGTTTCCCTGTTCAACTCTGTATTGCTAATTATTTTAATTCAAGAGATTGAGTCTGACATTAGCTAGAGGGGAAAAGATAAAAAAAGAGTTCCTCCAAATACAAAAGCTAGGCTTACTGCTCTGAAGTGGGAGCCAATACTGGCAACAGGGTGCTTGCGATAGCCAAAGATTTGATTTAATAGGCCTACTAGGGAAAGGGTCTGTAATCACTGGGTGCATTTACATGTTGCCATATGGTGACACTGCTATGGCATTTTGAAAGTACTTTTGGAAGTACTAAAGCATGGCACAGTATAGGTGGTTACAGCACTGCAGTTAGATTTTGCCACTATATCACTGTAGCAGCATGCTATAACCGGAGAGCGCACTACTATGGCAATGTAACTGGTGATCACATGTAGACCTCCGTAATCACTGTGTCACCACAGCATGTTGCTACATCACTGTAGGGTGACATGTAGATGCACCCATTAAGCAGACTGATCTCCAGGGAGAATGGAGGGGCACTTGGTCTAAGTCAGTTCTATTCCAGGACCTTGTGGGGCATGTCAAGTGTGGACAACCAAATAAACCTGAAGAGGCATGGACAACATGATCTACGTCATGTCCTTGGCACTGGTAGGGTGCCCTCTCTTGAGAATGCTCCCCTCACATATTCTTACATACAGGCACCAAACACAGAAATGTGACGGTGAAGCCACTTTGGAGAAATCTCATGTGACTGGTTAAAAATACCAGAAACAGACTTTGACAGTAGCTGCAGGGAACACCCACAGTATGGCTTTACCACTGCATTTCTACCATTGTGCATGTAAAACAGGAAGAGATGACCAACATATGGTTGAGAGCGGGTGCCCTTGGCTACGCTGAGGACACAATGTGGACACATCCTTTGCTGTCTTATCCCTTCTTCTTTAAGCACTGTACTCTTTTGGACAAACTAGTATTTTTTTTGAAGAAGCACTTTCAGGATTATTGCTTAATGTTTACTGTCCACAGGAGTCCAAGAATGAAGCTCATCAGGTTGGTAGGCAGGAGTTGTATCCTCAAAGCCCAGACACAGACTGGCTGGGGTGAGATGCCATTATTCACAGAGAAGGGGAAGGATAGGGTCCTTGAAAGGGATCTCAAATGATAACACCTACACCATGGACCATGATGCACTGAATCAGGAAAACACATCAGCATGAATATTCACATGAACTGAAGTGAGACTCTAGATAAGGTTGTCCCCAGACCAAAACATGTGCTTTGTGCCATGGAAGTCTAAATGAAATCCTCCCACTGACTTCAGTGGGGTTTAAGTTAGGCAGCATCCAGTCACAAAACTGCTTCTAGTACAATTAAAGAGGAGGAAACAGATTGCTGCAGTGTGAGATTTTATATTTTATGTATACAACACTCCTGAATTTCTTAAATGATAGTGAAAAAGTTGTAAGATGGTGTTAGTTACCACTTAAGAAAAATATTGTATGCTCCATGCTATTCCAAACTTATTTTGAACTCAGGACTGGCATAAAACGTATCACTAAGGCACAACCATTCTCAAAACAGATTGTAGCAGTCAGATGCATTTAAAAACTAGAGGGTCACTCATGACACCACAGATCAGCCTCCATAAAGCACTTGCATCAAACATGTAACTGCTCCATTTTCACCACATTTCTGGAATAGTTTTATCATGATGTCTTCAGTGCTGACTGAGTACCACAAAGATATGGCACACGTTAAAAACCTGAAATTCTCTTCTCAAATTTCCAAGTAAGGTCTTAACGTAAACCTGTGTGTGAAAATTCTTCACTCTATTTAAAACATCAAGCATCAACACTGTTTACCATGAAATTGCTTATTTCCAGGATGTGAAATTTTGCCCTGTATCTCACTTCTTGGGGTGTAAAGATATACAAACATGATCTGTAATTGTAATTCTTTTAGTTCCTAACAATGTACTCTTGAACGGGGTTCGCTTACAATCACGTTTCTGAGACCGTCTCGGAAGGTTTTTAGACTCCGGCACACAGTCTGTGCTGGTTATGTTTGTTTTAGCTTTTAGAATATTTTACAGTGGGAAATGAAAGTAGAAAGCTAGGACTAGCACTGTCCAAGGCACATACGGAGGTTAACTGCACATCTCCTCCCCAAAATGATCTGGGTTTTTAGCTTACTTTTTTTACTTTTGATAAGATACTTAGATTCCAGAGTACAATTATGAAACAATTCAAAAAGAAGGAGACTAATTCAGCAATTACACCGGCTCCACTTACATGCTACTGTCCAGGGCAACAATACATCCAGACTAGTAATTGATTTTAAATGATAAACTTTTATTCTGAATATACTGTTTTTGCACAAGAATTAAACACAACATTTCTAGGATTATAAACTTTTTTATAACATTATTGTACAAATTTTTACAAAATTTTATTTTTCCCAGGCTTGTCAAGTTCCACAAAAGTGTCAAGAGAACACAGTAAAAGGGAGAAAAGACCTTTTTGCCACTAAGAGCAGTCAAGCCTTTTAGGTTTTTTTTTTCTTTTTTTGCAGGAATGCACACCGAGCATTTCAATAAAAATATCCCAGAAAGCATAATCCAGACATTCCATACAACACAAGAGAAGACAGCTTTGTCAGATCACAATTGCAAAGTCATGGCATCTGCAGCAGACAGTATCCCTTTAGCCTCAGTGAAATTATTTCTTCAAGATGATACTTTTCTTGGAAAGCCAGAAGCAGCACAGATGCAAGGAGCTGGTATTAGGGTGAGGCCAACACTTTGAAACTCTTGAATTGTTTTCAGATACTTTGTCTAAGTCTTTTTACAGTAGTGTACACAGAATATTAACAATATTAACATTGTGGCATGGAAAAAAACGGCCTGGTTTAAAGACCTAGATGTCTGATGAAACTAGGGAAAAACTTTATACTAAGAAAGTGTTCCTGACATATCACTTCCAGTAGACAAGCTAGAAGCATCACAGACTTTTGCAGGGGCATTGTCATAAGTCATAAGTACTAGCAGGTTAGCATCTGGATGTGCAGGACTGGTGGGATTAATGTAGTGTTTCAAAATTAAGACATACTACTAATAATAATAATTAAGCTTTCTGAGTGTCAGTGTAAAGGGGAACAAAGGGTCTCAATGTCCTCTAAAAGATACTGAAAATTCTTAAATGCAGCAAGTAACACTTGGGTTGCAAAGGTCACTTAAAAGGGATACTGCCTATTTGAACCCAGTAAGGCCAGTTTTAAAGTTAGTAAAAGGAATATTATAGGAAAACTTACAAATGGCAGCAACACTGGTCTTGTCAAGTTAAGCAATAAAGCCTCAAGCATTAGAAATATGAAAAAGATAATACTAAAGTCTTAAAGGTCCGGGACCTAAAAATCTCATCAATCAAACTTGCTATGTCATGTTAAAAACCTGTTACAAATATGGACCACGATCTGTGTTTTGGCAGTAATGCTGGTTGTTCAAATGAAAAAGAAGAGAAAAAACCATTCATGTTAAGTCCGTATACCATTTTGTTGTTGTTTTGTACAATGCTAAAATGACTCCATTTGTGGTTATTTGTCAGATATACATTAGGTAATGAGATGACTGTGTAAAATCGAAACAGTTCAAACAGCTTGTCTGTAGCTCTTGTTTAGAGGCTTTAATCAAATACCAACTCAACTTATTTAATAACTAAAAATATTAAAGCAATTTTTACAATATAATTTTAAAAACTTTCCATGTTAAAACCAAGGATTTGAGTGCGTTCCTTCATAAACTCTGTTATATGAGAGAATATACATACCAAACTTCCCTGTAACCAACAAAAAACTTTTCCTACTCACAGAAGTGGTTTCTAAAAGCTGGATCAAGCACTTTGGCCAAGGTAATGTTTATATTTTGTTTGGTTTTCTCACAGATAAATATTTTATATATATATATCTATATAGTGCATTTTCAGACATTTGGATATCATTTACATACACCCAGAAAATAAACAGCTCTCTGCAAACAGCAGCCAGACTTCATTTTTTTTGTAGTAAGCCTTATTAAAAAATAAAATAATATTGGGCCCATCATCAGACAGGCCCAGCTTTGATGACTGAGTACTTGTAAAGAATGGGATTATCAAAAGTGCCAGAGTGATTTAAGAGCATAGTTCCCACTGACTTTAAAGGAGAAGAGAGGGCCAAGAGAGATACAAAGAGCCCCTGGGTTCCTTGCATGGGCCAGGAAGAATTCCCATCCCGCAGTCTTGTAAGGGTATTCCTTTCCTCCTAATGTAGGGCTGCATTGTACCTTCAGCGGATAGGGGCAGAGACACCGGGTACCAGTGGTCCTCCTGTGGCAGCATGGTTCTACACCACCCTTCCCTTTGGGATTTGCCTATAAGTACTTATCCTAAGTAACTCAGGATATGGCTCACACATGCTAGCAAATCTAGTCAAGTATGCATGACTTAAAAGTTAAAGTATTTTACTTTTCCATTACATGTTTTTTCCCCCCGGAAAACTAAGTTGAACTATTTAAACATAAAGCACTTAATAGATCTTTCAAGTAATCAAAAAAAGCAAATACAAACTAATGTGCAATCTTAAGAGTTTGATCGTTACAGTCCTATAAGCATGTCATTTTTTCATGTTTGGGGGTTTGGAGGATAGAGCCTCAATGTTGGAAAAATCCTGGCATTTGGCAGCAGGGGAAGGGAGGGCGAAGAGAATTGCAACTACTGGAAAGTCTTGCTGTAATCCTCACTCCATGCAGGTGAAATCAGCTCATCTTCAATGGAGATAAACTGGAGCTACCAAGCTCAGTCAGTTCTATTTTTAATCATACGCCTATACTAAATGGATCAAAAAGCCAATGGTGATAATTCAACACAAAGATTGGAAGGGGTTTTTGTTTGTTTTTTTATTGTTTCCCCTACTGAACTCCTAAACATGAGAACATACACAGCTGGAACCAAGGGTACATGTGAAAAACAACCAACCAACTATGGGCACAGCTACAAGTAGAGAGTCAATTGTTGAAGTCATACCATGGGGTTTGAGGAACTTCTCTAACTTTCATGGTATGTCCAATAATTTCTCTGTAAGATTTTTCAGGTAATCAAATTTATATTAGAGTCATTTGCCAGCATATGCATACCAACGCTTTGCATTTTGTTATTTTTAAGAGCTATTGTACCATATTAATATTTGCATATTGCAGCTGTTAGCAGAATTGTACAATATCAGCAGAGTTGCACATTCATTGGTTTAGCTGTCTTGCAATACTGTTTAGTTTTGAAAACTAGAAAAAAGCGCAAATCATATTTTGCATCTACATTATTCTACACTGTAATATTGTAATTTACGGCACCAATTTGTATCACCAACAAGGTTGTATAAAAACAACTGTTTTTTTTTTTAATTATTATTCACAATCAAGGATCAATGTGCATACATATAGATTCAAGGCTCCCCATTTGTTCAGATTATGTTCTAATTTCAGCAACCAGGAAATCTTGCTTTGTTCAATTTGCTATTTTCCATATAAAATAGCAACAGTTAGAGGTTTAATATTACAGGTGCAACTGTATTGTAGAAACAAAGGGGGAACCTGGTATGAATCTTTGAGAACATATACTCTTCAAAAATAAATGCATCAGATCTGATTTATATATACGTAAAATATCTGTACACAGGTTTTCATATGAGAGCACTAATCTGTATAAAACCCACCTCATTTCTTTTACCAGGCAACTAAATTACTTTCTTAGCTTTTTCATTGCACAGTATATTCAGAGCTTCGTTTAACAATATAATTTATGATGATTTATTCGCATCACATTGCAATGTTTAGTTTCTCACACAACAAAAAAATCACTCATTTACCTTTTCAATGGACTATACTCTACCATCAAAAAGAAAAAAAACCTTAAAAACAATAAAGTAGCAGCATCATCATGCAAAATACCCTTGGAAACCAACGTTCAATAATCACAAAGACATTTTTTTATTCACAAGTTTTTTGTTTGAGCATTTTGAAGGATTTGACTAGCATTATGTAACTGCACTGTGAAGAAACGGGAGAATATTACATCAAAATTAACATTTTTGTGAAGGGGACATGACACTGAATTTCAGAGGAAAACCACTGGTTTTGTTAAAACATTGAACTCCCAAGCACCTTTATATGTCTAAATTCAGTAGCTTCTTGCTTGCTTGATTTTATTTGGTTTTTAAACCAACAGTTTAAGAACCTACCAAAACTTAGCGGGCCACCCGTTTTGATTAATTTTGGCAGAACCAGCCACTCAGCATAAGGCATTTCAGTCACGGTGAATTTCTGAAGACAACTAGCCAATATTTTCATATCCCTAAACCATTTTGGATGAACTGGAGTCGATTATATATTCTGGACACAACTGATGTTCACAGCAGCTGTGAGGGTCTGAATAAAGTGAAGAAAGAGCATTCAAGAAATAACATCTTTACTAGTGCTCATGAAGAACTGTTGCAAGGTCTGCAACAAATGCAAAGTTAAGTTCAAAATAAACAGAAATCATATGGACCATAAGCTACCTAAGGGGAGCCCTTATACATGAAGTCATCAATGATACCATAACCAACAAATTAAGATTCCTCCATGAAGCACACACAAATTCTGTTCAGATGGCATAGATGATGCAGCATTCACACAAGTTTAAGGATCTGACTCCAACATGCAGCCACTGTGGGTACCCTTTTGAGTCTTTTGTACAGAGTGATACCAAGTCATGGGCATTGCTGTTCTTCTGCTGTTTGAATAGTTGACCCCTTTTAAAATGAAACCGAGAGCTAATGTTTTGGCAGGGTCTTGATTAGGTATGCAGGTTTTGGTTTAACAGGGTCATAACTGACAGTGTCTGCTACCAGATAACAGCCAAAGCAGGACAAACTGGATTCCAATCATAGACCAAAGTGATGGGTTCAGACCAGAGACCCCACCACAGTCTGTTGAATCTTCCTGTTGTAAGAAAAAAAATAAGATAATTCAGCCTTAACTGAAGTAAACAACAGATATCTATCTACTGAAATAAGCTATGCTTTAGGATCTCATTTGTTGAACTACCCTTGCAGGGTAGATTTTGGTTTCAGATATATTGTTTTCCTTCCAAAAAACTGCAAATAATTCTTGGAGCCATAATCTAAATGCTCTTTTTAAAAAGGACAGAGAAAGTAGTTCTAGACCACCTCCTAAATAGAAAAACAAATAAATACAAGACCTACTGTGGATATTCACTGAGCCAAGAAACAGTGTTTGTTAAAACCAGCAGATACATTTTTATCTTGTGCAAAATAGTTCAACCAGTTTAAGTTTTTGAACAGACATAGTGGGTCTTCCAAAAACACCCTGCTGCAAGTCAAGATAGAAGAGTAGTGAATTATCCGTGGTAAGAGAAGCAGCCTAGTTGCAAACAAATTTATCTCTAGCACTCCTGTATAGACCTGCACTCAAAAGGAGCACACAGTACAACCAGACCAAAGACAGCACAACGCTCTTCTTCAATTCCTGTTGCTGCTTTCAAGTACAGGAACAAACCTCATGTTGACTTACGGCTCTCTCTACAAATCACAGACAACACATACTTCACTTTGGCTAAGCTAGATGCCCCTTTATGTTTTGCTGGGGCTGATTAGGGGCTGGGTTGGCTATTGCACTGCTCTGACAGCTAATGGCCTCCAAGGTTCATGATGCCATCCAGGAACCATAGCTCTTGAAGCACATCATAACTCCGGCCCCTTGTATTCTCTCAGGCAGGCCCTTAGCTTACCAGACATAGATGAAGTCTTTTATGTCTGCCAACATAGTTAAGATTATGGACCTGATTTCTGGATCTGACTAAGATGCACTTGATGTATGGACTTTTCCCCTTTGCCATCATCATGACTCCTTGGTTCTTAAGGCTGATACCTAACCACCCAGAGTTTCGTAAGTGGTTCTGAACATGAACACCCAACAACAGTGCAGTGTCTCGTAAGAATTTCCCCATGCCTGAGAGATTCAGAAGTAGCTAAAAGAATAGGGCCATCTTTATACTTCTTTTGACAACCAACACAAAGTTTTTTCAATTTTCCATTTTTTTTACTGTATCTTTATTATTGAGTAAAAGGACCCATATTTGATGCATCTGTACTATCCACCTTCTACAGTTTCTCCCTGAAACTCTTTACTATGGACAGTAATGACCTACTGGAGCTCAAGAAAGAGTTAGTTTAATGTTAAGTGTTGAAAGAAAGTTTACACCTGATGGCACTGGTTTTAATACCAGTGAATCTGCACTGATTTATACCACATAAGGATTTGGCCCATGTTGGTTTTTTTGTCCAAACTTCAGAGGTTCAGCTCTAAAGGAAACTCCAGTAACCAATCACACGATAAATGTAGGGTGAAGTCAAGTTTTTTCCTAAGCTTATTTGTTCGTGAGGTTTCCTGCAAAGGCTTTTTGGTCGTAGACCTCAATTCCCTTTGCCAACAGAGCTTCCTATCAGGATAGAAGCTACAAAGATGTAGCATCTCTCTGTAAGGTTTCAAGACCTGTTTCAGAGTAGATAAACTAAGGAAACCAGCCATTTGTACTACAAGCATCTTCAAAGGATTTGAAAGACATTTAGTACATATTTCGAACGTTTAGACCATTATCTACATAAAGAGTGGATTTGAAACATCCCTTGCCAGACATGTTGTAAAAGCTATCTCTAAGAAAATCAAAGACTTTTTAGAATAAAAAGAGTTCTGTGGTTTTTCAATGCTCCAAGAGTTAAGGCTGATAAGACTAGCCACGTTAGTGAATGTTCATGGATTTTCTTTTAAAATATATATCCAAGTGTTTCTAATTCTTATTTTCTCTTAAAGAAAACATCTGAGGCTTGATTCTGTTATCAATAAGGGCCCTTTCTATGATGCTTTTGTTTGATTGTTGAATTTATTTCCATTATTTTTGCTTTTTTTCCTGGTAGTATCCTGTAAGTTCAAACTTCCTAACGTTGCTGGTCAACAAATGAGTCAAAAATGAAGTTTGTTGCACCAGATTTGTGAGATGAGTGAGATGTTATGACATGACGATGTACTGGACTTTTAGGCTAAGTAAAGGCAGTCAAAAATCCGAAGGCTGGGTTAATTCAATCGTTGAAGGTTAGTCTGAGCTGCATAGATTGAACTGATCAGCAAGTGAGCAGACATTCATTTTTGATTCTGAAATGCAGCTACATGCTTACAGTGGCCAAGCTAGGGGGCACTGCCTCCCTGCTTAGCCAGGGCAGACAGTTTGGGCCAAGGCTAGCCTGCCCACCCTGTGAGAAGGGGTTTCTGGGAGGAGGTGCAAAGCATCTTGGGATGCAATCATTCAGATTTTCTTAAACTGGTTTTGGCCATTTTCAAAGCAGCTTACATGCACCAAACTTCAGTTTGGTTACAAATTTGAACCAATTTCTGATCACTTATTCCAGTGTACGTGTAACATCTGTCCCTAACCTTAGAGTTATTTAGTTTGGCTCCATTTACTTTCTTTTGGGGCTTGCATTGTGACTTGTTACATAGCTGGATTTCTATCCACAACACCTAAAAATAAACCAGCTGCATCTTCCTGAACATTACAACCACTAAGAAAAAATCATATTACGAGAGGGTAACTCATATAAATTAATCAGGGAGCAAAAACCCATTATCATATAACATAACTGCAGGTGGACAGGTATACTATAGACATGAAGGCACATGCATGAAGGAAAATCAAGGGCATAAAGCAAAACTGCACATTGGTTGGTTATAACATGGAGGGAAAAGTGTCAGTTTATTAAAAATAGCACCTGGTTTAAATACTAATGACGTAGATAGATTTCTAAGTCAGAATGAGCTCAGTAACCAGTGTTTATTTGTTACCTTTGTATTAGATCAGATACTGTGGAGAGTATACTGATGGATGATCCCTTCTATTATAAGTTATGGTTGAAGAAACTGGGGTGAATTTTGTTACAGCTTTCCTTTTTTAAATATTGGATTTGAAAAAAAATTACTTTGATTCTATACTGCTTCAATTTCTCAGAGTTTTACTGCCTCACAACCATGGAAGATGCCTCAGAAGCTCTGAGTTAAAAAGGCTTCACACCATATTCATCATGCTTGTGTGAATTAAGCAGTTCAAATACAAGTGTGACAAGTTTATACACACACACACACACAATTATTTTTCTATATTTTGGATATACTATTTGTCTTAAATTACTTAGAATTTCTAAGGCTTATAGACCAGTGGCCATTGGGCATATATATGAAGTTTTGCCTGTCACAACTCAGAAACAGAAGAACTTCTGTGGGACTTGGCTAGTTTTTACTATCCTAATCTAGGGAGAAATGTGCACAGTAAGGAATGAATCGGTGAATCTTATTCAAACTATTGTGTATTTTGCAACACTGTGCATTGCAATTGTCAAAATTCCTGTATGCTTAAGTGGGTACATACAGGAAAGAATGAAGAAGTGAAAAGAAAAAAATAAAGGAGAGTGTGATTCCATTCAGATGTAGGAAGTAAATGAAGGATGATATCATGGAAGGAAATGGAATTTGGGGAAAAGTGGTCTGAGCACAGAGTCAAGCTCAGTGGCACCACAGCTTTGTAGACTTCCCTTCAAAATATACAAGATCACTTTCTTTCACAAAGCTTTGTTATTTGTAACATCATGGTCACTCTCTTCTCCATATCTGCCAGGAATGATGGCATAGGACCTATTTTTTTCCAGCTTATGAAACCAGTATTTCCCCATATGTATAGAATGGGGAAATACTAAATAAGAATGGCATGGCAGAGAAAAGGTTCCTATATTATATTTTTACTTAGCATTTGCAATAACATGTTTCCCTCACTGAAAAGAATCCTTTTTGCCTACTACTATACATCTTGGCAGCACAAATTTCCTAAAATTAGGTACTGCTTGCCAATTCTCTTCAGCAGCAAGTGCTCGGAGCTACAAGTGGAAGAAGAGACAAATCCAGATGTCTCTTCCAGTTAGACAGCAGCAGTAGCAGAAGGTGGGCTGGGTAAGCTGGGTGCTAGCCCCAGGTGACAGTTTGCAGAATGGCAGCTCTGCATTCTGCACAACCCAGGAGCAGTCAGGTACATGGACCCTGCACCGCTGCTGTAGTAGCAATAACTACTGTGGCACTCAGCAGCATCTTACCCGCTCTCTCCCCCTGCTCTCCAGCAGGGGTTGCCCAGGCCATAAACCCCGGCTAGTTATGCCTCTAGGCAGCAGTCCTACCATAATGATAATGGGGGGGTTCATTTTATGCAGTCCAACACTAATTCAGTCCCTTCAGATTAGCAATGAATGCTTGTACAAAAGGTGTATTGGGGTAACTAATAACAAGAGCTACTGGAAGATAATGTAGATTGTTAAAAATGTGAAAAACTCGTGTTGCCCCTCAGAAACAAACTGCAGATAAATGTATTTTAACGTCATAAACTATTATAGTAATAATTATATTTTTTAACTTGTACATAGGAGACTTAATTGTGGAACCTGTACTTGTTCTCTAAGCACTCTACAAAGAGAACCAAAAGGTAGGATCTTCACAGCCAAGGCTTTCCAGTTTCGGACTTTTAGCTGCTAGTTACCTTAAAGATAATTACTGTCAACACAGACTTTTTAAAAACAACTGCAGACTATTTAACAACTGCATGCTACATGGCAAATTTCCTCAGGATTCAGCAAAATACAGCTGACTTCAACTACCATTCTTAAATACATATTTTTTCATCCTGCTAGCAATACCAACATATTTCCCATTTGTATTAATTTTCAATTGTTCTAATCAATAATTTTCTTGCATAATAGTGAGTAGACTATACTTATTGTTACTTTATTTCTCTTGGTAAAATGCAATTTGTAAAGTGACTTACAACAGTTGTGTAAAATGCTCGTAAGCAAGACAAAACCTCTTGCCTAGCTACTGAAAACAGCCTGCTGCAATATTTTTTGGGCAAGACTAGTAATCGAAATATAAGATGTATTGATAGATGCACTGGCAGATCATTTAAAAAGGAACAAATTAATTTTGATCCAATCCTGAAACATGCTACTTTTCAGGACACTGACTGCTTCGGGATGAATCTACACGTATGCTTTAATGTGGAGTTGATTGATTAGATCTGCAGTAAAGTGTCACCATCAATATGTGTGGTCATATTAGGACACAGTAAATTAATTAACTCTGCCACAGGATAGTACGGTCTGGGACAAGTACATCCTACAGCAGAGTAACTTCCACCACTGTAACACACATGTAGATGATGACGAGGACTGGCTGGGGCACTGCTTGCTGGCTAGTCCAGCCCCTCCACAGCATGCTGAATCAGGGCAGCTCCAGGCTGGCAAGCTGACCCCCTGGCCCACTGCCACCCATGCCTGGTCTGTCCTTGCTCAACATGCTGCGGGCCTGGGAGCATGTGTAAATGCTGCACCCAGGATAAATAAACTGCAGTGTGAACTGTGCTGGAGTTTATTTCTTTGTCCTAACTGCACGTGTAGATGTACCTCCCCCACCTCCATGGTTATGAGTGGGAGTAGAGGGAGTACAGCTTCTCACATAAGGTGTTCAGAAACTTGTAGGCTGTTTTCATTTACCAGGTCTATAAACGTAATAGAAATAGCACAGATAACTCCTTTGAGAGGTTGAAGAAGGCAATTTTGGTTTACAAGGAAAAAAAAGAAAACTATGATAAGTGAACCTGTTAACTGTTGTCAATCAGCATTGGCTTCAGGACCTTCAACAGAGCTACACTGATTTAAACCACATGAGACCTTGCCTTCAAAATCAAAAGATTAGTAAGAGTAGTATTGATGAACAAAAGCAATTCTCTGCAGCTACAATACTGCTGCTGAAAGCTTTTCAGTTAAAACTGTATTTTTTGCACTTCATTTTATGGGCATTTTAAAATGGCTTCCTAAGCACCGAACATTAGAAATTAACGTCAGATTCAGATTATGCTACTCTTGCATACTTGCACCTGGAACCACATTAGTTTGAGTTGGGGTGGAGCAGCCTCATGCTTGCGGCAGGCTCGGCTGGTCCGGGCGGTAGCACTGGGCAGTGGAGGGCTGGCTGGGGCATGAGGGTGCCTGAAGTGCACAGCCATGTGGCTGACTGCCTAAACCTGCTGCCAGCCTGTGGCTGCTCTGTCTCAGCTCAAGCTGCTGCGGTGTCAGTTATCACCCACACAAGCTTTCTGCGCAGTAAATGACTCTACTATAAGATAGTACTGTCGGGGGCTCCCTGACAGTATTATCTTATGGTGGAGTTAGTTGACTGTGCCCTAATGATGAAGCATGTGTATACAGCTTTACTGTGGAGCTAATTAGTCAATTGTGCAGTGAAGTGCATGTGTAGATACACCCTTTATGTAGTATACTTAATTGCATTACATTTGACCAGCGGCAATTTAAGATACCACTTGACCTGAACAAGAATTTGGTGTTTTATAGTTTTATGTGAGATCTGGCTATTATTGGAGAAGGAACTTTCATTCTCTCTCACAGCCTTGAACTACACTGATAGAAACTTTTCTACTCCCGAGATCATTTAATACATGACATAATACTTAGAAAAAAACAGAACTATCGAAGTATTAAGTTTTAGTTTTAACTTTTCCCAGTACTGAAGATGATGAACTCTCTAGGAACATTTTTGACTACGCTGGTTTTATTTTTTTCTTATTATTATTAAATTCAGGTAATACTCTAGCCCCATAACTATATGTACTTACCTTCAAACAAAACATTATTAAAAAAACCCCTCTTTAAACATTTCTAACAGCTTTTAAATAAATGCAATGTACATATTATATTTTTCACATTGAGAATTATTATATTAACATGATAATTGAATTTATTTTATTTGTTCTTTCCATTGTTAGCTCTACGGAGATAGTCATGGAAGCATCTCCCCCTAGTGGCTTGATGAGAAGTTGTAGTGATCCCTCCATATTTTGAAACCTTTTGCATAAGGATGGAAGAATAGCCTCATATGAATCCCTAGTTCTTCTGTATATGTACAGTGACTGTGGTACCTAAGAGTTCTTAAACAATTAAACATAACATGGAAAAGAGGTTGGTATTTCTTTGTGAACCTAGAGTATGTCTACGCAGTAACATTCCAGGTCACAGAGATGACCTTCAGGTTCTAATCTACATATATAGCATATTTTCATCAGAAGAAACTGCTTTTATTTTGATGATAACGCTGTGTTATGCTGGATAACAGTTACAGTAAACTTAAGAAGTTTCGTATTTATAGATTCAGGTTAATCAATGAATATTATTTGGATCGTGAATCTCTAAACTCTAAACGCAGCAAAGAGCAGCCAATTATGTTTTCCAATTTATATCTTTATATTTGCAGGTATTGTCATTGCCTTAGCACCTTTCTTTATTTCTATGCAGAAAGTTGGCCTTTAGCTTTTTTCCTGTTCCCCTTCTTCTTCCTTCTCTCTTTTGGTCATTTTCAGGGACAAAGGAGGCAATAAATATTTTGAAGGACTAGCATGACAAGGAATAGCATCAATATAGGGTTATATGTATACAAGTTCAAATACTGCTGCTCTACAAAGCCAATAGTATTTTGTGTCTATTGTGTTTATTACGGAAGAGGTCCCATGGTTCTATTAATTCTGATTTACAAGGCTTCCCACCGGTTTTTTTTTTAGTACTTAATTCTGCTTAACACTGGTACGATAATGTGCTCCAGATTGCTGCTTCAGGGACTCATTACGTTCTGTTTTCTTTTATGTGTTAGTTAGTAAAAAAAGTTTGCCAAGTTTTATTAAGCAAAGAACAAAAAAGAAAACCAAAAAAAATAGAGAAAGTAACTGACCATCCACACCATATGAAAACTTGCAGAAAAATGAAGATAGGAGCGGACATCATGGCAGAGGCACGACTCGTTGTGCATATAGGCTGATCCTATTAATAACGGGCAAAGTAGCAAGTAGAGGAAAGGAAAGAAAACACAGAAAAAAAGACATACAAGATGAGATTTCATGCAGATTGCTGGCAGTTAGCAGAGTTAATGTGATAGCATTCACCCAAGTGCAAGAGATTCACAGTGAGCAATTGAAATAAAATTAACCAAAATATTTCACTATTACAAAACACATGATTTACACACTGAATAGCACATCAAGCTAGTGAGCAAGATTTGCACTTTCACACACACTAATACCTGGATTATACCTGTTGGAAAATTTCTTACATTTAGGACTGATTTGCATATATAGGATTTTCTTAACGTTTATTCAATCTTGGTCAAAAAGAAATCACTTTAAAAAAATTTACTATTCCTTTGTGCAAGATCATTTACAAAAAAATGCTTTTACTTTCATGGTTTGAGCCTGGGTAAGCCCTAGGAATATTTGATTGATACATTAGGTGTCAATTCCAGAGGCAGACATTATGCTATACCATATGTTATATTAGACATAGTATAGTTTAGCAGCAGAATCAAAGAATAGCAATTGTTTTGAGGAAACCATTTTTCTCCTTTTGTTAAGACCACTTTTCTATATACCTATAAGGAACAACAGGATTACAAACACAGAGGGCTAAAATGCTTTAATTAAAAACAACTAAATTGCAAACTACAAGATCTGAAAGCCATTTGCAAATCTCTCTCTGATCTATAAGGCCCCCTCTACATGTGCAGGTAAAGGTGCAATGGGATATAATGGGTGATATACACAATCATGCCTTCTGCCATGCCACATGTGTACAGCAGGAGGTGTGATTGTGGGACTGTGCATTAGATCTCATCATGTCTTACTGCTAATGCAAGGGGAACACAATCCCGTACTTCTCCGGTACGAGCAGCTCTGTTGAGTCCCATGCACCTCAGCTGAGGGACCCCCAGCTGCAGGGACACCCCATGCACCTCTGAGGCAGAGGGATTGTGATCCCCTTGCCATGGCAGTGTGTGAAACTCCCAGGGTGGAAGGGTTGTCACAGAAGTGATCCCCACATTGCAGGGGTGTAGAGAAACCTCCAGGGCTGAAGAATCACCGCAGGGGTAATCTCACTGCCTGATAGGTGCAGAAAAGAGGAAACCCCCAAGGCCAGAGGATCACTATAGTGGTGATATTCTGGCTCCAAGTGTTTCCCGCACCTTCACAGCAGAGGGATCACTCCCAGTGTTTTGCTGCAGGGTGCTGCTGGGATCCAGGGTCTGCAGCTGATAGAGCTTATAATCCCCAGCAGTTGTGGGACTCACACAGCCCAGCTGGGCAAGGTGCACCCCTGAGCTGGGAACCCCATGACCTGATAGGGCTCTCAGTCACAGGGAAGACCCTGCTACACGTGCAAATTAAAGCTCGATTGCAACCAGCTATAAAGTTAAGACACATTTTTGGGGTTTTACTTTATAGCTGGTTGGAGGTTTTTATTGTGTAATATCTACTTTGCATGTGTACCTGGTCTCAAGGTAGCTATACAATTAACCAGGTAATTGCACAATACCTGTAACGTGTAAAGGGGGCAAATGTCTTTAAAGAAATTAAAATAGCTTTGGAGTCAAATCTTGCTAAGTGTCAATCAACTTTAACACCAAATGACTTCACTGAAGGTTGAAAGGCATTTTTCAGTCTGCAATATTGGGCTTAAATAGCAAATTATGTCATAGAAAGCAAAGGGCAGCCACTGAGGCTTTTTTGCACTATGAATTATCTAAGCATGCACACCTCAGTGGCTGAACCAATCATGGTTCAGAATGAATATGTTGGATTCAATTTGTTTTCTTTTTCATACAGTATTTAAAAATGAAGGAGAAAAATAATACTTAAATATCAAAACATATACTCTCTCTTTCTTTTCTACCAAAAGGATATCTCAATCCTAATTCAGTACTTGTAGTATCTTTCTATTGTTGGATGAACCAATAAACACATCTTATTTATAAGAGCTACGTGGAGATCGCTAGTTTATAAATTAGGTTTGTTGACCTACTGGTATCTACAGGAATCATGTGTGAAAGTGCAACGTCTATAGGAAAGGCAGATAAGAAAGCAGCAGTTCATTTTATGTTAATCATGGGACACTTGAAATAAAGTGACTATGGTCCAGAGTGAACAGTATGTTTAATGAAAAATAGATTAAGTCATCAGGCATTGGGTAAACTTAAGCATAGATTGCATCTACTTTGCTCTAAAACATCTCCACAGCTGTCTTTCAAGGGAGTGTTCTTATCTCTGATTCTTAAATCCTTGTGAACTCAACCTTACCTGCTCCGCTTGATCAAAACAGACCTCTGGCCCCTTCCTGTATCTAGGCTGCTTAACCATTTCACAAGGATTTGGCCCTTCATCTGATACTCTGATTAAGGAATACAACACATTAGCAGTACCAGCATTTGTTTTTATGTTTTTATAATTATAAGCATGCTACATGAAGCAAAACACTTATGGACTTCTCTGAAAGACGTACATTAGCAGCTACTGGCCGCTCTGATTGATGTAGGCTGTATTGCAATTCCCACCCGTTGTGACTGTACTCCGTTCAAGAAAACAGCATTAATAGAGAGCAAATGTGCTTTGTTTTTGATGACTTACAGGATAACCTTCTGCTGCTTCTAATTAAGATAATAAAGCAGACACTGCAATAAAATCAGCACATCTAACATTGCTTCTATAAGATTTTTTCCCTTTACTGGGGCAAAATGAAAAGTGGGAGGAGGAGGTGGGGAGAGAGAACCAGTTTATTTTGTAGCATTTTCATTATATTAATTTTATTAGGTTAGTTTTAGACAAATGGGAGTTTTGCAAAAATGTTACAAGATCTAGGCCTAGTATAGTATTCATTATTTGAATTACATTAAAAATGATCTTAAATTGAGATTAGGGCTTTTTTGCAAAAGGCACTGTAGAGGTTGGTATGAACAGAAATAAAGTTTAATTACCTCTTATTAGGGTTTCAAGTTTTTGAGCAGGAGGTGAAAAAAAGCTGAAATGACTCACCCAAGATCAATAGCAGAAATGAAAACAGTACTTAAATCACTGAACTCACTGCCGAGGAACAAGATTTTATTATCCAACACTTCATGTCTATAATCACATTACCATGAGAAGTCTGTTGAGCTTTTTATAAATTTCAGCTGTCGCTATTTGAAATTGTCAAATCTGGTCTAGAGTATTTCAAAAGCTTAAAACACTTCAAAACAAGTCTCATAGATATAATCTGTGCTGATTTATGTTCAGGCCAATACCCTGCCCAACTTTCACTGCAACCTGTGTGAAGTCAGTGAAGTTGTCCCAGTACAGGCGAGACAGTAACATTTCATTTTATAACAACTGGCAGCCTTGTTCACACCTTATTAGCTGCCACTTACCTAATGATATCATGATGAGATATGTGATGAGATTTCTATCATGAGAGAAAAGAGTCAGAGAAAGGGATCACTTTAAAAGTTATCTCACTTTAGCAAATCTGTACCAGGCATCTGGAAGGAATGCCTAATAACAAGTACCTGCAGATGACTAGCATGCAAAGGTCACCCTCTTGTGCATCATCATGCTACATCGGCATTTCACAATGCACCCTGAGACAGCAAGCTTGACTTAGTGCTGCTCAGGTAAAAAAAAGAAAATAAAAAGTCAATTCATTAAGTCATAACTAAGCCCACCTAGACGTTCAAGCTGCCAGCCTTTTCATCCAACCCTGGGAATTTAAGTGCTCCACAGGGAAGTACCAGAAAAATGCTTCCATAGATGTAGCTTACTTCTCAACCATAGCGCAGATAGAATTATACTTTTATAATGAATGCGACAGTTAGTGCCTTTCCTAGGGACTACCAGGACCACCACGAGAAGGAGCTTTAACATCTGAAGCAGAAGAAAATTTGCAAATCTCTCCTCATAG
Organism: Crocodylus siamensis; assembly: GCF_052110815.1. Classification (NCBI taxonomy): domain Eukaryota; kingdom Metazoa; phylum Chordata; order Crocodylia; family Crocodylidae; genus Crocodylus; species Crocodylus siamensis. The sequence continues at coordinate 18,791,262 of NC_143398.1, read as the reverse complement.
ATCTCTTTGCATGTACATACTTATTTTTGTCAACCGTCTTTCTCTACTGTCCGCTAAAAGTCAGGCACTGTTATCACTTTTCATGCGATCTGTATAGCTTAAAGGCTATGGAAGGTCTGGGAGAATTTCCCCTGGCACAGGAGCCGTGCAAAGTTGTTTTTACAGAACTGACCACACATAACAGAGATGAGAGACAGCTGCTGTGCTGAGCAACTGAAAGACAGCCATGGAAATTTGCTGTTATTAGTCAATGTGCTGCAGGGATTCCAAAAGGCACAGGCAGGAGGGAGGCTGTTCACAGAGCATTACACACTGTGTTCGGGATTCAGCGTGGTATAGCAAGGTTTTGCAGTACCTTAGTATTAGGTTTTTAGTACAGGTATTTAATTTGAGTAGATTTGGCATACATGACTCCTTTACAGACATTGCACCAATTTTGATTTAGGTGACTTGACCAGGTCGCAAAATCCTTAGATGCAGGGGTAGCAGTGGACATAGTCTTTCTGGACTTTCGGAAAGCCTTCCACACTGTCTCTCACCCTGTTCTCATTAAAAAACTAGGGGACTATGGTGTTGACAGCTACACAATCTCATGGGTTGCCAACTGGCTGGAGGGCCGCACCCAGAGAGTGGTGGTGGATGGGTCATTTTCGACTTGGAGGGATGTGGGCAGTGGGGTCCCCCAGGGCTCGGTCGTTGGGCCTGCACTGTTCAACATCTGGATCAGTGACTTGGACGAGGGGGTAAAAAAGCATCCTGTTCACATTTGCTGATGACACTAGGATGTGGCGGGATGTGGGCATGCTAGAAGGGAAGAATAGGCTGCAATCAGACCTAGACAGGTAACAGGGGTGGGTGGATGAGAACAGGATGGGATTCAACACTGACAAGTGCAAGGTGCTGCACCTGGGGAGGAAGAACCAGCACCATACCTACAGGCCGGGGAACTCCCTTCTTGGCAGTGCAGAGGCAGAAAAGGATCTTGGGGTCATCACTGATGCCAAGATGAACATGGGGCGGCAGTGTGGGGATGCGGTCAGGAAGGCCAACCGTACCTTGTCATGCATCCACAGATGTATCTCAAGTGGGTCCCAAGAGGTGATCCTCCCCCTCCATGCGGCACTGGTCAGGCCGCAGCTGGAGTACTGCGTCCAGTTCTGGGCGCCGCACTTCAAGAGAGATGTGGACAACATGGAGAGGGTCCAGAGGAAGGCCACTCGCATGATCGGGGGCAGCAGGGCAGGCCCTATGAGGAGAAGCGATGGGACCTGAACCTGTTCAGCCTCCGCAAGAGAAGGCTGAGGGGGGATCTAGTGGCCTGGTACAAACTAGTCAGAGGGTCCAGCAGGCATTGGGGGAGTCCCTGTTCCCCTAAGCACTGCCAGAAGTGACTAGAAATAATGGTCACAAGCTGGCAGAGGGCAGATTCAGACTACACATTAGGAGGCGCTACTAGACATCACAGTCAGGGTAGCCAGGATCTGTAACCGACTTCCAAGAGAAGTGGTGCTGCCTCACCAGGAGTGACTCCATGGCAGATACTTTAACTGGCTGCCATTGACTCTAGCACCTAATGACTTGCCAGCTTTATCTTGGGCTGCCTCGTCTATGTTGCATCTCTCAAGTGAAACATCACTTTTTATTCTGCCAACTCCATCTATAATGCCTACATGTCCCAGTTCATCCTATGTACCTGAATGGGAGTTTTTGCCTCTACTCTTATTTTATAGTGAGGTGAGGACAATTAGGATACAAGCACTAAGATTTGATCAGCTCAGACACTACAGGTAGCTTGAAGGTGTGCTCAGCTCCCAGGTCAGGTGACCAACTAAGACCTTTGGATGTACTTCCTGGGCTCTGAAACTGAACCAATGTCGGGGTACTAAGGTAACAGGCAAGTGGGTATCAAGTGAAGGCATGCATGGCCTACCAACACATCGGAGTCTTTTACAGTGTGGAAAATCACATATATTTTCTCTGAGGAAAAAAAAACAACAACCCATCAGCATGGGAATACACATGAAGATGAGCAAATCAAAAATGTATTTAATCAACTATGGAAATATTTCAGACAATCCTTTTTGGGTTTTGTTATGTAGAAATTCTGCATGGTAATCACTGGTCGACACAGGTGCTACAGTGTTGCATGCCGCTATAGAGAGGGGTCCTATATCATATTCCAATATTTGCTAAGCAGTCATGAATCAACCTAACCAGTAGTCCTGTTTTTAAAAGGATACCCGGCTTTTCTGCTTGCATCAATGGTTTTGGATCACAAGAGCGGCAGAGAAATTGGCTGTCGCTGATTATGAATACTAGATTGGTGTTTGAAATCTTCTCCGCATGATAAAGTCTAAAAAAAAAAAGAAAAAAAAGAACCATAACTCCCATTACATGAAATGGGGGGGAGGAGGGGGTTTGCACTTATTCATGAAATCATAAGAAACTCCTAGAAAGGCACAGATTAAATTCAGCTGCTATTGCAGGAAAAGCATTTCTTACATGAACAGCAAAGGATGGCTAAGGGAAATTTTGCAATCCTTTTAACAGGTGCATCGCTTCCTTTAGAGGAAAAGCAGGGATGAAAAAATGCAAACAAAGAGCACAGGTTGACTTTACATTAACATGTAACCAGAAGCATATGGCTAACTCAGTAGTTCTGCTGAGAAGGGAAAGCAGTTCAGCCACAATTTTATTGCCAAGACAGGGTGGAAAAACATACTACACTGAAAAAAGTTGGAAAAGAGAGCCTGTTACAGCTAAGGGAAACATCTACTTTTTTGTTCACTTAGTCTCCTTGCATGCCTAAAATATATTTGATGATCCGTTATATCTTTTAGGTATGATATTTCCCATCTTAGACACCAGAGTTAAGAGTATTTCTCTATAACCAATGGTTATTTTTGATATTTCAAATGCAAAGGCAGTTAGATTGACATATAGATAGATGCAAAGCTAAAACAGCTATATTCAAGAAAGGTGAAAAAGTAACGCAAAACATTTCTCAGCAATGAAAAGAATGATTTCAGGATGTTTGTTCTTGTTTTGAATTTAGAAAATTATATCTATATTACCCTGTCAAATCTCTTCCACCCATCTAAAAGCAAAAAGGCAGAAGTTAGCCTTTGTTTTAAATGGAGATAACTTCATTCATCTCAGCAGGATTACTTTTGCCTATTCATAGTCTAAATTTGACCCAGCTGCTCCATTATATTGAGAAGTTGACTAAAATTGAATTACACATATTACATAAGAATTGAATCAGCAGAATTACTGGACAACAAGGGAAAATGTGAAGAAACTGATCAGTACTTTGAACATGTCCTGACTCTTAATTTGATAATGGGACAAATGGGAACAGTATCTCAGAAATATTTGGGCTAGAATCCCAAAAGTTCAATAAATGAATTTTAGAAAATGCATAAACACCTTTAGAAATAAAATGTCCTAAAATATATACAAGATAGTTCCATAAAACATAAAAATGCAACTCAGAAATTGTTAGTAGTGCATGTTAGTGCATACCCACCACCCCCAAATGAAATAACTACCTTGTTTTGGGAAGCAGAATGAGAGAAAAGGAGGGACAGTCTACTCTTCAACAGCACTCACTCTCTCCTTGTAACTCTGTCGCTCCAGTCTTAACACTGTCACAGCCACTGCCGAGTTGGTAGCAGCTTTTGGCAGAGTAGCTGAATTCAGCAGTGGTTTTGACGGGGTTAAGGCTTGAGCATCAGAACCACAAGGAGAGGGTGCGTGATGCTGAGGAATGGACTCTCCCCCTCCTGCATGCTGCTGAGCCCAGCACAGAGCCAGCCCCTGGTAGCCACTCCAGTGCAGAAATCAGCTGCCCTGTTTAAAAGACACACTCCAATTTGGGGTGATACATTTTTTAGGCAAAGGATAGAGAGTAAATACTATAAATTAAATAATTACAGATAGTATAATGCTGTTTCAAGCAAGAATCCTAAACATATCCATGTAAACATACACTTAACTATACATGCTGTAGCGTTGTGCAACACTAAATACTACTTAACCTTTCCACTGTGTGTGATGTAGCTAATACGTGGATGGATTTACCATGTAATTGTCTTTTCTACAATTAATATGGACAAAAACTGGTTTGCATAGTGAAAAAAAAAAATTACCTGGAACAGTTAATACAGTCTACGATCCCAATGAAGGATTTATCATCATTTTCAAAGAAATACTGAGTTTGCTCAGTAATGCAGTTCTGCTTTGACAGGGCAGCAGTCAAATCATCGTCATCCATGTCCACTGAGAGACAGAGAAGGAAAACAAAGGCAGTGCCAATTTAGTGATACAAAGAAGAGGGAACAATTTGATCGTGTGCCTGGAGTTATACCTTTTACCTTAAGTCGCCCCCCAAATAAACCATGCATTCACCTGCTTCCAGGAAACGAGGAAAAGTCAGGCTCAAAAACAGCTGCTGTAAGATAGACCTGAAGAGAAAAAAACAAAAGTTTTGTGAATTAAGTAACGATTTATTGCTACTTTGTCTATAGCTTTGCTGTCCCCAGTGTTTTCTTGGGTTTCTAACTAAGCAACATCTTACATTAATTATACTTACACCAGTTCATATGACTGCTATTATCTGCTACATTTTGTTGATCACCTTCTTCCTTCCTTCCCTCATATGCTGTCTGGCTGTCACTATTCACTGTCCTTATACATGTGTCAGCTAGCAGAAATGTTAAAGAGCACTTTAACTGTGATCCTTTTAGATCTCCATTTTTGTGGAATAAAGATGCCTTTAAAATCCTTTAAAATAAAGGTCCTTTTAAAATCTGCACCCTACCCCAGACTCATCCGTCTCCTAGCACTTTACACCTGACAACAGTCCTGGAAGGCAGAGAAATACTGGCATATTCAAACTATTTTATACACTTACAAGCCCACAACCATTCTTGCATTTCAGATCACCTCTGTCATTTCTTCCTGGATGAATATCTTCAGTGTATCTTCTGCATAAGTTTAGGATGGCTAAAATAAGCTCTGTTTTTCCTCATTCACGTCTATATCATTTCTATTTCAAATACCTATTTCTGTTTCAGAAACCTCCAAACTTGCCTTTCTCCCTCCAGGTTTAACATGCTGTCAGAAACAATGAATCACTGCCCTTACCCGGAATCCTTCCTGAGCGCCTCCAAACCACAACTTTTTCTCACCTTGCAGGACTAACTGTTGCCAATGTTATCTGACCTACTCTCTTTTAGTGGAAAACTGTTACAAACTGATGAATATGCCTCACAAGTCTGAGGGTCTCTCTCCACCACAGATATACCCCAGTTAATCCAGCCATGAATGGATACTGGCTACTTGGGCTAAGAAAAAAAGGTCGCAATATGCAGTACTAGTCACATGTACTGTTAGCTATAGAAAACAGTGTGCCATGGTATCCACATAGCCTATGGAGCTGAGGCAGAACTTGGAATATCCTTTTTTTTTTTTAATCCCTCATTTTTTTGCTCCACCCAAAAAGCTGGCCGCAGTGCTCCTTTGGTTTGTTTCTCCTGTTTCAGGACATATCCTCAAAGGAAAGGCATCTCCAAGTCACCCCCGTGATTAGGACTTGCATGAGAGGGCTCATTTCATTCCTACAACATTGTTGGTAAGGATCACTGAATGAGCAGCATACAGTCCTCTGGGATGAAGACATATCTGGTTATTTAATGACCCAACTTTCTGATAAAGAAATTAAGTCTCACGTAGCACTGTAGATGTGAAAAAGGTTAACACAGAGAATTTACTGAGGATGAATGAGGAAAAGAAGCTTGGAGAAATTATGAATTTCAAGAGTGCATAGGAGAGAAGATACTTACTCCTTAATCAAATTCTAATGCTCCCCGCATAAATGTTAACAATTATTACTTACTTTTTCATACATTTTTGCCTGAAATGCAATTGTTATCTTTAACCTGGCTTCTCCTATTTCTCTGCTTTGATTTCACCAGCTGGTTTGCTAAATCCATTCTGGTTATTTTTTTTTTTATTCTGCTTCCTTAATGGCCTTCTCCACATCTTCTAGCCTAGATTCCAGTTTTAAACATTCCACAGAAGATACTTTTATGGCATGCTTTCAGTTATAACATTGGGGAATACAAGGCCCAACTCTAAATTGAGTCCAGACCACTGAGTCTGATTTGAGAACTGATAAACCAAATTTCTCTGTCTCAGCAAAGATTAGGTTTCTTCTATGGATTATTGCCCATCTTCAGTTTCTGAGGTTCATTTTTGTTCTAGAAAACAAAGAGCTTAACTACTCCTGCCAGCTAAAAGTACCAATAAAAAAAATGGGCAATATCTTCAAAGTGCCATCTGTGAGACAACTGCTACACATCTGTTCAGCTGTAATACATTGTAATACTTACCTCCAGATATCAGACAGCATATCCCACCATGCTAATTGTTACTTGGAGGAATCATCACAAATCTTTTCAATGGGGAAAGGGTCAGAGGGTGCACTTCAAATCATTGTAGAGGGCCCGTCCAATATATACCGCTTAAGTCCCAATTAAACCTTTGCATTGTGCGTGAACTAACATATAGGGGCTCACACTGCCAATACACACTGGCTGAATTTATTCTTATCTGCGACATAAAACTACCAACATCATTCCTATCGTTATTGCTCATTATATATGGACCTAAATCAAAATGAGACAATGCTGCTATGTAGAGGTTTTGCTTAAAGATTTATACATTATTGTATTTAGCTAAAATACTAGTCACTTCAGTACAGTAATAAGTACAATTCTGGCTCCATAAAAAATCAAAGACAAAATCCCTCCAAGTTAAAGCTCCTACTTTTCCAATCTACAGCAGTCTGTCAGGTATATGTTACCTAAATGAAACGTAGTTGTACTGAAATGGAGCCAAATAAAAAAAGGAAGTTTTTATCATGTGCTGTGTGACATATGGTTGTTTCCTTTCAGTGGTATTATTACGTTTATGGGCTTTTCCACAAAACCAAAAAAAAAACCAACCGAGAACCGCTGAACACTACTAATCAATGTATTTTGATGTCACATGATGTTCCTAAATAAACTTCCTTATATTTCCCAGTGGAAACTGATATGTGTTTTTAGCAAAATGATTTACTATACTAAGGATTGAAAACTGATTCTTCATCAGCTTGCTAGAATGAATTAAAAACTATATTGTATGGTATTATGGAAACATATAATCAATAATTATAAATAGGTTAATTTGATCTGAAATCTGCCAGGCAGAAATCCCAGTTTAGGATAATTAACCCAAAACAAACTTCTTCTACCTACACATGACGGATAGAGTGAAAGTTTAGAACTACAAAGTCTGGGAAGTCTAATTTATCAAAGGAGTTTCCAAGAAGCCTTCACAGAAAAAAGTGACTACTGCCAAGTATGTTTTTATATACATTATTAGAATATTAGAACTCACCAGGCAGCTGCAGAGGCCCACCATCCTAAATGCAAAATATCTGCTATTGTTGGCTGGAAAAACATGATAAAGAACATGCCATTAGTACATGGCATCTGTATGTACATAAAATAAATGATGATATTTTGGCCGAGGGATACTGACCACATAAGCAGAACGAAGCCCAGCTCCTTGCTTTGGTTCTTCTTCAGGATCACATACAGACTGATAATCGTAAGACTTGTTAAATGCATATAAGGACATGTTAATGAGATTTCGCATCAAGCCAGGATCAATTTCACCAAAGAATCTTCCAATCTGGTATTAAAAAAAAAGTGTCAATAAAATCACTTCTGGACACTTTTATGACATGACAGATTAAAAAATTAGAAAAAAAATCTCAACAATTTTAGTTTATTTAAAAAACCATGGTGTTTTGATGAAATGGGTGTTTTTAATAACTGAAAAGCAGAAACACTCATGGAATTATTCACCAGAGATTTAATTCTCAATTCTCCAGACGACCACAAAACCAGTGGCATAACTAGGGTGGGGCGGCCAGGGCAGCAGCCCAAGGTACCAACTTGGGGTGGGGGCATAAAAATAGCAGCTTCTGCTGCAGCTGTGCAGTCATCCCAGCAGCACAATGACAGCTGGATGTCACTACTGCCCCCATGTGTGTCCTGATGTCTTGGGTGCCTGGCTTCCTGTTACATCTCTAATCAAAACTACACATAATCTTCCACAACTTAGTCCTTAGTTACTAGGCATGTGTGAAGCAGCTAGTATTTGCTTCGGATTCAGATTTGGTCAATTTGGGGGACAATGATTTGATTTGGTGATTTGAATCGCTGCCTTGAATTGATTCACCCAAATCTAATTTGGAGATTTGGCCACTGCAGAACAGTTCGAATCTCCGAATCAAACAGGCCCCATCCTCTGCCTGCTCTCCCACCCCCTCCATGGCTGCCGTGCCCAGCCCCAGCTCCCAGCTCTTTAAAAAAAGAAAAGCCTTATTAGTTACTCTCCTAAATCACTATGACCAAACTCATATTAATACATGTGTGGGATTGCCAAGACATTAGTAAGACTCCGATAAAAGCCATTAAACTACATTATCATTTGGATCTGGACATATTATTTCCAATCTGTGGAATTAGATAATTTTGATTTAAATAAAGGAAACATAAAAAAAATGAAATGTCTTATAGTATGATTTTCTATTGGCAATACAAGACAGCTACAATACTGTTCCTTATCAGCCAAGGCAATCTCTTCTCTTATGGTATTTAAAACATACCCACCTGCTGGGTATACTCATCCCTATTTGACATCAAAAGAAATCCACCATCATCAAGAATAACACAGTCGACATGCTATAAAAAAATGAAAAAAGATCATATGTATTTTAGAAAAGATATGGAAACTTGTTCTTTTACAAGCAAGCAGATGCCCTGAGAAAATACTGAAAGACTCAAATTCATGCCCCTCTTTTCAAAAGAAATCAACCTGGCTATAAATAATCTATGAATTTAGATTAGTTTCCAACCATCAGAACCTAGGAGATCCACGTTAAAATTTATATTAAGGATTTTAGGCAAATTCCTGGGTCACACATTCAATTCTCTATTGATCCAGTAATTTGACCCTCTTTTATTCCGATTAACACTTGGCAAAGATGTTTTGGGTTTGGCACCTGGTATTCAGACTGTGTAGTAATACAGATTATATGACAACTCTGGAACAAGCTAATAGAAGTGGATCTATAACAGTACCATAAAAGTTTGAACAGATCAAGGGGCTGCTCATGACTTTAAGTTGTTTTGTAAATGACTATTGGCTCAGAATACTTTACTAGTCCCAAGAGTGCCATGTCTTTGTAACAGCCCTATAAAGTGACCAAAACTTTTGAACTGCTCTTGCCTTTATGCCATGGGGCCTTTTTTAATTTGCTTTTAAAGTTAAGTCTCAAGACAGCAGACCCTAGTCTTGCTGCCTATTATTATTTCATTTTAATTAATGTATTTTAATCTCTCTGTTCCACCCTGGCCAAGTGTCAGGTGCTGGAAGTGGAAAGTCAATTAATTAATTATAACCCATACACTCTAGACACCTGTGTGGTCTGAGATTTTGAAGGTACGGATGGGCTAGCTAATTAGCTGACCTACTCAATTAACCTGCTTGACATAATTGCTACACTCAACAGTCACTCTTCAAACCATATAAGGACCTCATATAAATCCAGATTTAGGGAAGCAATATTAATATACCATCACATGTTCAAAATAGGAAATCTAGTAGTCTTTTCCTCCCTCTCTCCCCTTCCCCCCCCCCAACAATGTACAGAGGGTCTATGAGGTAAGTAATGAATTTACAATTCTTTAGTTAAAAGGTTGCATTTTCCCCTCTCCTCACATTCCCTGTCATCTTTTGTCTTTCTCCTTCTCATATCCATGTCTTATCCTGTTTTCTCTCTTATTCAATATCAGATCTGTATTCCCTAATCAAATTCTTTGTTGCTTCACATAATATTTTATCCTGTTCTTTGTTTCTCCGTAGCTCTTATATATCCTTTAGTTTTTGATGACTCCATTACCTACTATTTCATTAATCTCTCCCCTTACTCCTCCTCTTTCTATCAGAATCATCTACCATCTCTTCCAAAACAGGCAAGGTAGATAACTCTGAAAAGGTTGCTTCTGTCCATGCCCTTCAGGAAGTAACCAGTGGCCTTATTTTTTGATAGACCCAAAGAAAGAGAGTCCTCTTTGCTTAATCTGCTAGGTATTTAATTAAAAGTGCATTCTTACCATACTGTTTCTTTCACAGCCACAGAGTTCACTGTTGCACTGAAAAGAAAGAAATATAAATGTATTTAGGAAACTGCTTCTGTACTATGTGGTGATGTTCACTGTCTTAAACGTACAAATGCTTGCACTGTATTCAAGATGAAGCCAAGTGTTCTTATGTCCATATATGCCATCAATTTATCTTCAGGTATTATACTGCCACCCATCATGATAATAGTAGAGCTCCTTCCCTATGTAGTCAATTAGTAATAGCAAAACACCCAATGGCCTTTCTGTCTGGTTTGGTTTTAATGACATCTGAGTTATGAGACTGTCTGGGGAAGTTTAGGAATAGTATACCCTATATCTATGCAAGGGGTTGAAATAGATGACCCCTGAAGTCCCTTTCAACACTACGGTTATAAGATAAAGTACTTATGTTTTGTACATAGGAAAATACATAGGAACACTCCCTATTGTCCTTTTGTAGCGATATTTGCGCACTGAGTTTTACTGAAAAGTGAAACCAACTGATGAAATAGGACTGCACGTTTTAAACAGCTTAGTGTCTTTTTTCCCTAAGCGTGCCCCTTTATTCTCTCCCTCCCCCCATTTTTTTTTCTTTCTGTTATAATGGTCCATACAGTTCCCAGACAGTTCCACATATTCTCTTGCACCCACTGAATTTCTACAGGTCTAATTTGTCTTTCCTATACCCAGCTTGCTTTGTTTATGTGCTGATGATCTAGGCCAAAGCAGTTGCTTCTCTGCACTTTGCTTGCCAAAAGTGCGATAAAGGCCAGGTAAAGATCTGAGCTTCCCAAATGTAGCAGTGATTGCTGACTCCTTCAATTACTCCATCCATGCCTACCTTTTCCCCTTTTAAATGCATGAGGACCTTCCTTCTCTGTTCCTACCAACACATTTTCTCCTCACCCCTTTCATATCTACAAATGAACTATGGGAATCTGGTTAACAATGTGCTTACCACCTGACTTCTCAGTTTCAGTATAAACCCTTAATTGTACCTGCCTACCTTTTTTCCCTGCTAAACAAAAGTTGGTTTACAATCATAAGGAGTCTCCCAACCAGCTTTTCTTGGGAGATTTTGATTTGTTAATAAATTCTGTTGTTTGAAAGAAGGTCTCGCATGTCATTTTCCATGGTTTATTCTGTTCTAACTTCCAAGTAAATAATTGAAAAAATGCATTCTCCGTTTATATAGATTTATTTTGTGTGTTTTGAATTATTTAAATGTGTGCCAGTTGGCAACCATGCACCAAATATAAAATTAAAATATAGTAACGCTATGTCAGCTTATGGATGTGCCCTAGATATTTTTGAAAAACCTAAGTTAAGTTCAACAGAAGACAACTAATTCCTTACCAGGCTCTTGATTGTGGTTTTTGTAAAATTTTCCATCCAACTGGTTGTATCAATTTTTACTCCAACAACTAACAGGAGATACAAGAAAGGCTATTTAGTAAAATGTAAGAAAAATGAAGGAACAAACAGCAAAGGAAAACCATCACAATAAAAAGTAATATAGGAAATGAAAAGAAGAAATCTTATTTTTGATCATTCACCTGCCCTCTAAGACCCTTTCTCAGATTAATAAACTAGATATTTTTACTCAGACACTGCTAGATCTTTGGCTTGGTTTCTACCAACAAAATTAAAATAGTCTTGCGGAAAAGAATGTTTGATAAACAGAAGCTGCTTTGTGATTGCAATTAGATGTCTCAATGACCTTAACGAAGGGCAATAACAAAAGAACGTTTGTATTTAGTGTCTGAAGCGTTCCACCTTACCTGCAGGTTTGAGAAGTTTTCCATTAATGGTTATTTCCACCGCCTTGCTTACCATAATACCTGTTTCATAGGTACCAGTCTCTGGGGGTACAGGAAAAAAGGAGTTAAGAGTAACACAATCTTCTTCCATTCAAAAAAGAAAAAAAAAAATAGCCATCCTCTCCCAGTCCATCCTCAAACTTGAAATAAGCTATTATTTAAAAGGTAAACCCAGAACTTTTGCAATCAGGCTAATAAACATATTTGAAATCATCGCAACATAATATTTCCTACATCTAAGAAGGAGAGTATTTCAGTCACTACAGCCTCTGCTTTAGAGGAGTTTTACAAGGTTAACACTCCTCAGCATCCAGTAATGAGCTCCTCTCTCTAATCAGGTTATTATTGGGCATTTTATTCGGTTTTAAGTAGTACAGAAGGTCACAACCATTTCTGGAGAATAATGTTGATCTGTAAAATAATGAAAATGCATACATTATATTGTTAAATGAAGCAGTAGATTGTTTCTGTGGATCTTTTATACCTGCTGTCCTTGAGACTAGATCCAATGCTAATAAGTTCTAGCGACTCAGCTAGACAAGACTGCTATGAGAGCACCTCTGTAACTGTGATACTGATATATGAGGAAAGTGCATGCCTATGATTGCCTTCAACAAAAAATATGCATTTGAGAAAGATTTGAATTAATTACATTTAAAGCTATCTGCACATCTTTGCCCATTAGCCATAGATTCCAATATATACAGAGCACAGATCATATACTGGGATCGGCAGCAAAAGATTATTTTCACTGATAAGAGGCTATTTCCATAACTGAGCATCATTTTTCTCAGAGCTGCTGCTCCAGTGAACTGCCAGACTGTACTGGAACAGCAGTATTGCAAACTATGCTGAAGCAGTGATCTCAAATTGTAGAAAGCAAGCATCCAAGATCATATTTATGCTTTGCAGACAGCTTTGTAGTTTCAAAGTAATGAGGACTTACTGTTGTAGTATGGAGCGGTGAAAATATAGTTGTCATTATCCAAGCTCCGTTTATAGAAACTGAGTTCATACGTTTCAGGCTTTTCACACCAATCTTCTCCTGCCCTAAATATGAAAAAGAAAATTAATGGGAACAAGAAGGATGGTTAGCTTTTCATTTTAAATTGAACAGAAAAATATTTGTGGGTATCTTAACTGACAACTTCTACTTATTAGAGTGCTCAGATACTGCATTATTGCCTATCTTAGAAAAAAAAATCTGAGCTTTCACCAACTTATTTGCAAGCTCCAGTCATGAAAACGAGGAGAAAACACAAAAATGGGAGAAAAGGTTCCTGACAACAATATGTATGGGTTTTCATGTTTTTAGCTATATTTTCTGAAAAACAGCTATGCATAACTGGTTTTAAGCCATGTAAATATAGATTTATTTTGCATGGCATCTTTTGCATGTCATTCCAAAATACTTTGTGGAGTTAACTAATAGTAGAAGAAAATAGAATAAGTTTTTGAGGCAAGCCCATTGCAGACAATTACCCATTACTTTGTATATTGTTCCCCACAAGGTATTGTAATACAGGGAAAAAGTTACATTTGCCATTTAAATATATATGACTGTAATATCCCTGCCCTGCTCCCAGCATGAATCATTAAAGGTGAATTTTTTCATGACATGGTAGGAAATCTGATTATTTCATTTGGCATTTATGCTCTCCATTAAAGTATCAGCATTCCTCCTCTAAGTCCTGGGACAGTGTGGTATATTCTAAAGCACCGACTGCTAAAGTATTCAAGCTTGTCTGCTTCTCAAATACTTCGGAGCAATTACAAGTTAAAATAGAAAGACTGTTATTCCAAGACATAATGCTATTCTATGCTAATAAGATGTTTGAGTCCCTGTGACCTGCTTGGTATTTGGTATGAATTCAATAACATTATAAGCCAGTTTCATGTAGTGACATTGCTAAAATCTGCTTATAAAAAATATCAGGATAGAGGTATTTGTTCCCATGTGTAACAAGACAGATTTATTCAGCAGACGTTGCTCTCAGCTGTACTCATTCAGTGCACCACAAGTATCTGACTTAAAGAAAGATCAGTTGATTTCTCCTTTCAAATTCACCTGAACTGTAGGCATCCATGAAAAAGCTAATCCTTGGTGGTTAGAACCGCTCACACTTTACTCTCTTATTCGTTCTCCTCAACTTTGCTCTCAAATGTTTTTTATCTGCATCAAACCCAAAACCATGTGGACTTTTCAAAGTTCACAGAGCAAGAGCCAACTAATACAGAAAAGGTCAGCATACCTCATTACAAAGTGGATAATACTTGGTCAAGCACTTGTCTCTAAACCTGTGCCCCTTCTCTACCAGAAACAGATCACTTTTAGGCACACAGAAATCGCAGGTGCCCCAAACCTTGCCTTGATAGATAAAATGGGGATATTTCCCTGAGCTAGTTTTACATAATTGAAATGCCTGAATAATACGAAAACTAATTTTTCTGAAGCATTGCAACGGTTGGGGGTAGGGAGGCAACCTGTTTTGCAGGCATGCCATAGATTAGCCCAGCATCCTTCCCAGGTGCCCCTCTGATCCCCTTCCCCTGCCCAACCTGCTGCTCTGCTACCTGTGCTGTGTTCCCTGTTACTTTACTTTCTTCCCCTGCTCTTATCTGCTGCAGTGCTCCTTGGTCCATCCCTTCTCAGTGCTGCAGGTTGGCTGCTCCTTCACTATTAGATGCATCAAATTTTAGCCTGGGCTATCCATAATATAATCACATTAGGACGGGAGAAGGAGAAAGAAAGAGAATGGTCGGATGGCTAGTGAACATGTCATATTCGGTTAAGTGTTCTCTGTCTACAAAAGAGAAGTTATTTCAGTTTGGATACCAATATTTTCATCCCATCATGACAAAACTAGAGTAGGTGAGTCAGCCCTGTAACTTCACTTCAGAGTGTGGAGATGCCTGTAGCTAGACTGCTGGGTATGAAGAGCTTTGCGTGGGCAACAGTATTTTCAAGGACAGGAAAAATGACACACAACCAACTGAGTAATTATAGAAAACTGCTTTCACTTTTGTTTTTGTTTTATTTGTATTAAGGGTTAAGCAATTATGAAAGATATTGCAGGAATCCTCTTACCTAGTACATACAACAAAAGAAACAGCAAAGTTATTTTAACCATGTATGAAAAGTATAGGACAAGACAACTTAAATAATGGCATTGCTCTTCTTTTCTACATGTTTTGGGTTCCTAGCTATTTCACTTGTACATGTAACATTCATTATTTTGATATTCTAAACCAGCAGCTTGCAAATACTATAATACAGTATATCATTCAAAAATAAAATCTTACTTTCTCGGATACACTCTAGTGATTCCACCATCCGTAACAACAAAACGTGCAACAACTCCATCATTACTGAAAGAGAGAGAGGTCTAAATGAAAACTAACGGAAATCATTACCAGCTTCACCATCACAATAGTCATTGTTTAAGTGGATAATTGTAAAGAAACCACCTACAGCTTTTTAGCCAGCATTAAATACTCAAATATACATACATTTAGCAAATCTAGTTTTACATATTGATTTTGATTTCAAACAACAAAACAAATTGTACTTTTGGAGCTTCAATAGTTGAAAAATTCCAAAAATGCGCCACCAGCTATATAGGTAACAAAAAGTGTACTCACGGAGCCTGCTTACTCCAGAAATTCTGCGCAAGGTCATCTGTAAATCCAGCATCCAGCAAAACTCGAATGACCATATCAGTATTACCTAGCAAAAAAGACAAGTTAAAATCACTAAGAGCACATGCTTTTTAGGTCTTTAAAACCTGATACAAATGAAACTCCAAGTTGCCAGGCTCCTGACAACTAAAACATTCACGGCTTCTGATGAGAATTTGTGTGCAGGTTAATTAAATAGTTAGGCCCAAACTATGAAACTTGAGATGTTCATTTTGACTACTGAATCACTACATATGTTCAAGTTTGACTGCTTTCTATTGTTCATCCAAATCTGTTTGTATCCAAAATGACCTTGTTTTAGAGATGAAAATGTCTGCTGCTTCCAGACTGCAAGAGGAGTTTCAGATGTTGATCAGCACTGAAAATCAAACCACTTTTATTTAGGTGCCTAAATTAAGTAAACTATTTTGAAATATTTAGCTTAACTTCAGCTTTGCCACCATTACATCCTATAAAGGTATCCATATGCTAGCAAAATAAACAAGTTGTTTAATAGAGAAGCATCCCAATTTTGCAAAGATGCTCTAGCAAAGATGTAAGTTAACATATTGTTATTATTAAAAGCACATTTTCACACAAACATCTGACATTTCTACTTTTTCACACCATGTAATTATACAAAACGCAGTGCCTACTCTTTTCCACACAGCAAAGAGCTGCTTTGCAGAAAATGAAGAAACATCTTCCAATTATAAAATAAATTAACTGACTCTACTAGTTAAGAACATGTTTTAAAAATACAAAAAACACCAAGCAATTTTTCCTTCCCTTGGTGATGACTGTATTTTAAACTATCAGATTATATAGATTATATCTTCATTAGACCTTGAAAAGATTCAGATGTCATTGTTTCTCAGGTTTTGCTGGGGGACAGAATAAGAAAATTGGAGAAATGAGAAAATTTTGCAGGAGAACATTCTTTAAATTCAATATTGAAGTAAGTATTATACTTTTCTACTTAACAGTCATGGAAGATTCAAATGAAAGGAGTGAAACAAACAGAAACACCCTCTGTCTGACTCCAACGCCAGTCAGAGTCGCTGTGGTAGAAACCTGTGATTAGCTCCACAGGTGAGTTTACAAACATTTTCTTCAGTTTTGCTCCTGAGTTTCATTCAGAGGCTTGGATTCAAACAACCTCAGAATGTTACTTGGGCAAAACCCAACTTTTAACTATTTCCACATCAAAATAAAAAGGTCAATTAATCCAATTTAAAATCTGAATTTATAATGAAGCCTTCTGCATTTCAACTTCCAGACCCCATTGTCACCTGTGTCAGCCCAATCTCAATTAATACTGAAAAAGGATAATGAACTGTTATGTTTGTCAACACTTTTCTTACCCATTGGTGAGAGTGCTTATTAAAAGTGAATTATAGTTAAGAAAAAATAAATTTGAATATCATTTTGAATTTTAAATGGAAAGGTAGCAGTAATTTGACAATCTGCTGTGTGGTTTAATTACTCCCGGAAGCCCTAGTATGTACCAAAGCTGTCACTAAATGTGTCCTTAACACTCATTTAAGGAATGGTAATACAGATTACTGGCTTAGAGTTTTCATTTTCTAAAATTTCTTTCTGATTTATGTCATTTGAGATGAATAATCTTATTTCCAAGATTGACTCAGGAGATGTAAGCCATTATATAACTATACTATGTGGACAGAGGAGGGGCACTCTGAAGTGCTTTGGGTTAGAATACAAGGCAGTTGAGGGTGGTCTACTACAGACCTCCCAACCAAGAGGAGGACCTAGACCAGGAATTCTTAAGTCAGATCATGGAGGTAGTTAGGTCAAAGGATGTGGTAGACATAGGGGATCTGAACTTTTCAGACATCTGCTGGGAAGAGCAGTCAGCCAGGTCTGACCGCTCACGTAGGTTCCTAGCCAGAATGCAGGACCACCATCTAACCCAGGAGGTGCACAGCCCCACCAGGGGAGACACCTTGTTGGACCTGGTGCTGGCCATGGGTGACTACCTGGTGAGGGGGCTGCGGGTGCTCGACCACCTGGGCGACAGTGATCATTGCCTGTTGGAATTCACCATCCAGTGCAAGGTGGCAAAGGCCTACAGCAAGGCAGCAGCCCTAGATTTCAGAAGGGCAGACTTCAATGAGCTAAGGAGAATAGTTGGGGAAGTACTGAGGTCCCGGAGGGGAGAGGAGTCAGGTGTCCAAGGAGAGTGGTCACTCCTTAAGGAGACAATCCTCCAAGCCCAAAGGGAGGTAATCCCAACATGGATCAAAGGGAGCAGGAGGGCACATAAGCCCCCATGGCTCACCAAAAGCATCCAGGAATGTCTCCGAGCAAAAAGGGAGGTGTACACCCAATGGAAGGGAGGGGCCGTCACCAAGGAGGACTATACTGCGGTTGCTCGGAGATGCAGTTAGGAAGGCGAAGGTAGAGATGGAACTGAGACTAGCTTCCTGGATCAAGGACAACAAGAAGTGCTTTTTTAAATACATTGGGGGTAAAAAGAAGGTTCCGGGTAATGTGGGGCCCCTGCAGAACATGCTAGGAAATATGGTCATCACACCAGACGACAAAGCCAACATATTTAACGATTTCTTTGCCTCCATTTTCCTAAGCAGGGACCGGAACAGTCACCCCCCACTCTGGGCCCTCCTTAGACCCCGGTGGAGGCGCACTTAGGTGAAGGGTTAGTGAGGAACTAGTTAGAAAACTTCTGGAAGAACTGGATGTATTCAAATCAGCTGGTCTGGATGATCTCCACCCCAGAGTACTGAGGGAATTGGCTGAGGTCATTGCAGGACACCTGGCACAGCTTTACGAGCACTCATGGTGCTCTGGT
The DNA here is from genome assembly GCF_052110815.1 of Crocodylus siamensis. Classification (NCBI taxonomy): domain Eukaryota; kingdom Metazoa; phylum Chordata; order Crocodylia; family Crocodylidae; genus Crocodylus; species Crocodylus siamensis. Next base: position 18,772,687 of record NC_143398.1, on the reverse strand, counting down.
GTGGTGCCAGAGGACTGAAAGAGGGCCATTGTGGTTCCCATCTTCAAAAAGGGGAGGAAGGAGGACCTGGGAAACTATAGGCCAGTTAATCTTACCTCAATCCTGGGCAAGCTTTTTGAGAAAATTATTCTGGCGCATATCCACGAGGGGCCAGCAGGGAAGATTATGCTTAGGGGCAACCAACACGGGTTCATTAGTGGCAGGTCCTGTCAGACCAACCTGGTGGCCTTCTATGACCAGATCACCAAATCCTTAGATGCAGGGGTAGCAGTAGACATAGTCTTCCTCAACTTTCAGAAGGCCTTTGACACTGTCTCTCACCCCATTCTCATTAAGAAACTGGGGGACTGTGGTGTCGACACCCACACAGTCAATTGGGTCGCCAACTGGCTGGAGGGCTGCACCCAAAGAGTGGTGGTGGATGGGTCATTTTTGACTTGGAGGGACGTGGACAGTGGGGTCCCGCAGGGCTCGGTCCTCGGGCCCACACTGTTCAACACCTTCATCAGTGACTTGGACGAGGGGGTAAAAAGCACCCTGTTCAAATTTGCTGATGACACTAAGATGTGAGGGGATGTGGGCACACTAGAAGGAAGCAACAGGCTTCAATCGGACCTAGACAGGTTACAAGGGTGGGTGGATGAGAATAGGATGGGATTCAACACAGACAAGTGCAAAGTGATGCAACTGGGGAGGAACAACCGACACCATACCTACAGGTTGGGGAACACCACACCTACAGGTTTGGCTCTTGTCAGCACAGAGGCAGAAAAGGATCTTGGGGTCATCATTGACTCCAAGATGAATGTGGGCCGGCAGTGTGGAGAGGCAGTCAGAAAGGCCAACCGTACCTTGTCATGCATCCACAGATGCATCTCGAGCAGGTCCAAAGAGGTGATCCTCCCTCTCTATGCGGCACTGGTCAGGCCACAGCTGGAGTACTGCGTCCAGTTCTGGGCGCCGCACTTCAAGAGGGACGTGGACAGCATGGAGAGGGTCCAGAGGAGGGCCACTCGCATGATCAGGGGACAGCAGGGCAGGCCCTATGAGGAGAGGCTATGGGACCTGAACTTGTTCAGCCTCCACAAGAGAAGGCTGAGGGGGGATCTAGTGGCCTGTCAGGGGGGATCAGCAGGCACTGGGGGAGTCCCTGTTCCCCTGAGCACTGCCAGGAGTGACCAGGAATAATGGTCACAAGCTGGCAGAGGGTAGGTTTAGGTTAGATATCAGGAGGCGCTACTTCACGGTCAGGGCAGCTAGGGTCTGGAACCAACTTTTAAGAGAAGTGGTGCTGGCTCCTACCCTGGGGGGTTTTAAGAGGAGGTTGGATGAACATCTTGCTGGGGTCATTAGACCCTAATACTCTTTCCTGCCATGGCAGGGGGTCGGATTAGATGATCTACTCAGGTCCCTTCTGATCCTAGAAACTATGAAACTACGAAACTCGCATGATTGGGGCAACAGGGCAGGCCCAACGAGGAGAGGCTACGGGACCTGAACCTGTTCAGCCTCCACAAGAGAAGGCTGAGGGGGGATCTTGTGGCCAGTTACAAACTAGTCAGAGGGGACCAGCAGGCACTGGGGATGTCCCTGTTCCCCCAAGCACTGCCAGGAATGACCAGGAATAACGGTCACAAGCTGGCAGAGGGTAGATTTAGGCTAGATATCGGGAGGTGCTACTTCACGGTCAGGGCGACTAGGATCTGGACAAACTTTTAAGAGAAGTGGTGCTGGCTCCTACCCTGGGGATCTTTAAGAGGAGGTTAGATGTACACCTTGCTTGGGTCTTTTGGGGTCTCCTCACATCCCAGAACTCTTTCCTGCCATGGCAGGGGGTCAGACTCAATGATCTGCTCAGGTCCCCTCCTACCCGAGAAATTATGAAACTATGAGACATAAGACAAATGTGAGGACAGTTACATAAAAAGGAGTAAGTTTTATAGAGTTAGCTTGTGAAAGCATTTCACATGTGGTTAGGTGGTCATACCATTCTAGTTAAGTGGTTTAACGAAACTTATGTTTTATATAAAAACTATCAGACAAAAAAACTGAGAATGTGACATCTCTGCTTCAGTGAAAATTGATTCCAGATAGTGACAGATACCACAGAGATAGACAGTCTATTTTTCTCTCAAATTACTAACAATGCTAACAGGAGATGCATACTGAAACACATACATTCATTGTGCCATTAAAGTCTGATACACAGCTGTCTACTTAAGTTCACTTTGGTTTTAGATGCATTACTTCATCCAGCAATATTTTCCATAATTACAATGGGCTATCCTGCTGGAGCTGATAATGAGCTCCAAACCAAAAAACACAACCCAAAAAAACCTGTACTAATGTACAGTAAAACAACAACCCATTTCATCACATTGTTTCACTCTGAAAAATCAGAATGGAGTAATGGCATGTTCTCATTATCCAGAGAACATTTTTTGGTGTAGCCAAAGTCATAGCTGTGACCAAAACAAGGATTTTTGTGTATTTCGATTCCAGCATGTGTTTTTTACTGTTTGTACGTCTCTGAGCCAACAAGCTAAGGTTGAGTTCCAAGCTGAATTTCATCTTGTGCCTCTAATGCATTACTTTACTTTGTGTTTAAGTATAAGAATGTTCAATCATTTTGATTTTAATGGGTTTTCGCCTCTATGATGAAACTCAATGCAAAATCTGAAAACAAAAGGAGTACATGGGGATAGTTTTGAGCCTAATTCGACCTTCAGGACTTTGATTGCTGGCGACAGTGCATGAACTGGAAATAATCCAGTTTAACTTTAAGAGTCCAAACTGAGTTTTTTAGGATGACAGAGAAAAATATTCCCAACTCCTTGACCGAGTATATTTGCCAAGACTGTAACTGAGACACAATAAGCATTAGAAGCGTGCAATGCTAATCTTACATGGCTATTTTGCAAAGCAGAACTGCGTTAAGACCCTGATTCAGTAAAACTAAAGAGTGTGTAAGCAGTTCCCTGACTGCTATATCTGTTCCGAAGTTTTAAATTAAGCCCATCTTTAAGTCATCTACTAGATCAGGACTTTACCAAGTCAAAACATCTATGCTTCATGATTGAATCTTCCTCTGAGTTTCCCCAGATGTTTTGGCTTATTAAGAGCATCAGATTCTATCTTTGGTTCAATACCTGGCATGGCACTGATGCTTAAAAAAATAGCAAATAATAAATGATAATAATACATCGCTTTTATTCAAGGAACTGTAAATACTTGAAAAAACCTTGGCTAAAAATATAACCTATTTGGCAGATAGCTAACTTTCAACAGGTCACAGTAGTGAAAGGCACAACCCTACACTACTGAAAACCAAAGGTCAAAAGTCAAGAGTTGTACGGTTTTACTTCAGCAACCTCCTAAGTTTGCCCTTCTGGGTTTCATTCCTGAGATATTTGTGACTTTTTTATAATGTGTGTTTACATATACATCTTAGAAGATATTTTGTACTGTATTTCTAAGTGACACATTTATGAATAAAGGCTGCAAAATAATTATTTTGATTTCAATAGGTTTCATTAACAAAAAGTTGATCTCTTGAATACACAAGTTTCCCTTGTTTTATGCGGGTTCTGTATGTGCAAATTCGCTCTTATGCGATGACCCTTTTTATACCAAAAATTTGTTCTATCGAAGGAAAATTCATTCTTATGTGAACAGTGTGGTGAAAGCCCACAGTCAGCTGCTTAGTGCAATACACTGTGGGAGTGACACACACCAAAATATAGTCTCCTGTGTGGATCTGTGCTCCTCGCTTGTTGTCTGTGACACGTGTTTCTGTAGTTGCTATACCCATTATGATAGTGTCCTGTGTTTGTGTGTACTGTCTGCTGTTGGTGAGTACCAAAATTGTCTTGTAAAAGTGGTAGAAACGGGTCTTGGGGTCTGTACCATCAAGGTTTTGAATGTATCCCTATTTGTTACACAGTAAAGTGGGTTCCCTTTATGCGAATTCGAGTTATGTGCCGTTTTCCAGGAACACATGTACAGCATAAAGTAAGGGAAACCTGCACAAGAATCTTCTGCTGGGTTAGCAGGTGTACTGCTGCATAGTCATTTCCTACAACACTCATTTTCATATTGACAATACCAGTTTAAAATATGATGAAATTCATATGAATTGAAATTACAAAAGACCACAGTCAAAAGAACAGACTTTTATGGGCAGATCATGGAAGAGACCTCAGGAGGTCATTTAGTCTAATCCCCAACTCAAAGAAGGATCCATCCCCAACTAGATCATCCCAGCCAAAGCTTTGTCTATTCAGGCCTTAAAAACCTCCAAGGATGCAGCATCTACCACTTCTCTGGGTAACCTGTTCTAGGGTTTTTACTACCCCACTAGTGAGAAAATTCTTCCTAATAACTAACCTAAACTTCGCTTGCTGCAACTTCAGACTGTTGCTCCTTGTTCTGTCATCTGCCACCACTGAGAACAGTCCAGCTCCACCCTCTTTTGAACCTGCCTTCAAGTAGTTGAAGGCTGCTATGAAATCCCATCTCAGTCTCCTCTTCTCCAGACTAAATAAGACCAGTTCCCTCCGCCTGTCCTTGTAAGTCATGTCCCCTAGCCCCATAACCATTTTTCTTGCCCTCCACTGGATTTTCTCATATTTGTTCACATCCTTTCTAAACAGGGGGGCCCAAAACTGGATACAAGACTCCAGATGTGGCCTCACCAGTGCTGAATAGAGGAGAATAATCACTTCCCTGCACCTACTGCAACACACTTACCAGTGCAGCCCAGTATGCCATTCGCCTTCTTGACAGCAAGAGAACTCTGCTGGCTCATATTCAGCTTCTTGTCCACTGTGACCCCCAGGTCCTTTTGTGCAGAGCTGCTGCCCAGCCAGTCAGCCCCAGCCTGTACTGGTACATGGAATTGCTCTGTCCTAAGTGCAGGACTTTGCACTTGTCCTTGTTGAACCTCATGAGATTCCTTTTGGCCCAATCCTCCAATATGTCTAGGTCACTCTGCATCCTAGCCCTACCCTGCAGTGTATCTACTAATCCCCCCAGCTTAGTGTCATCTGCAAACTTGCTGAGGGCACTCTCTATGACATCTTCCAGGTCATTGATGAATATATTGAACAAAACTGGTCCAGGACTGACCCCTGGGCCACTCCACTTGATACCAGCTGACAACTAGACATCAATTCATTGACTACTACCCTCTGAGCCCAATGCTCCAGCCAGTTTTCTATTAATGTAACAATCCATTCATCCATCCTATACTTCCTTAGCTTGCCTGTGAAAAGGTTGTAGGAGACCATATAAAAAAAAAAGCCTTGCTAATATCAAGGTACATCACATCCACCCGTCTCCTCACATCCACAGAGCCAGTCACCTCATCATAACATAGAAGGCAATCCGGCTGGTCATGCACGACTTGCCCTTGGTGAATCCATGCTGACTGTTCCTAATCACCTTCTTCTCCTCTAAGTGCTTCCAGATGGATTCCTTGAGGATCTGCTCCATGATTTTTCCAGGGACTGAGATGAGGCAGACTGGTCTGCGGTTCCCTGGATCCTCTTTTTTCCCTTTGTTAAATACTGGCACCGTGTTTGCTCTTTTCCAATTATCCATGACCTGTCCTGATCACCATGAGTTTTCAAAGATGATGGCCAATGGCTTTGCAATCACATCAGCCAACTCCCTTGGTACCCTCTGGTGCATCCTGTCTGGCTCCCTGGACTTATATGTCTAGCTCTCCTAGATAGTCCCTAATCTGTTCTTTTGCCACTGAGGGCTGCTCACCTCCTCCCCGAACTGTGTTGCCCGGTGCAGAAGTCTGGAAGCTGACCATTCCTGTGAAGACTGAGGTGAAATAGGCACTGAGTACATCAGCCTTTTCTTCATCTGTCACAAGGTTGCCTTCCCTATATAGTAAGGGACCCACACTTTCTCTGAACCTCCTCTTGCTACCAACATACTTGTAGAAACCCTTCTTGCTACCCTTCACATCCCTTGCTGGCTGCAACTCCAATTGTGCTTTGCCTTCCTGACTTCAACCCTGTGTGTCCAAGCAATGCTTTTATATTCTTCCCTAGTTATCTCTCCAAGTTTCTGCTGCTTAGAATCTACCTTTTTGTGATTTAGTTTACTGAAGAGTTCCCTGTTAAGCCAAGCTGGTCTTCTACCATACTTGATAGTCTTCCTGTGCATCAGGATGGTTTGTTCCTGCACGCTCACTAAGGCTTCTTTAAAGTAGTCAGCTCTCCTGGACTCCTCTGGACTCCCAGATGTTACACTTTAGATGTGCTTATCCAGTTAATCGTGCCTTACAGTGTAACCTGGCCACACATTCAGTCAATTAAAAGCAAAACCAGACAACTTTTGTGTAATAATTCGGTATCCGGTTTCCATCACACCTTAAAATGAATGTGTGGCTGGGTGGACTGCACCTTTGCTTGAACAGGCCCTGGTGTGGTCCCTGCTGTCTCCTGATCAGCTAACTGGCGACAGCAACAGAACCACACTAGGGCTCAAATGGGCTTACTGGCTGATCTAGGGACCACTAGTAGGCAAGATGATGACAAGTGTAATTGGGGTTGGATCCCAAGTCCAAAACCCTGCATCTTGCCAAATATGTGCATGAAACTATGAAACTACACGCAGCATGACAGCAGATATTATTGCAGGGGCTGTGTATCAGATTCCATTACACCTTTAACTGAATACCTCTCAGAGGCCTAATAACACAAAACTAGTATTTGTGGGCATGCTGGCAGGCTTCCCTGTTTTCTGTTGCAGAAAACCCCAAAACTGAACAATCATTCTGCCTTTACAAAATTAAGAGTAAAAGGAACCTACAACATTAAGTTATTAAAAAAAAGATGTAAAACAGAGTTTCAGATAGCTATGTTTAGTATAAACATATAGGCTAAGTACAGGCAGTCAAAAAGCTCGAGGCAGAATCAATTAAACCTTGCAGGGTTTCGCTAAGCTGCAAAGATTGGATTGTGAGCAAATGTAACACAGGCTCGCCCTTGTTGGAGGCAAAGTAGGCAAATACCTGCGCTGGCCAGGCCAGAAGGCAGAGGCGCTTCTGCACAGCTCCCAGCCTGGCAGCACAGTCTAGTGGCACATGGCCATCCCTGATTGGCTGTCAAGTACACGGGCCAAACCCCCTGTTTTCACATCAGACCCTCCCCCGCCCAGAGCCCTAGGCTGAGGTCTGCATAGGACAGGGGTGCCTTGTGGTAGGGGCTTTTCTCCCGCAGACCAGCTTTCCTCCAGCAGCCTGGTGGGGTGGCAGGGATGGTGGGGTGGGTAACAGAGCCCCTTCAGCCTAACCATAGTACCCCAGCTAGGGTCTGGCACAGCTGGGGGCTTTTCCCCTGGCAGCTTGGCTTTCATCCCTGCAACCCATGGGGAGCTCTGTGACAGCTCAGGGGCCAGCTGGGCTCTGATGAAGCAGCCAGTGGGCAGAGGCTAGCCTATCTGCCCTGCAAGGGGGGCGGGGGGTTGGCAGGAGAGGTGCAAAATATCCTGGGATGGTGGGAGCCCGAGCATTAACTTGAGTCAGGATGGGATCTGGGACATATGTTAGATAGACCAATATAACCTAAATCAGTTAAGCCTGATACTACATCCATCCATGTTTATCTTAAACTGGTTTTGGTACCCTGCTGCTCTGTCAGAGTGCTGGTATACTCTGGCATTCTTGGAAGCTATGGTCATGAGAAAAATTCAAGCTCAAAAGGTAACGCTAATGCAACTCTTCAATAGTCTTCCTATCAACACCTCATACTTATTCTGAAACTGGCTCTGGTAGCTGGTAAATATCATGGATTCAGTTGTGGAAGTAGACATTAAGGCTAAGTACAGAAAGTCAAAACGCCTGAGGCTGAATTGATTCAATCTTTGCAGGTTAGTCTGAATTGTACGGATTGAACCAATACGCAAGTGAACAGACATCACTTTTCATTCTGGAAATGCAGCCACATGCTGGCAGTGGCTCAGGTCAGAAGCTTGGGGGAGCTAGAGCACACCTCCCTGCATGGCTGGAGCAGACATCTTGGGCTACAGCTAGCCCACCCATCCTGCGATGGTGGGATTTGTGGGGGAGATGCAATGCATCCTGGGATGCTGGGGGACTGTGAGTTAACTTGAGTTTGGACAGGATCTGGGACAGAAGTTCAAAAAACTGACTAAACCTAAATCAGTTAAATCTCATTCTACACCCATCCAGCATCCCAACATGCTCTCTGGGCTGGGTGGGGCTCTCTGCTCCACAGAAGAACTGGTCCCACCCCTTGTACTCCCTGGCTGCAGCTCAGGCAGAGACTTGCAGGCTGTTCCCCACCATGCCCCTCACCACTCCCTGTGGTGAATCCCTCCCTCCCCTCTGCCTTGCTGAGAGGTGTCTGTGTATTAGCTAGCAGACCTGATGCTGGCTGCAGTCCATTCTGTGACAAAGGCACAATCAACAGGTAGCTAGTAATGTCCATCTGTTGGTTTCTTAATGGGATGATAAACACTGAGCTAGGGGTGATAAATACTGTTATGAATTTTCTGCTGGGCTAATCCTGCCAGGGCCTGGCCACACCTTTGCCTCCCCCCAGCTCAGCACTGTGCAGTGACGGGAGGGCTACTCTAGCACCCCCTGGCTTCTAGCTTGAGCCACTGCAGGCATGTGCCTGCATTTCTGGAATGAAAAGGAAATGTCTATCCACGTTCAAACCAGTTCAAGCTTTGCAGGTTAGATCAACCTGCAAAGATTGAATAAGCCCTGATATGTTACAGATTTGAACTGGTTTCCAATCACTTATACCAATTTATATGTAATTTCCATCCCTAGCCTCAAGCAGGAGTGAACAGATAACACAGTTCCCTACACACCTATGTAACTTACTCGCATCCAGCAATTTTTTACACAGGAAAAATCAGGAATGTACACCAGTGTAAATTACACAAATGTAGGTGTCTTCTCTTTGTTTCCATCCTTGTGTATCTATTTGGCCAATGCAAATAAGCTATTTCTGTTTCCCTTATCCCTAGTTACCAAGTACTGTAAGAACGCCTACTGAAAGCAGCTAACTTCTCTCTTTGCTCTGGATTCCAGGGTGATTTACATTGGTGGAGAAAACTTTTAAATTATACTGGTGTAAATGTGTTTTTTGTTCAGGCCCTAGAAGACAAGGAAAACAATCTTTAAAATCTGCCTGTCACGGAGGCACTGGGGTACTCCGTGCCTGAGAGTGAGATAAGGTGAGCTGCCAATCACTGGGGTAGCTCAGCTGCTGGTTGCTGGGGCAACCAGGCAGGTCATGTGGCCAGAAGGGGGCAGGGCTGGGCCTTTATAAACAGCTCAGGCCGGACCCTGACTAGCAGTTCCCTTCTGGCAGCCGCTAGAGGAGGAGCTCTGCGGCAGAGCTGAGCGGCTTGAGCTGGTAGTTGCAACCTTGTCATTCTGCCCAGCTGCTATGATGCCAGGGATCAGAGGACCCTGAAGGGAGGTATGGTTAGGAGCCCTGGTGGGGGCTTGAAGTTGCCTTATGAGCAGGGAGGCTCTTTCGTGGTTTTGTTACAGCCGTTGGGCTAGGGTTTTGTTATAGTTACACCGGAGGACCAGGTGAGGCTGTAGGGGCGTGAGGAGGCCTCACAGGAGTGCCCCAGTGGCTTGGGGGGGTTCCTGGCACCCAGCAGGGGCGCAGAGAGTGGTGCCACAGTGGGCACAGTGGACAAGTGCTGGAGAAGTGCTTGGTGTGCGGGGGTTGTAACCCCAGCCGCGGCAAAGGCCCCAGAGAGGGGCAGCAGGGCGCAAGAGCGCGGCAAAGGCCCCAGAGAGGGGCAGCAGGGCGTGAGAAGTGCAGTAGAAGGCCCAGAGGGGCAACGGGCGTGGGCAGCGCGGCAAGGGCCCCAGGGGCATCGGTAGCGAGTGCAGGTTGCAGCACTGGCCCAGAGGTGACGGTAACAGGGCGCTGGGGTTTAACCCACCCGGAGGTGTGGGTAAAAGGGTGACAGGCGCGAGACCAACTCGGGGGATGCTGGTAAAGGGGTGCCAGTGCTGCAGGTAGGCCCAGGTAGGATTGGAGAAGGGCGCCGGGGCGTGATGAACCCCAAGGGCGCCAGATCGGTGACAAGCCCAGGGGTGCCAGAGAGGGGCACCAGGGCAGGACAAGCCCAAGGGGTGCCGGAGAGGGCGCCGGAGGGCAAGGGCAGAACAACGTCCAGAGAACAGCTGCGAGGCTTGGGGCGTGCTGTAGGGGAGGTAGGAGGCACGCATTGCCCATAAGGCTTGGGGGGGTGTTGGAACATCCCACTTAAAACAGAGGTAACATCGGCGCGGTGTCTAAGGTGAGAGTAGGCAGCCTCTCATCTGAACCTATAAGATCAAAGATGTGGCGGGCGAGTCGAGGGTGCTGGACCACCTTAATTGACACAGCAGGGGGTGCTAGGGAGTACACGGCCACTCCTAGGCCCCACACGCTCACACTATCCATGTCACCTTATTGCCTAATACGTTCAATAATAACGAAAAAAAGGGAACTACAAACAGTGTGGGAGGGTAGAAAGTACTGACTGACTTTGGTTACTGCTAGAAAATCATCCACTGCAATAGAGTGGAAGAGAAGCTGGAAATTACCAAATTAGGTTTATGGTTATTACTATGTACTATTCAGGTAGATCATTTTAGATAAGGCTGGAAATATGCCCTCAGTGTTCTGGTCTCTGTCCTGGACCTAAAGAAAAGTTCATAGAGAAGTTCATCCCTGTTATTCATATAAATTCCATTAAGCAAATTAATAAAGAGTAAAACCACTCCCTCCCAATAAGCAAGCAAACAAACAAAGAAAAAAAGCCCACGGACATTTTCCTTTGCTACAAGTTTTGGTGACTAGAATAGAATACTTACATGAAGGGCTGGTTGGGGTATTTTGATCCATAAACTCCGTGAAATTTAAAAGAAATTCAGTGTTGTTTTCTGATACTTTTACATCATTACAATATTCTCTGTAAAACAACAAACATTCATGTTAGATGTGTTTCATGTGCTACTGGAACATGACATACATCTGAGGGGTCAGGTAGCACTTTACAGGCCCTTAGATAAATCTGAGCTAGCACATTGTAATGGAGCGTACAACAGGAGTCCGCAAAAATCAGCCAGAAGAAGGCAGTGCTTTAAATGAACAAAATAAATCCAAAGGATCAAAAAATAGTAAAGTTGATCTTTTGCCAAAGGGAAAAAAAAAGCAAATAGGTAAAAGGATACTGGAAGCCTTATGGTTGTAGTTTAACATGGTATCTTCAGACAATGGTTTCCTAAGAAAAGACGTTTCTTGAATCACATATGCACACTCGCACTTTTTTAACTTTGACACACACACACCCCCTCAAAATATGCAGAGGTAAACTATTTTCATTTATGCCAGAGCTACCCAACTGGCAGCACATGTGGCAGCTCATGTACCCCTGCAGCTGCCTCTCGTACTGCCATGCAGTGAGGCAGGGTGTGGTGGGGGGGCATATGCTCACTCTTGGCACTGGCATTGCCTATGTACAGGGAGGGGAGGGCAAAGGAGGACACATGCTGCTCCCCCTAGTCCAAGTGGTAGGGTGAGCTGTACACAGCCAGCACTATCCATGAGGATGGGGAAAGATTACAGTGGGCTCACCCATGCAGTGTGCAGCCTAGGATGATGCACACCACCACCACATATGGCCCCTGGCCACACTGAAGCCAGACAGCCCTGATTTATACAAATCTTGTATGACCACATATCTCATGTGATACACTCAAAAATCCCTATGGCATGGTCCAGAAAGGACCTAATCCGAATTTAGAGCCCAACACTGAAGTCCACTCTGCAGAAAGACCCATTGAAATTCTGACCCACAGATTATGTGCAGGATCAGGGACTAATACAAATTATCAGTTCAATAATTCAACCAATTTTCAGTACATTAAGCCCCTCAGGAAGATGAAATGCCCTTATGACTATAAGGGTTTCTGAGTGAAAGTAAATAAACAAGCAGAAAAAAAACCCTTACCTCTAATTTGTTTTAATTAGACTATACAATGATATAATTTAATAAACATTTGTATCTCACTACAGTTATATTCCAATGACAATGATTCAGAGGTACGATTTTTATTTGACTTTTATTTATTTAATCTCAGGTATTTAAAAAAAGTCAAACAAAATCCTTATGTCTGAATCATTTTAATCAGAATATAACTTGAGGATGCAAATACTTATCAAATAAACTAGTCTGAAACATTCTAGCCTGACCATGTGTATAGGAATTCTTTGTTATTTATCTACCATCAGTATTATTTTAAATATTCACACTAGACTCAGTCTTTATATAGTAACATTTATATCTCTGTGTTTTAGTTGCAAAAATGCCAAGGCCCAGGAGTGCAGATGCCCATAAGAAAACCCAGGGAAGTAATCCAATTACAAAAAGTAATGTACTGAAACTCTACTGATGTAACAGAATTGCACCCCAAAAAAATCCTTCACAAAAAAATCACTCTTCATCCTTATATTTCAAAGGTTTTACAAAATACAAAAACACTACAAAAAACATTTCCAAAAGAGGAAACTAAGGCATGGAATGGTAAAGTCATTTGCCAAAAATTAATTGAGACCCAGGATTAAAACCCAAGTTTCTTCAGTCCCATCTGCAAACTGCACACTCCCAATTAATACATTAATGAATATAAGTCTTGGATAAAGTTTCTGTGTTATTTTATTCATTTCTCCAAATATTGCAACACTGAAAAACAGAGTACAGCTCCATATAACAAATTACAAAAGAAAGTAGACTGCAAAGATATTTTCATATTCTACTAAGAAAAATATATCTGACCTTGCAAAACATGTTTAGCCATTGTGCTTTTCACTGAACGTTTTTCCAAGCACATTTCTTGTGCAAAACTAATTTTGCAGGCTATGTTTCATAAGTGTCACTAACCTGATCAAGACTTCTTATTTACTGCTGTGTATAATACTTAGAACTGGGAAATTGACCAACCTTGGTGCAATAAAGGTATAGCCGGCTTTATCAAAGTGATCGAGCTTCAGAGTTTCTAAATCTACAAAGAGGAAGATGAATGTCAGATAAATAAATTGGGCTTTGTTCTACTATGTCCCCAGGCTTGCCTTTTATTTGTTATTTGCAAAATTACACAAGAGCTTCTTCATGCATCTAGGAATTTTAAAAATGGTGATCTCTACAGAACAGTTTTCTAAAGAACAGCTTCTGACTAACCTACTCTACTAGCCACCAGAATTTCACCTTGCACAAAGCAATTACCTCATTACTATATAACAATGCACCAAGCAATAATAAGATAACTGAAGCAAGTTAAGTCTGAGTTGTTTCATTAGCATGACAATATGAAAATATATGGGACACTTTCATTAGCATTATACTGTGATAACTAGACATTTTTGGAACGTGGAGCATTTTAGACTATCAAAGGAAAAACATGGATTTGTAATACATTCAATATAATTCAAAAGCATTATTTCATATAAAAAGTTTATCATGAATCAAAAGGTGACAGGAGCAGACAAACAAGGATTAGAGATTGGCAACAAATTAAAATGTGCATGAAAACACAACAGCATTTTATAGATTTTTTTTCCTCTCTATTGCTATGGTACCCAATGATCATGGGAGAAATCCAGAGATGAGGAATACAAAGGAGAATGTCCAGTAGGAATGGAAACATAAATGGAAAATACCAACTGCAGTAAACAGAAGGAAATTGAGCAACAAGAATATACTTGCCCTTTTTGACTGTGAAAATCCATCAGAAAGAGAAAGCAGGGAAACAGAAAAAAACAGGGTAAAGCAAAAGGGGTCACAAACCAATATTTTATTCAACCAGCCCCTTGAATAAAAATATTGTGCAAAGATAGATCAAAGGTTCAATATATGTACAGTTGTAGTCTGGAAAAAAGACAAACATCTTTGAAGACTGGAGTGTATATCCTTATCAATTATTTCTATAGTACCTTCTATATACTGTGGCTATTTCAAGGGTCTGTTTTAGGGTGCACTGTTGAAGGTACAGCACAAACAGATCTACTGTGCACATACAGAATATTTTTTTCTCCCGTTAAAATTTTAATGACTATTCCCTATTTGATAAAGTTATAAAATGAATCAGCCCAAATTACTGGTTATTAAAAGCGTATTATGTCTCCTACCCATCACGTGATCATTGAAAATTTTCTTTTTCACTGATAAGGAAATCTAATTTGAGCTAACAGATGCTTTGACCAAAAAGTAGACTTGCAAAAAGTGTAGAAAAGCTTATATCCTAATGTTCTCCTCAGTTAAGTTTTTAACTATGTATGTTTCTAAATATAGATGAAGCTGTTTCAAGTTTGGATTAATTCTTGAATATAAGTTATACTTTGTTCACTAACTACAGTCAAACTAAACAAAGAAAATAATAATTAAAAAATACTTTATAGCTAGAAATACTTCAGAGATACTATTTCTAATTATTTCCCCTGCATCTTGAAGGTGCTTGAAATTAGTGTAATCCACACCAGTTTAAACATGTATTGAAAGTAGCTAGAAAGTTCAATATAAACACTTATCTCCAAACAAAAACTAAACCATTTTAATCATTATTCTAGCTATATGCACAGTTTACTATAAACAGCAATGTAAGAACTGCATAAAATGAAAAGCAGCTTGCTACCATAGCCTGTAAGTTAATATTTTGCAGGTTGACTATTTAAATGTCAGCTAGCAGGCCCTTAAAATGACAGCAACAGAGGATACACAAAGCAATGATTCAATAGGTACATAGCACGGGGTAAAGGGTTGTCAGTGAAACTGGGGTACCTGTACATATTCTAGCTACGTAGAATATTTCTTGTACCTTGGATGTTTACAATGGGTTAGAATCATTGCTGCAGATTTTTGGGGACATCATGATAACGTATTTTATGAATTTCAAATGTTATGTTGTTAAAAAAAGCCTGAGTCTCAATCATAACAGTCAGAAGCCAAAGACCCTCCACAGTACTTACATCTGGCCTGAGTTATTGATTCTTCTATTTTGGCTTTAATATAGTAAAAGCTGTACGATGGTAATACCAAGGCCAAACTGTAACAGAAATAAGACAAGCATAAAGAAAGAAACAAAGACACATTTAGCTCAGTGGGGAATCTCTGTACGATTTGTTGCGGTTTCCTCAAATCAGCTTTAATGTGTCTTTGAAAATGAACACATTAGGGGTGACAATTATCATGAAAGGAGATGGTTACATTAGTGTGTGCAATCCCCCATCTAGCACATGTACTGGTAGGCACCCACAGGGTTTGGGAATAAGGTAAATCTAATAAGAACAATGGGGAGGGGGAGGGGAGGGGACTTCAGCACCCATTTTGAAATTCATAGAAAACTCACTTTTTATGGGTGCCGTTATAGCAAGTCAGACTTAGAGAACAGCAGAAGAATCACAGACAACATTAAACTGCTATGATAACAGTGTAAGATGACTGATTCCCCTTTCAATAACAAGACAGCTACTGGTATCCACTACATAAATGTCAAACTCTATAGTGCTTAAACTAGGGTATCTCCAAGAGAGAGAATACCATCTATAGTAGCCACTAAACAAATAAAATCCCTTGAATATATATATATATTTGACATATAAATTTCCAATATATATATAGCCACTTGACTTCCTGCCAATGTTTCTTTACAAATCTGCCTTTTTATTTTTACCTCTAAAAAAATCAATGTGTATATGAATATAGTTTCAAACTGATGCAAAGTACAGATCCCCAGCAGAGAGAGATCTTCCCCATGCCACATTCTTCAGGGTTGCATTCCATTTTCATTAACATAAAAATACATTTTACTGGTGGTTTCTTATGATGGCTGCAGAAATTAACATTAAAACAAGTTGTACCTTTGGGCCCAAGCATGATGACCTTTAATGATGTATTTGCCATTTAAACAGCATGTAAATAAGATTGCTGATTATTTAGAGAGAGCCTTCCACCAATTCCCCTCCAGGGAAATCAGGAGAGGGTTACCTGTCATTAACAGTTATAGTGAACAGAAACTACTAATTAAAACCTATAATTTTATAGGTTTAATGGGCTTACTGCAATGTGACCCCAGGATATTAACTGCTGTCTCTCAGCCTAAGGAGTTAGTTAATCAAACATCTTTTTGTACCAATTCTTAGATAGTATTATATGATGCAAAACACCATTTTTTTTCCAACCAAATAAAAAATTGGTGTAGCTCAATAGAAAAATGACATTCAGAATTTAACATAACTAGGTAGCTCCTTACATTCATTTGCTACCACTAGTTTTACTTACTTGTGTCTGTTTGTGAGAGGATAGATTTGGACAGCAGGAATATTATTAATTCTATTTTCAATACAAAAGAAATTCAACTTGGGCGAGGCCAGTAGCACCTACTAGGGTAAGGCTAAGTACATACAGTCAAAAAGGCTGAGGCTGAATCAATCCAGTATCATACAATGTATATATGCATACATACATACATACATCTATATATGATTTTAAAAAAATCATGTCTTCTTTCATTTGCACTTTTTATCCACCTGAAATAAAACATTATGGGGAGGCTATGCTTTGAAACATGTACCCTAGTTTGGACTCTCAGGAACTCATGGAAGCTGAGCTTAATGCTAGTGATATTAAAAGCTACACAGTTTTCAAATGAAGTATGTTGCATTTTCTTGGATAGAACAAAAACAGATTATATAGGAAAAGGCCTGCCAAGATGTTACATCCTTTCCAGTATCACAAGGATGTTATAGAGGCTGAAATCATGCACACTGCAGCAACTGTGTTAGTTTTCCATGATGTATATCATTTTGTACTGCTGTCTCCTATGATTTTATATACACACAATAATTTCATTGATATTTCATGCTTTTATACAACATTGTAAAAGCACATTTCAGGGAGCTAACGTAACAGTTCTTGCCCTCAAGATCTTACAAATCTAGGTTAGAAACAAAATGATGCAAGAAATGATGAACATGAGATTAAGAAGAAGAATTACCCAAAGTTAATTTCCAATGTAACCTGTTTGGAAAGGCTTCTAATGTTCCCTTTTTAAATAGTAAATAAAAAATATACTTAAAAACAGCCTGATCCTGCATGTTTTTCTTTGGGAAAACGCGTGGCTGGCAATGGTGGCCTCTTATAGAGATGGAAAGAAAAAGAGGGGCACGGAGGAAGGAAGGGGTATTATAGCCCCGTATAAATCCCCTCTCGTCATCACCTAAAGGAAGATGCATGATATTCATATACACCATGTCTACACCAATTCAGGGAAATCTGGTTTCTAGACGTCTATGTGCTTGGTTAGATAAAAATAGAATTAATCAAAATAATCATATGTAATTCAATAGCAAAAGTAACTATGCAAACATCTGATTACCTGTAATCAGTGCTATTCACAGGAGTCCATGTATATGTTCGATTTCCTTTGTCAATATATCTCTGGAAAGCAACATACATCACATTAGCGTTGCCCTTAAAGCTCAGTAAATACTTTCTTCAGTGCATTACTGAAGATAAAGTAGTGTAAAATTCAGTATCCATCTACTGTATTACCTTCTGTCTTTTAACTAATTACCACCAGTAGTAGTTTATTTACAGTCTTCACTAAAACAATACAATAAACATTACTACTACTTATGAAAATGTGACCTTCCCTGCAATTACTTGTTTTCAACAACATAGTTATCTGCATAGTTTAAATCTGATTGTAAACAATTTTAGAAGTCAAGCACTTCTAAGCCTTGTATCTGGCATAGCCATTTCTACTTTGTGCCTCTTTGACAAGTCCATTCTTTTTTTGTTTTAATACATGTCATAGGTATTAAGGCTGGAAGGGCCCTCAGAAGATCGAATCCAGCCCTCTGCCCCAGAGGCAGGAAGTCAGCTAAAGTCAAAGGATCCCAGCAAGATAAGCATCCAAACATTTCTTAAAAGAGTCTAGAGTAGGTGCTTGCACCACCTCTGGCAGCAGTCTAGTCTAGGTGTCGGTGGCTCGGACAGTAAAGAAGTTTTTCCTTATGTCCAGACTAAAACAGTCTTGGAGGTGTTTGTGACCATTGGACCTTGGGAGTTTGCGACCATTGGACCCATGGGGTGCTTTGGTGAACAGGTGTTCCCTCAGATACTGATGTACAACCCTCATATACTTACAGGCTGCCACCAGGTCACCCCTAAGCCTGTGCTTCTCCAGGCTGAGGAGTCCCATGGCTTGCAGCCTGTCTTCATAAGGCCTACTCTCTTGCCTTCTGATAATGGGTGTGGCTTTCCTCTAGATGCTCTCAAGCTTCTCCACGTCCTTCTTGAATTGTGGAGCCCAGAATTGGGTGCAGTACTCCAGCTGTGGCCTCACCAAGGCCAAGTACAGAGGGAGGATGACATCCTGAGATTTACTTGAGAAGCATCTATTGATGCAAGCCAGAGTTTTGTTCGTTTTATCAGCTGCAACATCACATTGGTGGCTCATGCTCATCTTGCAGTTAATCATGACCTCCAAGTCATTTTTGGTTGTGGTACTAGTCAGCATAGCACTGCCAAGCCTGGAAGTGTGCTGTTCCCACTCTTCCACTGTGCCCGCTTGCCTTGGGGTCTCTCTGGGCAGTCCCCGGCAGTAAGAAAAAAATGTGGGGGGCGGGGAGAAAAATTTAAATGAAGAATGAGAGGTAGGGCCGTGGCCCATCCCCACTCACTAGTTCAATGCTGGTAGACCCAACAGTCTCCTGGGGTTGTCGTGGCTCCTCTCCTCTGTTGTGGACCCCTCCTGTGGGTCCAACTCTGAGTTCCTCGGTGTCCACTGGCACTGCTCGTGCCCAGCATGGGAAGCACCCTCACCGTCCGCTCCCCGTGGTGCTTCCCCCATGGTTTCCCCAGTGCCATCTTTTATTCCGGCTGGGCAGCATCCGGGGATGATGTCACCTGCTTGTGCCGGCCTCAACCAGAAACAGACGCAGCTCATGAACTGTATTGGTGCTTTGTGCCGGCACAGCTTATTGTTTATCTCTCCCCAGCCTGGAATGTGTTATTGTGCCCTGATTTCAGGGCTTTTCCCACAGGGACAGGCTGCCCCCATCCCGAATCCTGCTGTAGGAGGACTCTATCGTCCCCAGCCTGGATCACCAGCCTATCCTTGGATGTGGACGCTCTATGTCATTGACAAACTTTGCCAGTCCGCCTCTAACACCAGCATCTGCATAGTTAATAAACACGTTAAAGAGTACAGGTCCAAGGATGGAGCCTTGCAGGACCCCACTGATCATGGAGCTCCATGACGATTCACTTCCGTCAACTACCACTCTCTGGGTCTGACCACAGAGCCAATTCCCCAGCCATCTATTGTGATGTAGCCAAGGCTGCAGTTGGCTTATTTTTCCATGAGGAGATCTTGGTACACCAAATCAAAGGCTTTTTTAAAGTCCAGATATATGACACCAATCTTTTCTCCCTTGTCCATGTGATATGTCACCTGGTCATAGAAGGAGATGAGATTGGTCAGGCAAGACCTACCCACAACAAACCCATGCTGGCTGTCCCTCAGGATGTTGCCATCAGCCAGCTTGTCTAGAATGGTCTCTTTAATAACTTTTTCCAAAATCTTTCCAAGGACTGAGGTCAAGCTGATCGGCCTGTAGTTCCCTGGATCTACTTTCCTTCCTTTCTTGAAGGTAGGCACCACATTGGCCTTCTTCCAATCTTCAGGTACTTCACCTGAGCACCACGAGTTTTTGAATACGCTTGCCAGTGGCTGGGCCTAACAGCTTCTGGGGTGTCAGGACCTGCTGATTGAAGGTGGCCAGCCTCTTAAGGTATTCCTTTACAAGATCTACACCAATCCTGAGTATAAATCCACCCCACCCTGGCCATTTTGCATCGTTAGGCAGGGTGGTCCTTTTGGGCTGATGGAAAAACGATGCAAAGTACCCATTAAGCAGGTTGGCTTTTTCCTGGGTGTCAGTTGTCCCATTTGGTTTAGCAGGCATCCAATGTTACCTTGATTTTCTTCTGACTCCTCACATATCTGAAAAAAGGATTTTTTATTGTCCTTGATACGTGTAGTCAACTGGAGTTTGGTTTCAGCCTTGGCTTTCCTGGTTCACCCCCTACAGGTATAGACCAGTGCAGACCACTCCTCCTTCATGGTGATTCCTGTCATCCATCCTTTATAAGCCTCTCTTTTTAGACATAGGAGGTCCATAAATTTCCTGCTGAGCCCAGAGGGTTGCTGTGCCCTTTTGCTACCTTTCCTCTGAGATGGGATGAATATCCCTTGTGCTTTCA
Source organism: Crocodylus siamensis (assembly GCF_052110815.1). Classification (NCBI taxonomy): domain Eukaryota; kingdom Metazoa; phylum Chordata; order Crocodylia; family Crocodylidae; genus Crocodylus; species Crocodylus siamensis. The sequence goes on along the minus strand of NC_143398.1, from coordinate 18,752,359 downwards.
GGATCTCAGCCTTAAGAAACAACCACTCATCTTGGACTCCCCTCCCTGTCAAGTCATGGTCTCTTAGGGCCTTGACAACAAGCCTCCTGAGCTTATCAAAGTCAGCTTTCCTAAAGTTAAGGACTTCTGGATTGCTGACTGAGTTGCTAGCTTTGTGATAGATAAAAAAAGTGATCAGCTCGTGGTCACTGTGTCCCAGCTGTCCTTCAATTCTTAGGCCACTGATTAGATCATCTCATTTGGTCAGTACTAGGTCCAACAGCGCTTTACCTCTTGTTAGTCCATAGACTTCTTGAGTCAGGTAGAGCTCATCCACACATGTGAGGAAGCTTTGTGACCATTCAGATTTGACCAAGTGCTCTTCCCATGAGATGTCTAGGTAGTTGAAGTCTCCCGTGACAATCATGCACCAAGAGCATGCGGCCTCAGCCAGTTCCCTGGTGAATTCCTGGTCAAGCTCTTGTACTGTATTAGGAGGTCTGTAGTAGACTCCTACCATTGTGTTCCTCATGTATTTTAACCCAGTGGGTCTCCAGTCATCCTCCATGGCTACCAATGTCAGCTTGTAGGGACGTGTAGCTTTCCTTGACATAGAGAACTACCCCCCTACCCCTTTTTTCTGTACAATCTCGCCTGTACAGGGTATAGCCATCTATATCTATGGCCCAGTCATAGGTGGAGTCCCACTCCATTATCCCTGTGAGATCGTAGTCATTCTTGTTTAGCAGGAGGACCAGTTCTTCCTGTTTGTTCCCCAAGCTCCTGGCATTGATGTACAAACACATAAATGTCCCATTGTAAGCCCTAGGCTTCCTTGCACTCCTAGGAGGACACTGTTCCAGGGCTGGGGTAGGAGTAGATTTTCTTGAGTGCCCTAACCTGCTGGTTTTGCAGTAGTTGCCTAGTAGACTTGCTCTGGCAGTAGTCCACCCATCCCCCAGCAGGCTTAGTTTAAAGCCTGGTTGAGCAGGTCAGCCATTCTGGCTGAGAAGAGCTTCCTCCCCAGTGAAGTGAGGTGGAGGCTGTCTCTTCAGACCACTGCCTCTCTCACCAAAGAGCGGACCATGATTGTGGAAGCCAAAGCTTTCACGTTGACACCAGTGCCGCACTCTTTAGTTGACTACCTCAATCCGTCTCTGCCTCCTCAGACCATGACCTGTAACCAGGAGGATCAAGGAAAAGGCCACCTACACCCCCAACGCCCTAAGCCCCGCTCCCAGAGTCCTGTAGCCACTCATGGCCCGGCCACTCATATTATTGTGGTGACTGTGGTTTTTAAGTAAGAGAGAGAATCTTCCTCAGAGAATTTGCCCAGAATACTTGTATATGGGAAGGAACCAGTGATAAGCAGAGAAACAGTTAAATGAAACCTTATATTTAAAAAAAGTATACCCAGGCATACAGTATTACATATTAGTAATATTGAGGCATTATCTATCTATTCACATGCACATATGCTCTGTGACTTTGACTGTAGAAATATTTATCCAGGTGCTTCACTTTACATACAGGTAAAGCTACCATGAGTGTTTTTGTAAAGCATGGTATTAAGTTCAGTTTTTCAATTCACTAGCTTTGGGAATGAAAGATGACATGATAAAGCTGGGCCTCCAGCTCCCCATATGAAACTTAATCAGTATTAATGCACCCTGCTGGACCAATTTTCCCCAGTTTTCTAACATTAAAAATTATAACTTGCATGCCAGCTGCAGAATATTACTACTTTACAGTCAGAGAACAAGATTGATGAGGATGCCCTCAATAAAACTGAGACAGCTGCTGTAACATAACTTTACTAGTAATGTTCAAATGTACTATGGTACATTCTTCCAGTCCCTAAGCAAATATAAAAGCAAAAATATTATCATGATTATGAAGGCAAGGTGTTTTGGGCTATGGTCTGACATTTACGATTTGAACAGTTCTCTTACTCCTGCTGTTACTTTTCAGTAGAGCAGGGCAGGTGTCATTTGCCATAAAGAGGGTGTTTATAACAAAAAGCAATGTTTTAAAATCTTTGACTGAAGGCAACAAGATGGCTGAACGAACTGAGCAAAGAACTCGTCAAAAATGACTAGTAGGAGGTATATGGGGGTGCATGTGCCCCCCCGATAGGGCCGGTGCCCCTCCTGATGGCCGACACTGATGCTGTCAGCAGGGCTGGTGCCCCCCCTGACAGGGCTGCTGCTGTTGGAGTGTGCCCCCCCACCAGATTCAGGGGGCACCAGTCACTCATGGAACTCATGTTTATTTATTGACTTAATTACTGTGAATTCTTAGCCAGCTACATCAGAAAAGGAAAAGAAATAAAAGAAAACATCTTACATATATATCATATTCATGCATTCATAAAAGACAGACTAAGGATGAAATGGATTTTCCCAGGGAAAACTGAGTACAAATATATATAAGAATTTCTTACTATCTTACATGGAGCTGATTCAGAGAAACCATTTGCTACTGGATCTCTAGCTGTAATCTGGCTATGGTCAGCAGTGCTGCAGAGGCGTTTTCATTTCATAGTAATTTAAGGAACTGTAATTCATTTAATAAAACGAGCTGGCTGTTTCAGTCAACTATCTAATGGCTAGGTGCTGAGGCCATAAAAGTAATTTTGTATGCCTTTGACTTTATAACAGGGATAGGCAACCCCCACAGGTGCAAGAGCATGTATGTGAAGGCATTTTGCTTGGCATGCACTTCTCGGGGCAGACAGTGGGGGAGGGCTCAGGGCTGCACTGCTACAACAAGCATCAGGCCCCTTGTAGCTCCCCCACTATCCAACCCTGGCATGCCAACAACATCTTACAAGTCAAGGTTGCAAGTGTTTTTGTTACTTTGACCAAAAACATCGCTGACCCCTACATTCAAATGATATACTATATCAGCAGATAGCCATGGATTAAATGGAGACTGAAATATATCTGTTCTGTCTGTGTTCTAGAGGTGATGATTCCCTTATGCCACAGTTCTGACATACAGTGTCAAATAATTTGCAGAGTCTGCATAATAATAATGCAATATGAGGTTAATGTCCATGATTACTAATCAAAGACTTGTAAGGTGCTTGACACTGCTTAGAGGTTCATAAAAAATATAAAAATGGAATTGCTATTTAAAGCAATAAATTAACAATTAATGCTATGATTTTTACGGGGACACACTTCTTCAAAAATGACATTAGAGTAGACCAAATCTGTGCTTTCTGCCAAGACTTCTGCATGTTGTGGTATGGACAAGCATGAATGAAGAGGGGGGACATTTATCATAATTATGGCTACCATAAAATAAGTTTACGCAATAAATTGAATTAAATTGGAAATATAAGAAACAAATGTGTAGTGCTAAATAAAAACTTAAACTGTAGAAACACTTCCGGAATAATTTATCCATGTGCAAATATCATCTTCTTGATCCAAATGTTAATGTGAAAGGTGGACTATGTGCTACTATTACAAAACGACTGATTTAAACTCAAGGGTCTTCAAGCTTCCAAAAAAACATGGCAGGAAAAACAAATCTGTCATGTGTATTATTCTCTTTGCATCCTATTCTCTTGCTTCTCATGATTTTCTGAAACTGTCGGCCTCATAAGGAAGCCTCACACCTACTCATATTGAATTATTATAGATTCTTTTGTTTAAAAAAAAAAAAAAAAAAAAAAGATTTTTAGTGCCAGGGTGCTGGGACGTCCGTGGTTATCACCAGCACCATTTTATAGTCATATGGTTAATTAGCACTTTTACAGGTATGAAACAATGCCCGATTCTGAACTCACACAGATTTAACTTGGTTAAGGTCAATGTAGTTACTCTTGATTCACCCTGGTTGAAGACTAAACTTAGGCCCAACGGCTATTGGCAGACATGAAAAAATCAAAACAAAATAGCACTTTACCAGAAAAGGAAGCATGTTAGTTTGACCCAGCTTCCCAACATCTGTATAGATGGGTGCTTCAGGGGGCTTTTAGGTGCTTTTATCTTAAGGTGATTTAATCAGCTATTACATTTCCCAAACTCTGACAGACTGCGCACCACCATTTTAAAATGATGCAACCTTAAGTACCACCAGCAATATTTTCAGTTCAACCTTAAGTACCACCAGCAAATTTTTGTCATATGAACTAAATATAATAAATCTGTTAACACTGACACTAACAGGTTGTCTGCTAACCACTGGTGATAGATTGGGAACTGCTGAGTTATTAAAGTGAAAAAAGCCCCACTGAAGCGCACAATTTATACAGACGTTGGACAAGCTGAGTCAAACTAACATGATGCCTCTTCTGGGCATGCGTTATGCTTGGTGCACGGGAGCACCAAGCTTAAAGTAAAGCACTGGGGTTTGGGTTTTTTTTTTCCACATCTGGAAACAGCCAAAGTGTCCGAGTGGATCAGGTTGTTATTTAAGTACAGACATAACAGTAGGCGACAGTAAAACAGGTGGTACAGGAAAGGCAGAGAAGCAAGTAATTGTCTCTCGGTGATATGTTCATCCTGTTGGCTCTGCTTATTATTTTATGGTTTGCATGCATTTATAAATAAAACCCTGGTTTCTGTACTTTTTATTTGTTGTTATCTTAATTCAGGTTGTTTATATGTAAAATTTGCACTTCTCCATCTCTAGAAGTACTAGAAGCCAAATGAGTCCTCTTCAGACTGCTCGGACTTATAGAAGCCATAGCATCTGAAGAAGTAAGGTGTTGCCTATGAAAGCTTTAGCGTTTCTGAACAAGCTAGTCTCTAAAGGAGCCTATTACACATACACTGAGGCAGCTCCGACGTGCTGTAATTACAACTCGTCAGAGCAGACTTGATTAATCGAGTCTGCTGGTAATTACTGCATTCCAGCAGACCCCGGCATTACATATATCAGTGTCCTGGTCCTGAAAAATGGTGGCGGGGAGCACTTTAACTAAAGCTCTTTCGATAAGCTTTAGTTAAAGTACCCCTGCTGCCATTTTTCAGCATGGGAACATCAATACACATGACAATCTGGGAGCTTGAATTAAAACAGCTCTCAAAACTGCTCCAATTAAAGCACCCCCCCACAACCTTCTGCTTGACTGCAGACTAACACATCTAACCACCTCTCTTTACACCTGCCTATTATGGACCTACTGGGCTTAATAATGGCTAGGACTCATACAGACGTAGCACATTCTGGCCAAGACTCCAGAAGGGGAGAATAGCCATAGGACCTGCAAGCTCTCATTAAATTTGACAGGTATGAGCCATACATGTTGCAGATCAATATTATCTATGGATTCTCTCGACTGCTGGCAAAGCGCCAGGTTAGGGACAGTTCTGTAATTTTTGGAGCAATACGATAGCTACCCTTATCAGTACTGAGTATCTAACTTGTTTGGAAAACAACATTAGGACACCAAAGCATGCTGTTTTGAAAGTTTCGCCAAGTTGTAACTGGATGATTTGTTTATCGTAAAGAATCCTAATTATGAACTGTAAATCCAACAGACATTTTCCACCTTATTTTCTTCACATCCACCCAAAATATAATTGTACAAAGCCCCACGTTCCTAAACAAACAGACTTCTGCTGTTGGTTTAATGTGAGGAAGTACGACAGCCCTTTGTTAAGGCCCTGACACGCACAGTAACACCTTACCGACAATTTTATGACTATAAAACACGAAAGAAACAGAGAAACAAAGAACTCTGGTTCTTAAGAAATGCCTGCTTTCCTGTTGTGCAAATGTGGAAAGCTGACAACTCCACTGGGGATAGGGAATAGAAGGAAAATATTTGCACATGAAAAATCCTGCAGCTCTCCTCCAACATTAGAAACGTGGAATATTGCGTTTTAAATATAGAAAGACAGCATAAAACTATTATCACATCATTGTTTTGTAGTATTTTGTTGTAAAGGCATAATAGATCCTGCATTCTGATCTCACCTCATCTTGAGACTTGACCAGTGTTGTAAACACCCGTTCCCCACTTTCGCCATCTATCATTTTTTTCCGAATCTGGAAACAAGGAAAATAAGATGGTAAAATAAAAGCTAAAAATTATATACAATATGAATAATGTTTTCCACAATCCATCCTTACAAGCACTGCAATCATGATAGCATATTAGGAAAAAAATTGCTCAGACAAGCCTATTTGTTAAGAGACTATATCTTACTTGAAAACAAATGGAACCGACTCGTGTAATTCATACTAACGTAAGTGGTTACTTTGACACTAATGAGCCCATGCAGGTAAGCACTGCTGGTATAAGGAAAGGCTGCGTGTCTGGGTTCACTGGACATAGGTATCAATCACTGCAATATACAGAATGTATTTGCCCATGAGACAGCCTAGAACATGTATTTTTTCACTGATTAAAGATGTAAAAAATCTTGTTGTTCTTACAGTATTTTTACAGTGTATTGTTTAAAGAATAAAATGTCGGTATTAGAAATTCTATAGAAAGATGCATGGAGAATCTTAACACTAAATTGAAATTTGTAGCATCATTCAAAACAACAGGGTTATTAAACTCAGCCACTTGTGTTCCAAAGAAAAAGCAGATTCTCAAAAGCATATTCAGAAATGTCATTAAAATCCTCCTCTCATACAAAAACATCAGCTTTTTCTAAACAATTAAAAACTATTATGAAGTCTGCTTTTTAAAGAACTACAGCTTTAGCAAATGGTAGGAATCAAATGCATCTCAGCTATTACACAGACCAGCAGAGAATCTGTATTTCATGACAGGTTGCTAGTGTACCTCACCTCAACTTTAATATCATTTTCCAGTTCAGCATCAAGAAAATCCAGTGTCACAGGCTCCTGGGATTTAGGATTCTGAAGCAGAAGATATTAAATCATCAAATAATAAACATTTTTCATTGTAATGTTATGAATAGGTTGCTGGAAACTATTCAAATATTTACTCAGACCACATTAAGCTGTTTAAAAAAAGGATTACTTACCCTTCTATCTTTAATAACTTAGAGCAGAATGAATTACTAGTGGTACTTTGTCACTGAAAATGAACTTAAAAAAAATCAAGAAAAAATTGGGCAAGTGATAACTGGGTTAACAATCTGTTGCACACAATGCTGATGGCTAGATGCTGATTCCTCTATTGGTATGTCACAAATTGTAAGCATGGTAGTAAAAATTGTAGATGAAATGCTAGAAAAGGAGTCTTATTATGTTTCCTGCCACCAAAAACGGAGGGAAGGAAGGTGGTTAAAAGTTTTCCAGATGACTAATAATTTTAAAATTTCAACAGGACTTTTCTTATCCACAGCTGATGTAACAGAATAGCTAAAGATAGTCAAATGTGCAAGATGTGTTCTGAAAGAATCTGTTACCCTGCTCTCAGTGTGCTTCATATATGTATTTTATAACACATACATGGGACTTTAAGTAAAGTTCAAGATTCTCTTTATTTCCCCTGTGCCCTGCATTGTTCTCAGGTTGTTGGTCTATTATATGGCTACATGTGGATTGCTAGTCAGGATTGATTTTATTCATATATATTTAATTATACTTTTGTGTCAAGCATTTTATCATTTGTTAGGAACCTGTAGACTGTAATTAATGTACCCTATAATTAAATAATAATAATCATTATTAGAGTGGCAGGGGCACTTGCTCAGCTAAGGTCTATGCAGGCATAAAGGATCAGTGATATTGAAAATAAATGTCATATGATGATAGAATTAGTACTGAATCCATATAGGAACAATTACATGCTCAAAGATGGAATGGAAAAGATCAGTTACCTTTTGCATCTCTGTTTTCTTAATTCATGCTCCAGTCCTACACAAGTCTTACCAAAAGCAATGGGATTGCTTTATTTTATGTATTTAAATGGCTTTAAGTACTTACATATGTATCAAAGTATGAATACCTCAATCTTTTATGTGGTTCTCCTTGCAACATCAATGAGAAATCAATAAATCAAGTCCTATTTTCTTCATATTATTAAACCAAAGAGACTACTTATTTATCTATTTGGTGTATATGCTACCCCAAAGAAAACTCAAGGTAGCTTACAATAAAAGACAGTATATCTTATAAAATACAAATGGCATGTTAAAATAAGTAAGGCATATAACAATACAAAACTCCCCAAACAATGCCTCAACTTAACCTTGCTTGCTAAATGTATGCCCAAATAAAAAAGGCCTTCCAGCCCTTCCAGAGGATGCTTAAGCTTGGGCTCTGGTGGGCCACAGGAGGAAGTTGTTCAAAGCACATGATTTACTTCCAAAAATGACCTCCCATGTTTTTGCACCAAGTGAATTTGGCATACAGATGTTACTTGCAGGTGGTTGTTCTTGTCTGATTTTAGGGACCAGACGGACCATAAGAGAGAAGATAGTCCCTCAGATATGCAGGTTCCAGACCATTTGGGACGTCAGAGATCAAAATCATCACTTTGAATTGTGCCTGGAAAGTTATTGGGTGCTAGTGCAGACTCTGGAGCTCTGGATTAATGTGCTCCTGACCCATGCCCATCAGAAGGTGGGCCTCCACATTCTGTACTTGCTACAGGCCACACAGAGCCACAGACAGAGCATATTGCAGCAGTCTAGCTCCAGGTTATGAAAGCACAGGTTATGGTGGCCAGATCTGAATCTGAAAGAAAGAATTGCAGCCTTCTCACCAAATAAAATTGGTGAAAAGTGCTCCAAAGTAAAGGATCCAAGAGCACCCAAGGCCATGAACCTTTGATTTTATGACCAGCTACAATTTATCATTCCCAATTTCATATTAAGCAAATAACAAAATCTTGCTAATTCAATTTAATGCATAGAGGTAATTTACAGAGGTGCAGGTTGTAGCTGTGTTGGTCTAAGGACATAGGCAGGCAAGGTTCTTTGGGTGAATCTGATATCTTTTATTAGACCAACTTAAATAGTTGGAAAAAAAAATTAGCAAGATTTTGGGTTTAAAAACCTTTCGTCAGGCTGAGGAAGCCTCTGCAGTTGGTGTGTGCTCTTCCTGGATGGAATGAAAAGTAAAGAAGCCAGAGGCTGGGCTGGTATGCATACAAACAGGTAGTCAGTGAAGATATAAACTGAGGAGTCAGTGGGAGAGAGACAAGCTGGGGGGGCGGAGAGAGAAAAGGGGGATGAATGTAGCAGTTAAACAGTGGAGAGTCAGATGTCAGGCAGATTATAACGTGTCATAAATCCAATGTCTGTATTTAGTCCAAAATATAGACTATATGGACTCTCTCTCTCTCTATACATATATATAGGACTCTCTCTCTCCCTCTCTATAGTCACACAGAGACTATATGGAATATACAATATATGGAATATAGAATATATGGACTAAATATAGGATTAATGACACATTATAGCCTTCCTGACATCTGACTCCCTAGGTACCTCTCTACTATTTAACTACTACATTTGATCACCCTTTCCTATCCCCCGCCTGTCTCTCACCCACTGACTCCTCAGTTTATATCTTCACTGACTGCCTGTCTTGCAATGCATACCCGCATCTGGCTTCTTTACTATTCATTCCATTCAGGAAGAGCACACACCAACTGCAGAGGCTTCCTCAGCCTGCCAAAGGGTTTTTTAAACCCAAAGCTCACTAAATTTTTTTTTCCCCCAACTATTTAAGTTGGTCTAATAAAAGATCCTAGATTCAACCAAAGAACTTTGTCTGCCTAGAGGTAATTTAGGCTTTTCTTAAAAGAATTATGATTTGAACTCCAGCACTAAGCAGCTTAAAATAGGAGGGGAACTGGGTATCAATATATTTTGGTTTTGGTTTTTTTGGTTCGTTTTGTTTTGCTTCACAAGTTTTGTGCATGTGTGCGTGCATGTGCATGTTTGGGTAAATAAAACATTATATATGGAAAGGAATTCAGGAGCCAGTCCTAACTGAGCACTACATAAGCATTCCTCATGATGTAAGCCAATGTTGCTATCACTTGTACTCGCTAAGCCTCAATTTACTATGTCAGGGAATAAACTGTTCTCATTTATTTTTAGAATGGTGGCTGCATCCTTTGTTTATCTAAATAAAGAAAGGTTATAAAAATGTAACCCTTACATTTTGGCAGTAGCTAAGTTATAGTAACTGAATGCAAATCAGGCTTTCTGCCAAATGTAAATGGTCACTACTTGTGACAAATGTAGTAAGTAGTGCAGACATGATACTTCTTTCATTTATGCCAGTTTGACTCTATAGATTTCTATGCACTTACTCCCACTGTATGCTGGTAGAATCATGTCTTGTGTGTTTGGCTGGGAAATATCTTCATGTAAATGATGTGGAGTACTAGGGGCCAATTCAATTAGATTTGCTCCTGATTTTTGTGGTTCAATGAGATTTACATTGGTGTTAAAAAAGTGCACGTTCAGTCCCTTGAATTCTGCAAAACCAAAATACAAATTACTGGATAGTAAGCGTTCATCATTCTCTCACTAAGTTATTCTTTACAAAGAGAAAGTGGAAGAAATTTTAGGCTTTAAAAGAAAGCTCTTACTGAATAAATTTTGAACAGGGGACTGGTGGGTAATACTAGCTGTTTCTAGTATATTATAACTGGGAAGGTATTATTATATGGTTTATTCATATACAACACATTAAATAATTTTTAATGCAATGAAAATACATATTATAATTCTGTCTTTTGCTACTCATTAACTTTTCTACCAAATTCACACTCTTAAATAGCAAAAGACTAAAATCCAAGGAAGTAAATTAAAAAAAAAAATTCTTACATGCAATGGATAATGAATAGCACGGTCAAACCCAAACACCATGCATGGAGGTATTGCCATGGCAGAATTGGCATTGTGAAGTTCACATCCCATTCCAACACACAAAGGAAACAACAAGAAAAAAAAAGATAATGGTAAAAGAAGAGCCATCATATCAAGCCACTGTAAAACATCTCAAATGAGAACCTGGGCTACTCAGAATTAAGGAGTCCCACAGCTTGAAATCTGGAATATTTTATAAAACATGCATTCAATTCATCTTGTGTTTACTTAGGATCTCAAAATATTTTATCAATTTTTATTTTGGGCATCCCAACATACTTATGGTTTCTCAATAATGCCCTCGTGGTGCAGGTGACAAGAAGTACAGACAGATAGACCAAATGATTCCTCAAGATCCTACTGGAACTCTATGGTTAAGGTAGGAATAGAAATTTGTATGCCTATTGCAGTATCTTAAGCATAACACCCTCCCCACCGCTTCCCCCAGAGCCAGTTATATTCTTTCCTGAAGATGGAGGGTTTGGACTCCATAACGTTCTTTGCCCAGGTTACCATTTTCCATTTTTTTTCAATGAAGAGACAAGCTTTGTGTTCTGTTTGCTCTTCTATTTACCTAATCAATCAAAACACACAACATAACTATATATACTACAGAAACACTAAAATTACTGGCACAACTTAATACAATGAAACAAAAGTACATCACTAGAACTAAAGCATGCAGACAAGCATGGCAAGAAAGAGCAACAATGTGTTATTTTAGCTGATAAAATAGGAAAGAAAGAATGAACTGGTACAGCGAAATAAAAATAAATTCATTTAAATGCCATGGTAAATCTATTATTTGAAAAGACTTTGGGAGCATGTCTACATTCTCACAGACTCTTAGACTATATGTCAAGCTTCTTTCTTCCTAACTTCAAGTGGTTAGCATCTAATTTTTACCTTGTTTCTTACAGGTGGTGAACATGGGATGTTAGATTCTTTTTATATATGTGAAGCTAGCCCATGATCAGGATGAGTTTGGAACAATCTTGGCCCTTCTAAAGCCAAGGGGAATTTTGTCACTTCCTTGAATTGGATTGAATTTCATGCCATGCAGTTGATTAAATTAATTCTTTCTTTGCATAAACTGCTGGTTTTGCATTCTAACACCCTGAGATAGATTCCCACACATGTTGGATATTGACATTTATACTGTATTTCCTTCTTTATGTTGGTACCTATGTAGTTAAAACATTCTTTGTATTGTTTCAGTATTTTCAGTAGGTGTTTTGTTCTCAAGGTTTTTAACATAATTCAAAAAGAACTGCATAAGTGTCACTAACTTCCTTTTCCCTGTTTGATATGATGGCAGCTGGTCTGAGTCACAGATAAGTAGGGATCCGGGATTTCTGTTTGCCACAGAAAAACACGGTAAAAAACGGATTTTCTCATTTTAAGGAGAAAAACCTAGATTTTCTCCTTTAAAGGAGAAAAAATGCAGGAAATGGTGGGTTTCCCTTTACAGGCTGATGGAGTCCCAACCTGCAAGGGGCTGGGGAGAGCAAGATCAGAAGGCGATCAGCAGGTGGTGTCATGTGCATGTGTATGCTCAGACATACACATGGCTGCCGGGCAGCCTGGAGAGCAGCTCCCGGAGGTAAGTGTGGGGGGGGCTGGGGGAGGATTGAGGCCCCCATAGTCAGGGAGGGAAGGAGGGAGTTGGGCAGGGCTGTGGTTGCTGCGTTGGCACATGGGACCTGGGGCCAGAATGCACGGCCTCAGGATCCAGGTGGGGAGTGGGACAGAGGTGTGGGGGGCTCGTCTAGGGGTCAGTTTGAGGCTGGCTCCCTGCTGCTGCATGTACTCTAAGGGGGGGGGGCACATACCCCTAGATTTCTGCATAGGAGCAGGCTGCCTGCTGTAGGCTTGGGGCTCCCTACCTGCTTCCTCTGCCTCCCACCTGGGGCCTCCACAGCCCAGTTCACAGGACACAACACAGCAGGAAAGAGGAGGTCAGGGAAGCTTGTTGCTGCCACAAGCTTCACACCACCTTCGTGATGTGCCCTGTCTGCCCAGCAGCAACGGGGTGGCGGAGTGAAGTTGTGCCTCATGCTGCTGCCAGGCAGGCAGGGGGTGCCTTGCTAGGTGGTATGGGGCTCTCAGTGGCAATGAGCTTCCCCGCCCAGCCCCTCTCTGTCCTGCCATGGCAGGTTCCTGCTGCTGGGCCACAAAGGCCTCAGGGGGAGAGTAGGAGGGTAGGGAGACCTGAGACTGCAGCAGGCAGCTCATCCCTACTCTGCAAGGGATCCCAGTTTTGACATGTTGCCTGTGGGGGAGCGGGAGTTGGGCTCTGTGCTTCACTCTGCTGAAGAAGCCTTTGCCTCCCACAGGTGGCAGCTGGGACTTAGGCATGACTGCTGGGGGCAAAGGGCTGCAGACCAGGTCCCTGGTCCCATAGCCCTGGCAGATGGGGGCCCCCTCCAGCGGGTCTAGGGTGGCAGGGGAGTGTGTGTGGGGAGTGACAGGCACTGGCAAGGCTGGGGTGCTGTGGTTGGGGAGTAAGAGGCACCAGCAGGGCCCAGGGGACTGTGGCTGGGGAGTGAGGGGAAGCAGCAAGGCTGGGGGCTTTGGGGTGGGAGTGAGGGGCTATGGCACAGGCAGGGTACTTACATATCAGGGCTGCTAAGTGCCACAAAGCAGTAGGGGGTACACCTGCAGCTGGACTTGTGCTCCGGTGAGTGAAGGGGGAAGGAGGAGCTCTGATTTTCCATGATAAAAAAATCAAAACTCAAACACCAAAACTTCTATGTATTTAGAATTTATTTTCTTGAAGTGATTGAGGCACTAGCAGGCTTCCAAACTGCTTTAAAATTGTAAATATAGCAATAAAATATTGTGTTCGGCCGATACCTATATATAGTGCCATTTCATTTCAATTATGGAATTGTGGAAAAATGTGGATTTTGGCAGTTTTAATCAGGGAATTTGCAATTTTTATCAGAGAAGTTGAGATTTTTAAACAGAGAATACCAGGATCCCTGCAGATCAAACATATGCCCCAATATCTTATTTTGACATAGGAACTTTGTAAGTCATTGAAATTCTGCCTGTGTATTATTGTACAGTAGTGCTGTGCAAAGCTTTGGTTCCTGATTCGATCTGGTGGAGATTTGATCCAATTTGGTGGCCAAATCTCTGAATCCAAATCGAATCAGAGGACTCTATAATCTCTTCGAATCAAACTGGTACCCTCCAAATCAATTCAGAGTGATTCAGAAAGATTTGGCAATTTGGACATAGACACAGCTTTAAGTGTTTTTTCTACATACCTCAAGGTACCAGGCAGCTCGTGAATACTGTGATACTGGGGCAGATGGAGTGTCCCACAGGGGCACAGGAGTCTCCCTAGTGCAGTTGGCAGCAGAGCTGGAAGTGGACCAAAAGCACTTCCTGTCCACTTCTGGGTCTGCCGGGGAGTGTGCTGCCCCCCCCCCCCCCCGCAACCCCCTGGTTTGGAGACAGGTGCTTCCTGGGTCTGGGGGGGCACCTGGGGTCCCCCTGCAGCCAATTGCCAAGCTGGGAGGAGTGTCTAGGGGCCCCTCTGTGCACTCCCCGGCAGACCGGGAAGTGGACCGGAAGTATTTCCAGCCCACTTCCAGGTTTGCCGCCAAGCATGTGGGGGGGCCCCCATGCTCCTGTGGGATGCTCCATGCGCCCCGGCATCACTGTGTTCACAAGCCGTGATGGTACCCCAAGGTATGCAGAAATCAGCATTGAATCTTCAGATTTGGATTCGGTTGAATCAAATCAGGGACAATGATCCGAATCAATGAATTGAAATACCGTCCCCAATTCAGCCCGAATCCGAAATGAGTAGGGCCCGCTTCACACACCCCTATTGTACAGCATACACTGTGTAATAAAACCTGGCAAACAATTTACAAAGATGCAGAATTTTTCTCCTGATTTCAGGTTTATGAAATCTTTCTCCTCATTTCAGCCTCTTTTCAGCCTACAATTCATCTCTTAGCCTGAAGAATAGTCTTTAAAGCACAGCTCTAATTAGCAGCTATTAGTAATGCATCACAATTTAAAATAATGCCCTTCATTACCATGAATAACAATTTTACTATTATTTAACAAAGAAAGATGCAAGCTTCATGCTTTGGAAGCTGTTCATCAACAGTTCCCTAGTTAGGTTTTCCTAGTAAGCGGAGCAGAAGCTTTCTAATCTTATCTCCATCTCTATGCATTTTAATGCACTATTGGTCACCTCCATCCACAATTACCTGGACATGGGGTCTCCTTTTTCTCAAATTAACTTTTGGTATGCCCACACCAATGTGCTGAAGCAACAGAAAAGCAGTAATTTATACCTCTGAACCATCAGTGCACAATCAATTTATAGTTTACATTTTACCCTGGTTTCTACTCTTTCCCAATCGGTATGTTTATTGAATCACAAGAGAAGGCTCATTTTGACAAAGTACTTTGAACTCTCTGTTAACCTTTGCAGCAAGTTTCAAGTAAAACAACAGACAAGTCCCAAGCAGGTGAATTAAGTCAACAGAGAGATCTACATGTGCAAAATGAGTACGTTCTGCCAAAGATTTAATAGAGCAGACAAAAGCTAATTCCTTTTTGCTTATCATGATACCGTCATCTATTACAAACTAAACTTTCCATTTTGCTTTTAAAAATAGAAATAAAGTAAGCATGGTACACAGCATGATGGGATTAGGATCTGTGAAGACAACGGCAGTCTTGCCAAGGAACTGGCTCTGAAGCAGGACCCTAACATGGTGAGGGAAGGACACTGATACAATAGCAGAGCTAGCTTCATTTGTTTTACTACTTTAGAGTCCTTATCCCATTAAAATCAAGCATGTTGAGTCACATATAAACCAGTGTAATTCCACTGATTTTAATGATTAAATATCACTCTTGGGATGCTTTGTTTTGGGTCACGATAGCAGATTTAATCCATATAAAATTTGGCAGCAATATGTTAGCTGATTGCTCATTTAAAAAATTTTCATAACTAATTTGATTTTCTTTCAGGTACCAAATGGAAAAAAAAAAATCTCAAAATTACGTTCTTAATTTGGTTGCTTAAACATATAGAACAGGTTCACCTCAAAACGAACAATTCACAGAAGAATCTTTATATCCTGCACTATAGCAGGGAATTTGGGCATAAGAACATAATAGAGAGATTTTCATATTTCAGTAAACAAAAGAGCCCTAGCTATTTGATAAAACACTGCTCATTTACATGGGAAAGTCAGACCATGTTGTTTATATTGTAATGTATTTGAAAGTGAAGTTTAAACCAATGTGCTTTGCTAAGTTCATGATGCTTTTATTGTATAACATGAGTTACAGGATGTTCTCAAGAACTCTATGAGAAAAACAAACTATATGTTCCTTTGTAGGGAGTTCCTGGGTGTTTCTGCAAGACAATATTTCAAAATGTTAATTGTGTTGAACCAGTTTTGAAATTTAGGTTACAGATTTTCAGAAGGAAAGAAAAAGGCATTCAGAGGAAGAGGAAACTACTGGCACTATATTGCAGCCTCACCTCTTCAAACGTAAATATGTAGTTATTTTTTGGTTTACTCCCATTGAACAACTGCTGGTAAAGCGGGGGGAGGGGGGAATCAAGATGTTCTTTGTTAGTATGTTAAATGCCAATAGAAAGGTCAACTAAGATTAATTTATAGTGCATTAAAGGAAACCCATAAATTCTATACACAGCTGTCTTTGTTGTGTACCTTGGTTTTAGAAGGTAGTTCTGGTATCAGTCTGAATAGCATGCACCACCCGAAACAAACTGTCAATGATAAAATCTAGTCTGTGTAACTGTTAATAGTAGATACACAGAGAGGAGTATGCACAATACTCAATATACAAATTCTGCAAAGAATTAAGAAACACAATATATGTTCAAAACATTGTGAAACAGCCATTGAAGGAGTACTTGAAAACATCTCTGCTCATCTTCATTCGATTGATAGCTAAATCATCTTTAAATTAAAAAAAATGCAAAACAATATTCTAAAATACAGTTTTAAAAAAATCCATTGGTTTGCAAAGAGGGTGTTCAAGAGATCAGTTTTAACTTTCTGTGATCAAGAGAGCTCTGGTGAACACAATATTATTTACAACGGGGGTTCAAGAATTTACACTTCAGGTCTCAGAAAGAATAATAAAAATCTTGGTTACTGAATATATTGAGATTCTTGCCTACTTCAGTTCCTTTTTTCAAGAGCAGTTTGCTATACACTGTTATTTCATTGGGCACACAAGTTTCAACTAGGTGTGAAAAACTGGAAATTCATAGCCAACAAATGGTTTTAAATTTGCATGGTATGGCTGGGCACTAAAGGTAGGTGATACCAGTATGGGGAAGGGAAATCAACACTTCACAAAACGGGCCACAAATAATACCATTACAAATTCATTACTTTATATTATTTTTCTCTCCTTAACAAAGGACTCATATTTATGAAGTCATATAAAAGAGTCAGTTGCCCAACCCCTTTGTAACAACTTCTAATGAATTTAAAATCAGCAAATAATGGTGCAATAAATGGAAAAATCTGAAAATATTTCATCATATTAAATAATAGTCATCAAATGAAATGTGAAGTTTAGGTGTGGAAAGGCCCCTGTGAGAACACTGAGTCCAGCTGAATCTGTGAATGTTTGATGAAGGAATTCCTTTACACATCATCTAAAACTTGATGCATCTACTCATTATGCTGAAGTGCATTTCAGTTACTAAACTCAGGGGTTTTATCACTGCAGGGCACTGCTTGGGACCCAGTCCCTTGTGCAGGCCACACTTCCCTTTCAATCAGTGGATGCTGCAAAGGGAATCAATAGGAAAGTGCAGACGCTAGGACCCTGGGGATGCCTCCCCTACTGCAGCAGAGATACTAAGGTTGTTTACACAAATGACATTTTTCACAGGAAGGGGACCCTGAAAGTGGTCTACAGCTGTGACTTAACACATGTGCATGACTGCAGAGCACTTTTAAAATGGCCAATCACACGAAAAGTTAACCCTGGACACATGAAGTATTAGAGTAAGGAATTCTAAAACAGAGTGCCTTAGGGAACACGCGTTCCCTCCAGGGTGAATTTTTCACATGAGGATGGGTTTGGACTGCTGCTTGCCCCAGAAGCACCAGCCCAACCATGCTCCTGCGCATGTCCGTGGGGGAGGAAGAAGGAAGGGGAGGGAGCAGCCAGAGCTGGTGTGGCGGGGGGGTGGGCAGGATGGAATGGAGTCCCCTCAGCTTGTGGGGCCCTGCTAACTACCCCAGCTAGGGTCCTGGGGAGACCTGGGCTGGTCCCACGAGGGACTTCCTTTCCACCCTGTCACCCCTCACACTCTGGACGTTCAAAAGCTGCTGCTATCAAAGGCCTGGGCTAGGGAGAGGAGTGGCTCAGCAGCGTCTTTGGAGGCTGCTTGTGCACCCCCACCAGCTAGAGCCACTCCAATCCCTCCCCACCCCCCCCCGATCCAACAGGCAAACATCTGTTGGGCTCTGACTCATGGAGCTGTATGTAAGGCACCATGAGTTAAAGCAGACATCTGTAAGCACCCTAAACTGAACACAGTAGACAACAGGACCCTGGAGACGCTTCCTCTGCTGCGGTAGCTGGAGTTATGCTACTGATTTCCTAAACTGCCTCCAGCCTGATCCACTCTATTCATGGGCTGGATTTAACCCACAGATCATAGGTTGCCAACCCCTATTTAAAGCAATATTGAAATTTCTTCCCTCCTTGTTGCCTTTCTCCTTCTTTTAATAAAGAGGCATTTTTGCATGACTTCAAATTTGAAAATGAAGAAAATTCAGACAAAGAGGCAAAGACTTAAGCAAAGCTATTTTTGCCACATTTCTTTCCATTCCATAGTAAAAAATAATTATCACTGAATTATGCGTTCTCTTTCATAGCTCAGTGTCTCCTTCTGGTTCACCTGGTAAAAAGATTTACTGCCTTGTGTTAATTCTATTAGTTGTGGTGGGATTCCCCTGGTCCGGGCCCTGGGCAAAAGAGCTATACGGCCATCTTCAGGGAATCTACTGCAAGCCCTAACACAGTAGTGTGGTGGTGAAGCTACAACATAGAAAACAAAGAACTTTCTGCTCAGGCCTATTATCACGATGTAGCTTAGGTCAGGCAGCCCACAGTCTGCCTAGATTATGTTGGGGGATGAAGAATAAAACAGAATTGAGATTGAGGGATTCTTCAAGCCATTATTAGCTCACTCCTCTCATCACTGAGAGTCTTCTGTTACTTCATCCATATACTTAAACATAACTGGCTCAAACATCATCTTACTGATACCATTTAATATTAATAGTTGAAACAGATAGAAACTGAAGATTCTTTTCCTGAGTCATAGCGCTCATTTTTTTTTTGCCTGTTTCGTATTTTATATGTATTTCACCTTGGAATGAGCGTTTTCACTTCATTCATTTTATATATGATTTGACTTTGACTTTCCTATGAAATTTTCTTGCTGCAGTCTGTAGGTAGCAGAAACTGTTCGGGGGGGCAAATATTGACAAAGTATTTCTAGAGAAATTAAAGCAAAACATTTAAAGAAACTTATCTCTTGGCTTCAGACACCTGCAAGCATCTCTCCAAACAAATTAGAGAAAAGGCTGAAACACAGTAAGCCTTTCCACAAATAGAAATTAAAGTCCTGACCCTGAAAACGAGAACATACTACATGGTTTTATTTATGACTCACTAAAATCAATGGGGCAATTTGCAGGAGTAAATCTATATAGTATATGAGCATTTGCAAGATCAGTCTGATGTTAAACATCCTAATCATATACAGATTCAGGTTTCACAGCTCAGTGCTCTCTCCCTCGTGTCCTATCCAATAATCTTTGGAAAAATTCTCATTTGGAAATATACAAGGAAAAAAATAATGAAAAAGCAAATAAGTGCTATTTATTTGCTTTGGATATGAAAATTCCAAAATCAAAATTCTCGGCAGGATGAGAGAGTTCCTCTTTCAATGAAATTTGCAATAGCTAAAAAAAAAAAAAATTTTTAAATTTAAAAAATAAAGACTGAAGTGATCTTTTTCTAGCACTTTCTAACCATCTTTTCTTGAAAAAAATGGAGTGCACTTCAGAATCGTGTTTAGATGCAGTTACCACAAGCTATTATTTAAATACACTAGTGCCAATTACCTGGAGTAATTAGTCTTACCCTCCTTTTGGATAACCACTTTTTTCCAAATAATTAATCACCATGATATAAAATACTGACAACTGCATACTGTACTTTACTGTACAACAAATATATGGTAAGAATTGTGTGACTGAGATAACTGGCAGCTCGTGTATGAGTCAGAGAGTGAGAGGGAACATTATAGGGTGGGGCGAACAACTGCACTGCCGCGCCTGGGACTTCCATTACACTGGCAGACACAATACTTGCTGCTGTTAATACAAAACCTCCTTGTTAACTGACGTTCTGGAAAACTGACTTCCAGATAATCAATGCTCTACTGAAGGGGTAGGCAACCTCTGGCATGTGTGCCAGAATGTGGCACTCATGCCAGAATATGGCATGCAAAGGCATTTTGCTTGGCACAAGCATCTCAGGGAAGGGGCTGGGGCCGCACTGCCACAACAAGGATTGGGCCCCTTGCAACTCCTCTGCCGTCCATCCCTGGTATGCTGAAATCTTTTAAGTTGAGGTTGTAGGTGTGTTTGACACTGCCCAAAAACATTGCTGACCCCTGCTCAACTGGAACATGCAAAACCACCATGGTGTAAAACTGAAATCTGAAATGTCCTTTTTCCCCACTGAAGGTAGGGAGATTTCTATTGACAAGAGGCCATTTTTAATTAAACCAGGATCAAGACTTTTCTTCACTGTTATTGTGTGGCACCTTTGGCTAAACTTACAGTGCCCACATACAGTCATTAATGTTTCTACTGGAAGAATCACTTCTCTCCTGGTTAAAAAACCTATGAGTGTACAATTTCTCCTGTGGGAAGCATGCCCCCTTAGGGAGAAAGGCCTTCCAGGTGTCAATCTGAAAGATCTCACTTGCGAGACAAACCCTCTTGCAAAAATGAACACTTACACACTCCCCTCTCAGTCTGGTCTGGGAGGAGAGTGGAGCAAGCAGTTGGAAAATGCTCCCCTTGTTTTCCCAGACCAAGAATTGCTTGATCAGGTAAAGGGGTGGGAGACATTGCCCTGTTGCTCTAGTCCCATCCTAGACTGGTCTGGGAGGGGACTGAAGCAGCTGCTGAAGCTCCCCATCTCTTCCCCAGGCAAGAACTGCCTGGTCTTGGAAATGAATAAGGGGCTTTGCCCCACTTCCTTCCATCCCATAGACTGGTCCAAGAGAAGAAAAGCTCCCCGTCCACTCCCTACAACTGGGTATCCCCAGCTTGCAGAATGGGCTGAAGTCTTTTCCCACTGCTCTACTCCCTCCCTGGGAACCACGGTTTCCCATGCCTTCCCCAGACTGGGATCACCTGGTTTCGAGAAGGCCTGAAGAGCAGGGGAGAAGAGGCTGTTGCAGGCTGGATGTCTGCACTGCATCCTCGCCTAGAAAGATTTCTAGTCAAAATATCTCTAAGAAATTTCCACCGCTAAAAACAAACGTCTGCTTGTGGCCAGTGTATTTTTCTTATTTCTGACAACGATCCCAGGCTATAAGGACTTAACTTAAAAGATTTTTTGTACCTTTGGTTGAAGATTTGGATGAAGCAGCACATAACCATTAGGGTCAATTGCAAAATAATATCCATTTGGGCAGAGCTGAAAGAAAGAAAAAATGTTGCATGGTGTCATAAGGGTGTTTAATGGAAAATGAACAGCCTTCTAATAACGCTCAGAATCTGGAAAATATACAGTCAACAGCTGGGGTATAAATCAGAGAAATTATTTCTGTGGCTTGGGTTTCCAACAGCAACAAACATTTTCTTGGAAATTAACTAGTTAAATGCTTTGCCACACACATAGGATAAAAAAAAAATGCTCGCATGCAAACTCAGATTTGCAGTGAAGAAAACTTTGCTGAAGAAAAGCACTATATAGGAGCTATGCATAATGATGACTTATTATGGTGGCACGCCGTGTGCACAGTAATAAGAATATAACATAGAACTAGCTTTTAGATTAATAGCAGGATTGTGGGCTTCAGGCTGAGTAATAATCTATGGCTGTCTGGTTTCAGGGCTGCTGGAATACAGCCATAATATGCAAGTGAGCTACAGGATACTGATGGGCAGTTCATAGGTCAGTACTGATAAGGACTATAGAGGAAGCAAACTCTAAAACTGTCAGAAGTATAAGTGTATACATTGTCTACTATGGGGGTGGAGAAGAGGAAGAATGAAAAGAGGCTCTTAATTATCTAATTCACCACCATGCCTAGTGCTAGATGCTGCAGGAAAGAGCACACTATGATAAGCGTGAAGGTAAACAGTTGGTGCCATCACAACCATGAAAAAGGGGACTTACTGTAAACCTTGGTGTCAATTTTTTTATATCTTCCAAAGAGACATCGACTCCCATTACTCCAAGAATCAGCTGGTTCTGAGTAAGATTCCAAAATGTTAGCATACAATTTAATATATTTACAGTGTACAATAGTAGAAAGAGGTGTATCTTAATTTTGCTTTCCCCATTTTTTGATAGAAGTAACCTACTTTTGTATATAAAGTATAGTGTCATTATAACAAACCAGCAACAGGAGCTGTTTTGCCCCTCCCCCCACTCCATTATCATGATGCAGCCAACATCCCCTATTAATAAACTTTTCTCTTGGTCCCATGGGGGTTCATTATAATGAGATTGTATTGGGTGTCAGCTAGTCTTTTGGGGCAGAAGCTGTCTTACGTATGTAAAGGTGAAAATCAGCTACCATACCCATATGAGACTGATTAACTGCCAAGAAATGTAGAGCAGTTGGCCTAAACTGGAAAGACCTTATTCCCTACCAGCCATTAAATGGGACAGTATTAACATATGCCTCAGAGCATTAGCCTTCATGTCAATGGGCACATCTACACAAGCTGTATACTCGGTAGTTGCCTAATTAGCTCTGCAGTAAAATGTCTGCATCTACACATGTGCTGCTATTAGGATGGAGTAAACTAATTAACAACACCTTAAGATACACAGGTAACATCCTATGGCACCTATTTACTCCACCACAATGCACATGTAGATGCTGATGGAGCTGGCTGGGACTGCCTGCTGGCTAGCACCTCACTGAACGGCCCTCGTGCCCCAGCCAGCCCCTCCAAGGCACGTAGAGTTGGGTCAGAATAACAGTGGGCTAGCAGGCTGACCCCGGAGTCCCCTGCCATCTGTAGCTGCTTTGCCACAGCTTAATGTACTGCAGTCCCGGGTGCATGTGCAAACGGCATGCCCAAGAGCAATAAACTTCAGCACAAACTGCTCTGGAGTTTATTCAGGTATGCGCATTGCATATGTAGATGCACCCAAGATCTCAAAAGGTAAAACCAGGGGTGGGCAATTGTTTCAGCTGGCTGGCTACTTCGTGAGTTTTGGTGAGCTGTGGAGGGCCACACATAAAATCTTTTAGAAGATTTTGTTTTAACAAATTACAATTAAAAAACAAACCATACACTAAAAATGAAACATCTGCTATAACGTATTTACTTTTATTAAAAAAAAAAAGTCCCGATTTATGTTTTTTATGATGTCTTAAAATAAAGTCTTACTCTAGTATATTGTGGGGGAAGTGGGAAGTTGGGAGGCGCGTATGGGGGCATGGGAGAATATGGGGTGTGTGTGTGGGGGGGTGCATGTGTATGGGGGGCTGGCCATGCACTAGGTCCTGGGAGCTGGCCAGGGGACTGGGAGGAGGGCAGGGGGCATATGCTACAGAGTTCACCCGGATGGTGCAGTGAATGTGCAGATGCAGACCACTTTCCCATCTGGCTGCAGCTGCCTCTGCAGCAGCCTGCTGGGGGTGAACCACGAGCTGCTTCTGCTTGGGGCAAGCTGTGCCATGCTGCTGCCCACACCTGTACTGCACCCACTGACAGCACCGCCGTGGCCCCAGCCAGCACACAGTGCTGCTGCTGCTGCAGTTGCCTAGGTACTGCTCGGCTCCCTGCACCTCCAGCAGTTCCTCTTCCTCCTGCCCCTGCTGCACTGCTCCGGGCTGCAGGTATCATGGGGAATCAGTGGCAGGCACTACATGCCCAGTAAGGCAGGGGAGGAAGCTGCAAGCAGGCAGCTTCTGCCTCAGCATGTGGGGCTCCACCTCCCGCTCCTGGCCACCTTCTTGGTGCGACGAGCAGCCATCTGTGGGCAGCTGAGTGGGTGGAAAGTGGAAGCAGGCGAGACTCAGCCCCATGCAGAGAACTGCGGCAGCAGCCACGGGCCAGATACGATCAGTTGGTTGGCCAGATCTGGCCTGCAGGCTGTATTTTGCCTACCCTTGTGTTAAGTGGTAAGAAGATACAAAGATCCAAGTAAATATATATAGGCTCCCACATTAAGAAACTTATGTTTTCATGGTTGAGTGTGTAAGAAATACAGTAAACGACAGATAACAGTATAAACATGTGGGGTGTCTTTATTCATTTTATAGAATTACGGAAAAATAGGGCTGGAAGGGCCATCAGGGGAGTGATCTAGTTCAAAGTGTGTGTGTAGCTCTGTGATGCCAAGGAAACATTTAAATTCAAGATTTTCTAATTCTGAGCATTTCACTTTGCAACTCAAGGGTTACTATACAGTATGCAATTTACAGTATATTTATAAACTTATTTGGGTCATCTTTCAAAAAAAGTAGTAAGCGCAGTATGAAGTTAGATCATGTAATAAAGATGCCCTTTTGAGAGGAAGCCAGATATTCCTCTTCTATACTCAGAAACCCACCTGTCCTTTTTTGACACTCTCCTAGGTAAGTGACTGTTCTTCCATGTAAATTGCCTATTGTCCTGAAACTTCATAGCTTCCATTGTTTTTTATAAAGGCAAATGGACATCCTCTCCTGGAACATCTCTGTATGATTACCACCTGTTCCCCATCTAGCTATTCATCCCATAAGGAATTCTCAGTGTCACCAGGTCACGCAGGAAGATCAAGTAATGTCACATATTGAAACTTAGGACAACACAATCTGTATTTCCTGATTTCCAGGTTATCAGAAACTTGATGTAACAGTATATTTCTAGCTGTACATGCAATTAGACTGTAGCCTATAATCTTTTATGCAAATATCTATTTCCAGGGAGATTTCTCCACCAAGTTTAATTAATATAACTGAAATGTCTTTTTGACTTAAGTAAAACTTCATGCTTACTTTTTTTCCATCTTGGTCTTTTGTTAGATTGAAGACAGGCAGGGTTCCGGTAATGACTAGGCCCAGTTCCTGGAATATAATCAGAGATGGAAAACAGCAGTTAATGGCAAACATTAAACTAGAATATGTTAAAACAAATCCTTACTTTCTCTAAATCTGTGATATTTTTAGTTTGGGTATTAGGTTTTTTTGAAAAAACTGAAAAAGCAAACTTTGAATATAATAATATATTCTAACATGAGTGATCATTGTCAAATAATGGATGTAAAGCACTGAGCAAATATTTTTAATAAGGTAATTAATGATCATACTTTTCAAATTCCATGGCTTATCAAAAATGCGTGCATGCAATTCTTGGTATGTGGCAGGTGAAAGGACCAGTTTTAAAAAAGGAATGGTGTAATACAATCTGACATTGCATAAAAATTAGGATAATGAGACTGTATTTACATCTATACACCATTTTTCTCTCTCACAGTTACTGCTAACTAAGGTATTTATTAATAAAAAAAATAAAAAGGGTAGTAAAAATGTAGGTAACAAGCGGGTAACGTGACAAAGCTGTAAGGAAAACCGATAAAGTAGGTTACACTACTCCTGGTATCTACATTTTGCCTCGTCATTCCAGGAATGCTACCTTTAAACAGGAGTGTGTCTTGGGATGATGCCCAGTAACAAGGTTATTACATCACAGCTAAAATAATAACAATACTTTAGCTACAATTCAAGTTTCAGTAATATGTCAGGTGTATCGTGTGGATTTGTCATCTTACTTTTATCATTCGTTCTTGGAGCTCTCCTCAAAAACTCAAATGTCAGTGGCTCCAAAACTTTTTTCTTGTCATGATCCCATTTTGAATGGGGAAAATTTCAAGCTACCTCATGCATGTAGTTGCAGCTTTTTGTGTTCTCACAATTATTGGGAGGTGGGGCATTATTATATAGTAAGTGCCCCTATCTATTTAATGTGTGGATTGGAACAGATATGCCAAGACTGCACGACAGCAGACATTTGTAAGTCCCTGGTCCTGGTAACTGCAGGTCCATGTGCTATTTCATAGGAAGTCAAAATTAAACTGGAACAAATTTAATCATTTTATTTAGAAATAAAAACCATTCTGGTTTAGCTCTGACTATCAAGTAACTGAGGGCACCAATGAAAATTGAGGTGTTGTAAGTCTCCATCCCCTGTTAATTAAGGCAACTATGCTTTCACCCACAAATATGTCCTACTGAAAGCTAAACCAGGGCAGCCTGTCCTTGAATGAAACAGAGCTAAGTTGTCATGGTAGCAGAGGACACAGGGACCATTATGAAGCAACTGATGCACAATACAGTCTTAATACCTGCAAGAAGCCTGACTAAGACACATTACATAGTAAGCCTTTGAAGAGACTCAAGATGACATGCTTTTACAGACGTAATGGGAAAAATTCTGTAGCAGAAGCATGCTCACTCAAAAATCATTCCTGGCTCAGGCTGAACCATTCCCACATGTTTTTACTTCTGGACAGATTAGTGGAGAAGAGAGGTGAGATGAGGTCATTACAATGGTAAATGCAACAAAAAGTGACAAGCATTTTAATTGTCTGGATATTGGGCCCAGGCAGACAGGTCAAAGTGGGAAGCAACAATGATAGTTTTAGAAAGACTCTTCGCAAGAAAGTCTTCTAAGAGTATCATTGTTGCTTTCAACTTCGTCAAGGGAAAAGGGATGGTCAAATATCACACTATGGCGAATTTGCCCAAGTAAAAGGAAGAACAGATTGCACATAGAAAGGGAAACGCTAGGTGCATAGAAAGGGAAAGGCTAGGTGCTAACGAGAATCACCTTCAGCACCTCCATGTAGTCACCAATATAATGGGGGTGCAGTGCCTGACACTTTGGGACTGGGATGAGGTCAGAGAGAGAAAGGTGAA
Organism: Crocodylus siamensis; assembly: GCF_052110815.1. Lineage (NCBI taxonomy): Eukaryota > Metazoa > Chordata > Crocodylia > Crocodylidae > Crocodylus > Crocodylus siamensis. Next base: position 18,725,392 of record NC_143398.1, on the reverse strand, counting down.
TAAATGGAGTCCAGCAGCTTAACAGATGCCAAATGAACAGATGAGAGAAAACATATTTCTAGGTGCTATGTTGACATAAAACAAGTACTCTACTAACAAATATTAGAATATGTCTGAACTAAAGCACCCTAAGTAGAAGGGGTACATTTGCAACATTGGGGCCTGCAGCCAGTATTATGTTTTATAAAAAGAAAACTCCTAAACTGGGCTGAACTGGGACCCTACAGTTGAGCAGACTCCAACTAATGGGATTTTGAAATCTAGATCCTCATTCAACCCTCTGACTACTGCAGTTACCAAGGCTCAGAGTCACCATGGCCTTCCTGGATCCAGCCTGACCTACATTTTACAGCTTTGATACATCCTTACTTGAAAAAATATTTATACTGAGAACTTCTGGCACGTTATGAATGTGGGCAAAAAACCTGAAGAAAAGACTTGATGTAAAAGCATTTTGTAGCCCACTGAAACTAAACTCACATAATGTTTGTGTTCAGGTATCATAGTTCTTTTTAATTAAGTGAATCTCTCTCCAATCTCATATTGCAAAATTATCTTTGACTTGAGAACAGGATATGCACAGAACATATGAACTTTCTTCATAACATCCTTTATGTTTCCAGTAAATACCTCAACAGCAACCAAGAAATCATGGTCAATGAACTTCTGGCTACTGAAACTATAAGGACACAAAAATTGGCTCTTCTATGTCACACACTGTTCTACAACGAATGGATAAAAAATGAGCATTTTACGGTAATACTGACAGGAAGAAGAGCATTTTGACATGACTTTAGATGAACTTAGATAAACATATGATGTCAAATGACCATTTTACAGTAATTTAAGCAAAGTTAGACGTACATGCAGCACATTTATCTACTTCAGTCTGAGCTGTTGATAATAATACTTAGCTTTTCGTAGTTTCCTGCGTCTGTTTGTTTTACACGACTCAAATGATAAATTAAGCAGCCAAGAAAGTGCTGGAGTATATCCTTTTGTTTGTTTCCTCCATTACATGGACTGCTAAGTTAAACAAACAGTTGGCTGAGAAAATAGCTAATTGCAATAACTGTGCCCTTTGGAGACTCAAATTGAAATCCTGGTCAGGTAACAGGTGGAAATGAGTTTGCTGGCACCACCACGGTATTTGCCAGTTACAGTTTTCAGAGCACAAGGCCTCCAGATAATTTAGTAAAACTGTTAGCCTTTGCTGTGATGAAGACAGACATCATTGAGAAATCGTGTTTGCTTCAAGTCAAGAACAAGCTGCATTTAGAGACTGTGCAAAGACTTTGTGGAATAAATTACACTTCTCGCAATGCCACTATACTGGAGAAAATTGATACATACAAGTGACATCCCAGTGGGTTACAGCAGTTCAAAAAGCTATCTTATTGCAATGTAACCTTATGGAGAATCCTTTGAATTATTAGTCTATAAAGGGCTGAGTCCTTAAGTTTGTGGGCAGTGGGTAGAGGTGGGAGAATTCTTCATGTTATAACGCTTTCTCTCTATAACTGATGCTCTCCTTCACAGTTCATGAAAGCATTAAATGATGCACTGTAGGTGTAACATGAGGTGGGGAAGAGGGGCACATGCCTCAGTAAGGGGTATTGGCTAAGGGTAGGGGCATCAGGATGGCATCACCCCATGATTACTTGCTGCAGCCTACCTCACTGATATGCCTGCTGTCTTGCTGTACTCTGTAGACAAACCCTGGCCCCAGAAAGCAGAAGCAAAGCATTCTGGAAATCACAGTTTAGTAGAGCAGAGCTGGAGGTTTTCTGGGGGGGTTGTGGGAATGGGGGTTGGAGGCTGTCCTCTGAACATGGGGTTGGGTTGAAAAAAATTAGGGTGAAAGTTTCCTCCACAGCAGCAAGCAGCAAACTTCCCTGGCCAGTCCAGAGAACTACAGTTCCCACAATGCCTTCACACCACTTGGCTCTGTTCTGTTCTTGCACTTGAAGAAGATGGGGGGAAGAAGGGAGTATCTGCTCATGGTGCATTTATCCCATGCTATCCCTCTGATCTCAGCCAAGTAAGATTCTGTTTTTCCTTAGACTCTGAATACAATGATTATTAAACGCACAAACAAGTATACTCGTTATTGAGAATGTTATTTTACTATAGAAATAAATCTAGATCATACCAGTGCATCCAAATAGACATTGGTCCACTGTACTTGTTTTGATTTGTTTCCAGCTAAAACCATAGGTCTGCCCAAAACATCCAAATATTCCTGTCAAGAAGGTTGAGAATTTCATCATTGGCACATCATTATTGAACCAACATCCAGAAACAGTACCAAAAAGAAAACAAATCAAATGACAGAAAACAAATACGATGGGATCAGGATTACGGGGCAAAATTCAGCACCTGTGATATTAGACAGACAAACTCTCATGTTCTTTGTCCTTTCAAGGGCAGGCATTAGTCTAGACTGACCCCAAACTGATTCCAGCAGGGGGAATATTGAGACAGTCCTGGCACTGCAGAGTCAAGACCCAACAGATATTCTACCAGTTTTCTTTCCACTATTCACATATACAAAAATGAAATATAGATAGAATGATAAATTTACAAGATTACAGGACCCTCAACTCTATGGGGAAGAAAAAGGGGGAAGTGATTACTTACACATTTATACATCCTTGTAAAATGGTTTGAGGTGTATGGGTGGAATGCATAGTATGAAAAGGTAAAATTACGGAGTAACTTTAAATGGATTAGGGGAAGTGCCTACAGAAGCCAGGTCAGTTTTTAGGCTCTCTGATCTAGCACTAGACATAGCTGTAACAAATTCCCACATTTTTTCCAGCACAAAGATGGAGGGAAAAAAGGCCTGAAGAAACTGAGCATCAGAATCCATTGATTTAGATGATTCTTATACCAGGAGTAACCAGCTCATAAGTATTTATGGACAGAACTATAAAAACGGGGTTTAAATAGCAGATTGGTAACTAAGGACCAATTAAGTGCTATTTCCACATCTAAACATAGCCGCAAATGTTGGCACTGATGTAGATTTGAGATTGAATTTCCACTTGTGCAGCAACACTTACCCACATTTACCTTCCTGCCTCGCCAGTCCTATTTTGCCACAAAGCATATAGAGCCATAGTGGAGCCTCCTCAGCATGTTATGCAAGTGGAAATTCAATCTAAACTCTGTGTAAACGACAGGCATGCCACTTACATAGCAACGTCTGAGCAGATAAGTAGCACTTAGATTCACAAAGGTAAAATAGCATTTGGCCCTGGATATATCTATAATAATTTGCAGTGGCTTTCATGGGACAGTCCTTATTGGAACAAGTATCTTTAGCGTGTTGATCATGTGTATTTCCTGCCTTCAGTGAGTGCAGGAGCATGGACTGAGAGTAGGGATCTAATGAACAAGTCTACACGTTGCCACAGCAATGTGCTACATCGCTGTACGGTGTGCTATGGTGATATAGCAATCATGTGAGTCTACATGCGATCATCAGCTACTTCACCACAGTGGTGCACTCCCTCATTTTAGCATGCTGCTATGGCAATGTAGCAGCAAAATCCAACCATGCACTGCACACACAGCACAGAATGGGCGGTTACTGCGCCGTGCTTTAGTCATGTTCCTAAAGGAAGTACTAAACCACAGTGCCATAGTTATGTCACCATACGGCGACATGTAGATGCACCCTATGAGGAATAACTCCTATTTTTGGTTTGACTTGGAAAATCCATAGATAAACTTGACCATCTCGAATTCATATATTTTTGCCTACCACATTATGTCTCTTTCTGGCAATGCCAAAATGGCTGAAATTACGTTATTTGCTGGTCCGACAAATACAAGAATTACCAACAACTGCACAAGAAAACCTCTTAAATTTTCATTTAAATATTCAGGGTTTTCACCTAGCATGGATTCATAGAATCATAGGATTCAAAGGGACCTTCAGGATTATCTAGTACAACTACCAACATAAAAGATTTTAAAATAAAATAAAAGAAATCCTGTTAAATACTTTTGTAGAATAACTCAGATCTGAAGGAATGTCTTAATATGTTAGATCTTACAGGTATTATGTTCATACTATTTTTACTTTGTTCAAACAGAAATTTTTTTTGTTTGTTAGACTAAACAAAAATAGTATCTACAACATTTTATTACTGTTGTTATATTTTTTACTTATGAGTAGGTCTACTGTGTGCAAGCACTACAGACTTACCTGTGTGTTTATTCTTATTGCGCCAATGGAAGGGATTTCATAATAGTAACCTAAAATGTATAACAGAAATGATAAAATACCACTATCCTCTTCATTAGGGAGTATCAATTACCCTATCCCTTTTTCCTGAAGGAATAATGGAAAGTAGCTTAAACATGAACAGGTTGCAGGAAAGACTTTAATACTTGCTTTCATTGGGATGCAAAGAAAAAAAAGAGAACTTTCAAGATTACTGTGGAAAAAGGAAAAAAATAAACCCCAAAACCTCTTATCCTTGAAGAGCCTTGGTTTTTAAGGCTTCTATGCTGTTGGCTATTCTGCAATATGTCTCTGCCTGTGACTACACCTTTTCTCTTGAGAAAAGTTGCAGAGCAACAGTTGCAATTTTGCTTTTTTACAAATCAGCATGCACTTAGTGTCAAAAAAACCTTTTGACTAGCTCGTTAAGATATTTTAAAATGATTTCCAGGAAATATCCTGAAGGACATTTAAAAGTCTTCCCATTTTTTTTTAGCCTCGATCATCACATTTGGAGAACAGATATTATTAATGTTCCTGCCCATTTCAGTGTTTTTTGTCTCTATGCAATCCTTACAGAAAGTTTTTACCCATCAAGTCCACAGGAAAAAACCAAGAACTTTCTGGAACTGAAATAATTCTGCCAAATGTAATGGTGCTGCAATGATTAACGGGACACATTGGCACATCTTGCTGATGTCTTTCCATTTCTAGAGATTTATCTTGAGAAAAAATCTCAAGCAAATAGCAAGAGTCAGAGAGCCGTTCAGAGTTTTAGTGGCAGCTGGATTCTTTATAAACCATGTAGCTTGGTAACATTTATTATATTCTCACTTTGTTTCTGATTATTCAGTTGAACTTAATTAAATCAGTTCAGGTGTTTTGAAACTGTACACAGTGAGTAGTTACTTTTGTATCTATGGGCAATTAACATGCTTCAGACTTGGCAAACTGCCTGTGTAATTCTCTCTCCCATCAAATACCCCAAAATCTAATTCAAAGTATAAGGGGAAGGGATGAAGATGAGATTTGTTTTATACATTACTACATCATCAAGGTAATATTAGCAATAAACACTAATGCTATTAGTAACAGTACTATACAAATAATACTAGTCTTTAGTCCATCCGATATGTTTTCCCTTAAAACCAATTAAGACAAAAACCATTTTTTTTAATCTACATCAAACGCTCATTGACACAATAAAGTAAGTTTGCAAAGCATGCAAATAGTTTAAACTATTTTTTTGTAAAGCTGAAGCTTTATGAAGTTATGAGCAGGGACACATAAACATACCTTTATTCTGACAGGCCATCCACTGTATGGGGCCTTTGTCATAATTATGCTGACCGACAGAAAATGTGAACACACGAACCTAAGCAAACAGAAAAGAATAAATTTGATTTTCCTTCATAGCATAAATCAAGTGCCATGTTCATATTGGTGCTACTTGCATTCTAATCTGATTAAATAATTTACTATCTTCCTAATAGTTCAATGGTACATCCAAGACCTTAGAGCAGTTAGTTACACTGAGTACTGAAGCATGTACTATCAACATCTCAGTACAGTTTATTTTTCAATAGAATAAAGACAAGAAGAACGCTCTTCCAGAAATCTCAGAACCTTTAAGTCCACATCATTAGTTACTCAGTATGATACATTTGAGATACTTATTTTGGAGTGCTAATTAACATTCTTGAGATTTTTACTAAACATCCTGACATAACCCTTCATGGACACCAGGTTGTCTCCAGGGCAGAATTGTAGCCAGGGCAGTGCCAGTGGTACACCAGCCGTAGGTGCTCTCATACTGCCCTGGGTGCTGCCTTGCCAACCCGAAGTCACCACTGCCTCTCTGCACTGGGTGTTTGACCGCATGCCCATACTGTTGCTCCAAGAAGATATAATCTGCATATCTGAGGCAGGTGAATTCAGTGCAATACAAAATAGGATTTTCTAGGATGTAGAAAGATTTTTATGAGGATCTTCACTCTGAAATTTAAACTTGCAAATAATATTCAAAGTAAAGACTAATTAGGCCCAGACCTACAGTCTTCTTTGCATGCAAACACCCATATGATGAGAGTTCCATATGTAAGTGCTTGTCCGATTAAGGTCAACGACATGATGCAGTTGATATACACCACTGTGTCTCACAGGTACAACCTCACCAACTTCCATGTCTGTAACACGGAGAACAGAAATGGCTCAAAGATAAGCGTGAGGAAGGGAGGTGGGATTCCTATTTGTAGCATAGTCATCGGAACCAAGCCCGATACTGCATTCTGCATTTTATTAATGGGTGGATAAGCCTGTACAGCTTCCCCCAGCACTAGCAGGTACCCACCCCTTTCACACACCCATCTCCTTCACACACCTCTGCCACCCACATCCACACACCTCCCCCAGACAGTCCCCAAGCCCTAGCCTTGCAACCCCCACAGACTTACCTGTATCCAGCTGCCAGGGCTGCTCCCATCCCCTGCAGGCCTGCCTACATGCTAGTCATGTGTGTGTGCCCTGTCCCCAAATGCCCTCTCCCCAACCCCAAACAGCTCCTTGCTAGGGAAAGCTGGGAAGTCCTTGGAAAAAATTCGAAGCTGAGCTAACCAAAATCATGGACATTTGACCATATTTTAAAAAAACAATGCCTGGACTGAGATAGGAGGATGTGTGCCCAAGAAAACCTGGACTTATGGTAACCCTACTCACCATCTTTCAGAGGAGGCTGCATTTTTCCACATAGAAAAGGGTTAGGTTTTCCAGAGGAAACAAAATATTGCCAGGCTGAATGACTTTGCAGTGACTAGGGATACTCATATTGCCCCTTTATATATTCTTTGGAAAATCAATTTTGGGGGGGGGAGGGTATTTACAGTTGGATCTCAGTACTAAATGGCAATCCTCTTTGACTAGATTCAAGACTGAACAGATGCTCACAGCTGTTCTAGCTGGATGCAGATTTTCCATTCCAGGGGCTAAAAGATGTTGCCCAGCCTGTCTAGGCATTTTGGAAGATACTATCCACTATGTTTTAGGATGTTATTCATATAATGACATAAGAAAAACATATTTATTACTGTTCTTGCAGAAATTGATACATTTTTCAAACTGAGAAAGTAATCTGGCTTTTACAAGCAACAGATTCAAATTTAGTAAACAGTCTTGCAATTTTTGCTTATAAGGCTGAGGCAATTAGAGTTAAATATGAGGGGTGTGTGAAGTGGGCCCTATTCAATTTGAATTCAGCCTAAATCAGGGACAGTGATTCAATTAATTGATTTGGATCACTGTACCTAATTTGATTTGGCTGAATCCGACTCTGAAGAGTCAATGTTGATTTGGAGAATCAGCGATTTGGACATAGATACAGCTTTAAATGTTTTTTCTACATACCTCGAGGTACCAGGTGTGGTTCTTGAATGCTGTGTGAAGTACTTCTCCCAGGGAGAGTGCTGGGGGGCTCCCCTGCACCCCCTGGTTTGGTGATCGGCCACAGGGGGACACTGGGTGCCCCCCCAGACCCAGGAGGCACCAGTCACCGAGCCAGAGGGGAGCCCAGGGCCCCCCTGCACATTCCCCAGTGGACCGGAAGTGCTTCTGGTCTACCTCCAGGTCTGCTGCCAAGCGCGCTGGGGATCCCCCTGCACTCCTGTGGGACACTCCATCTGCCCCAGCATCACAGCATTCACGAGCCACCTGCTACCTCAAGGTATGCAGAAAAAACATTTAAAGCTGTGTCTATGTCCAAATCGCCAAAGCTTTCCAAATCTGTCAAATTGACTTGGAGAGTTCCAGTTTGATTCAGAGAGATTAAAAGGTCCTCTGATTCTGTTTGGATTCAGAGATTCAGCCACCAAATGAGCCAAATATCTGCCAAATTGAATCAGGGATGGAAACTTTGCAGAGCCCTATTAAATATCCTTTGTTACTGATATAAGTCATACAATTTAACATTAGGTTTGATTTTATTGTTTCAACTGTGAATCTATGCACAACAATATTATAGATTCACGTCTTGATTTACTACTATATGCATATTAATAATGTTTTTATATTGGTGGGCTCTATTTTTAGTATAATATTTGTAGTTTGCTTACTTTCTTTGAACGTATTTCTATTACGGTTGTATGTGTGTTATGTCATTTTTGGGAGCATGGCATTTAGCCAGAATCCTTAATAATTTGAACTGAAATTAAATTGAGAGGGGTAGGGCAAGCAATAAGCCCTGTGCATGGAGAAGGAACAACTGGGGCACAGCAAGGGATGGGCAGCCTGAAGTGCTGGGTGGGTTGCAAGGGATGGCCTGCAGCTAGTACAAGGTTAAAAACCTCTAATATAATTTAAAGTGCAGAAACCACATCAGGGCAGGAGACAACAAACCTGAAATGATGCCATCTTGGTTGAATCACATGCTTTGTTACCTATGTCCTGAAAAGGCTGCTTGGTATTTAAAAACTGGGCATTCCCCAAACATCATTATCAGGTGAGTGTGCTTAGAGGAAGCAAAACACCAGCTAATGAGTTCAGTGTGTTGAGGAGGAGAAGTGGGCTAAACCTTTGGCATAACAGCCTGAGGCCAAATACAGAGATGGATTTAGACACATTAGGCTTCTTAGGAATAAATTAGGCACTTAAGTCAAAACAAATGAACCTGGACTCTCTTTGATTTTCCATTTATGGAATAGGTGTCTACATTTTCCATGAAGTGTCTGGATGCAATGCAGGGAGGAACAAATCTTTCTCAGTAGGTCAAATTCTGGCTGGGGGACTGTAGGGTTGCAAATGATGTATTTCTGCAGCAGGCTGGCATTTGTCCAAGCTTCCCTCCTATGTTCTTCGATACTCCTTGGGAGTATCTCCAGATGGGATTTCTAGATTTGAGCCTATCTGGTGGTGGTATAGTGATTTTCTTATTGATTGGGAGCTTTGGGTTACTGATGGCCTTATGGCAGGGTTGGGCAATAATTTCAGGCAGAGGGCCATTGGGGGCCACATGACAAATAGCTAGAGGCAGATAAATATTCATTTTCTAAAATGTTTAGGGGCCCTGTGAGCTGGATAGAATGGCTTGACAGGTCACATCTGGCCCGTGGGCCACATTTTGTCCACCCCTTCGCCTTGTGGTATTCCCTCACACATGCAGCATCATGGCAGAGCTGTGGGGGAGCAATGTTCGCTAGGACTAGAAGCCGTGCCAATGGTGTACTTTTTGGGGTTCCTGATATAATTCACATAGCTGCATTTAACTGTGTATTGACAATCTGTGTGTGCATGCTTTTGTTCCAGGCTGGGGAGCAATATTCTGCTGCAGAAAAAACAAGTGCTAGAGTGACCACCCGAAGCATGGTTGTATTTGGTCCCCATGTTGTTACGGCAAGTTTATGCACAAGGTTAACTTGAGCTTTTGTTTTCAAAGACAGATGTTCACAAAAGGTAAGGCTTGAGAGTTACACCAAGGTATTTTGGGAACTTCTATATTTGTCTCTTGTACATACCTAAACCCAACTGCAGGCTACCTATGTTTCACAGAGATGAGGTCAAGACATATCCCTCTCCTTTGTGCTTCCTGTTGGCTAATTTACACGTCCTCCTGCTCAGCATGCTGAGAGTTCAATACTAGGCCCCTAAATTTCACCATTTAAAGTACAGGGAATGTATGAGCTTAACTCAGGTTAATGAATTCCACTCTTGGAGCTTGGGTTTTTGCATACATTTCCTTAAAAACATATTTAATACAGACCTACAGAGTGCCTACAAGAATGTGAGTGCTTGAATGCCTTTTTCAGGGAAGAATAATAACGGCAATTTAATTAAATAAATATTCCTTCTCCAACAAGTGTCTACAGTAAACCAACACTGGAAATGCACGCTGGATTTTCTGTCATAAGTATAGCCAGCTCAGTTCTGCAGGCAAGACTGAACTCTGCAGTGCCTATACAAAAAGGACATGTGAAATGATCAGTAGCACTTGTCCCCAGGGATATAGGTAAAAAGTGGTTATGTGGCATTATCTCTGCAGCTACTTTATAAGGAACTTAGATTGCAAACCACTGAGAAAGAATAAAAGAGATATCTAATCTACTGTTTCTAAGATGATTTCGAGAAATCAAGAGCAGCAAAAAATAATAAAAGTGAAGCACTCAGAAATTTGGTCAGTGCTGTTTGGTTTGGCAAACTGCTGGTATGATCGAATACTCATACTCAGAAATTTTCCTCTGTCTCATCCAGAATTGAAGAAAGATGGGTCACCTAGAAATCTGAAGTAGATAAGTTATTTCTGAAGAATTATTGACCAGATAAAAACAGAGCTTTACTGTGAAATGTTTGTACTCTGTGCAAAGTTATATTCCCCTCTCCACCTCCCAAATGCAAGACCGGCTGCAGTCCTGCTACAACATGGGAGTGTCTACATGGTGGAAAACCATGTAGCTAGCTTTGTGCACAATAGTTTCCCAACTAGAAGCAGCATAGCTTTTTGTGTAGTGCTGTGTCCCAGCTGATTAGTCCAGTTCAGTCTAGTTCCTGAACTGGCATGACTGTGCTCTTAGCAGTTTTGCATCCCCGTACCTGCACCTTTCCCACTGCTCACTGTTTTAAGGTATTCAGTCATATTACATAATACAATCCTGTATTAAGGTATGACTTAAAAGCAAGGGCTCAGCATATTGGAAAGCCAGAGATAAATAGCATGTTCAAGTTTGAGACACTAATCAAATATAGCTTCATGGCTGGGTAAAATGCAAGAAACCCATTTTTCACAAGAACCAGTATACAAATGTATTAGTACACATTTAAATAAAGTGTCAGTAACAAGTAATTAATTCCCAATGTTTCTCAAATAGTGGCAGCAGTTTCTCTGGGGAAGCTATAATCATTTTGTTTTAGTAGATGATGCTGTACATAACACACAGGTAGCATTTTATTAACTTATTAATAGGACTTTGCTTCGAAGTGTTTTCTGTCAACATAAAAAGAGGAGAAGATGAAAAAGAATCAAATCCTAATCAGAAGCAGGAGGGAAGGGACTGAGGGAAAATCCTTACAGATGCAGAGAAGAAAGGATTGCTGTTGTGGGAAAATGTACTTTCTCAAGAAACAAATTAATGTGCTTTTATTTTGGATCTCTCGCCAATGGGAGAGGTTCATATAGTTGAAGGTAAAATGAAAGGTTATAGGTGTTATAGACATTCGAGATTTCAAATTCTCTAGGGTGCTGAGCTGGGTAAAGGCAGATTGTAAGAGCAATTATACAATAAAGAGAGTTGCATTGGTTACAGATGTTAGTTTACTTCCATCTATCTTTTTCCCCTTCAGTATGCTACTGGAAAAATGTAAAACATGAACTGGTTAACTGAAGATATCTACTTCAGTGATGGTCAACCTACGGCACAGGGATGGTCCAGCCCCCAAGCGGACCTTATCCAGTTTGTAGCACAAGGGATCACACTAAAGCAGCTCAGCCTGGTGTGCCTCTTCCCTGTTCTGCCTGCCACTGCTGCCCTCCACAGCCCTGCCCGCTCTCTCCTTCTCCTCTCCATTGTGGCAGGCACTGCTCACGGTCCTTCCTCTCTCACCTAAGCAGGCCTGCTTACCAGAGGTAAGCTCCTTCCCTCCCCACTCAAGATAGTAAGTGCTGTTTATTAAAGATAAGCTCTTCCACTCTCCTTCTCCCTACCCTTTTCCCTACACTGGCAGCTGTCTCTCTCCCACTCTCACCCTTCCCCCTTCCTCTAGCAGAGGAGAATAGTGGGTCAGAGTGTACCTGGCCTGCCTCTCTAAAGGGTTGAGCTCTACTTGTTCTAGGTCAGCATGTCCTGCAAGTATAATACAAAAGAAGCAGGTTAATTATTGTTCTTCAGAAAAGTTGTCATGGGGTAAATGATAAAAACAGAAGGAAAAATGTTTGTATTCATAATTTATTTCAATGTGGTTATACATAGAATAATGGAAAATTGAGGTTGGAAGGGGCCTCAGGAGGTCATCTAGTCCAACCCCCTGCTCGGAGCAGGACCAGCCCCAATTAGATCATCTCAGCCAAAGCTTTGTCTTGTCAGAGCTTAAAAAACCTCCGAGGATGGAGATTCCACAGCCTGTTCCAATGCTTTACCACCCTCCGAGGGAGAAAGTTTTTCCTAATATCTAAACTTCCCTTGCTGCAACTTGAAACCATTGGTCCTTGTTCTGATATCTGCCACCACTGAGCACAGCCCAGCTCTATCTGGATTATAAGCACCCTTCAGATAGTTGAAGGCTGTTATTAAATCCCCCCTGTCCAAAATAAACCGGTATTGTCACATGTCCCAGCCCTCTAAACATTTTCATTGCCCTCTGCTGGACTCTCCAATTTGTCCACATCGCGTGCATGCATGCGTGTGTGGAGGAAAGGGGGGAAAGCAAAACTAGACATAGTACTCCAGTTGTGGCTTTACCAGTGCTGTGTAGAGGGGGAAAATCACTTCTCCATCTGCTAGCAAAACTCCTACCAATACAGCCCAGTATGCTGTTACTATGAATGCCATTAGCCTTCTTGGCAACAAGGGCACACTGCTGGCTCATATTCAGCTTATTGTCCACTGTAACCCCAGGGTCATTTTCTGCAGAGCTACTGCTTAGCCAGCCGGTCCCCAGTCTGTACTGGTACATGGGGTTGTTCTATCCTAAATACAGGGCTTTGCAGTTGTTTTTTGAATCTCATGAGATTTCCTTTGGTCCCATCCAATTTGTTAAGGTTGTCTCTGAATCCTAGATCTACCTTCCAGCATATCTACTACTTCCGGCAGTTTGGCATCACCTGCAAACTTGCTGAGGGTGCAATCCACCCATCTTCCAGATCATTGATGAAGCTATTGAACAAAGCTGGCCCTAGGACTGACCTCTGGGGCGCTCCACTTGATACTGGCTGCCAGATGGACTTTGAGCCATTGATTGCTACCTTTAGAGCTCAATGATTCAGGTAGTTTTCTATCCACCTTAGAGTCCGTTCACTCAACCCGTGCTACCTTAGCTTGCTTGCAAAAATGTTGTGGGAGACTGTATCAAAAGCCTCGCTGAAGTCACTCTATATCATGTCCACTGCCCTCCCCACACCCATGGAGCCGGTCATCTCATCATAGAAAGCAATTAGTTTGGTCAGGCATGACTTGCCCTTGATAAATCCATGCTGACTGTTCCTAATCACCTTCTCCAAATACTTAGTAAATGATTCCTTGAAGATCTGCTCCATGATTTTTCCAGGGATTGAGGTGAGACTGACTGGTCTGTAGTTCCCTGCATCCTTATTCTTCCCTTTCTTAAACACAGGCACTATATATTTGCATTTTTCCAATAATCTGGAACCTCTCCCAATCACTACAGGCTGTGCTGTGACTACAGATCAAACTTTACCTCAATAAGCTTGCTTGGCTTAGTGCAGAAAAAGAACATTTACTCAGAACATTTCTAAACTGCAGTCACCCAGTGACCACAGGATAGCACAAAGGTAGATGAGCTAACTCTATGCTAGACAGGTTGGCTACTGGTAGCAGTCTAGCCATTGCAGCATAAAGAACAGAGCAGACTATTCTTTCTTACTTCTCAATAAACTACTCAGTATGAAGCTCTATGTTACCATGGATACATTGCTGTTGGTACCTGCAGATAGCTCAGGTGTCTCTACACCGTGCTGCAGGCCACGAGGTCAATGAGAATCTATTCAATTTGACAGATTTTGGATCAGATCTATGTTGCGAAGGCAAGGAAGGAAAAGACATAGACGTCTACATCTAGAGATCAAGAGATGTCAAAGTAAATGCAAATAAAGATCAGGGATGCAGTATGTTCCAAGATGTACAACAAAACGTACTATTGTATTTTTCCCCTTTACTCTTGTTACAAAAGGTACAAAACTGTTCAAGATATTGTGTTCAGTTTAATTTCATTTAATGGTTAAGTATATTTCTCTGAAAGAATGGAAAGCCATAATTAATGCAACCCTTTCCCTTAGATATAACTCTTTAGTCTACTTTTTTTCTGTTCTATATTGCACTTCATCACCTGATTCTCCTATAGTTTGTAAACCACATCATTATCTTTTCTAATCTAGAGTTCTGTTTACAGTTTACAGGCTGACACAGTGCAAATGCTCAACACATGTTTCCTAATTTGTGCTTAAATTTGTGGGTGTGTCTCCCAACACATAATATAGTGGATTCTTGTGGGAAAAAATGTTTAAAGTATGTTTTGGATTTTACTATAAACTAGCCAAAACCAGAAGAAACTTGCTCCACCTAATTATGTGCATGATAGATTTGCATCAGTTTGAACATTGGCAGAAGTACGTGGTTTTAACGCTCAGATGATAATACCCAGAACTGTGTGTAACCCACACAAAATGGACAAGCCATCTTTGTACTGCAAAGGTGTTTTAGTGTAAATATAATCATGTGCTTTTTGTGTCTACTTTGTACAGCATGTATTGTAATCCATGATTTCTATGCTGAGTATCTTGTTTTTTCTCCCCCACTTGGGTAAAATGAGGAGATCTGAACTGGCAACTTTATAATCTCAAGCTCATAACTCAAGACCTCCAGCCACAGAGAGGCTCACTACTACACCTGTGGCTTTTGTTAGGCCTATTGCTTAACAAAACAGGATACCCCTCCTACTTACAGTAAATAAATGAGCGTGGAGTTACGTCACTTAAGCAAGTGAGGCTTGACTCCTAGCCTGATTGGCTAAAACAGGGCGGTGTTGTTTTTAAATTAACTGGTTGAGAGAAAGGCTGGGGTAGGGCAATCCCTGGTTGGAAAAGCTTGGGTGATGTCACACCAGGTATACAGGAACTTCTAAACTGAGGCTCAGGCCTCTTTCTCTTGGGGCTGCCGAGAGCTGGAAAGCTAAATTGGGAACTAAAGAAACTGCTCCCCATGGTGGGGTCTCCTTTTCTCTGCTCTGGAAAAGCAAAGTGGAGCTATGTGAAGGGAGCGTCCACGTTTTCTTCCCCAGCAGAGCTGGGGATTCGGATTAGAAATTTTCAGGGTGCGGTACACTGATTGAAGCCACACGTCACCGTCCACTGTGGACGTGGAGCTCCGTGCTCTACAGTTCCCCAGGGAGCAACGAGAGGTCCCTTGTACTGCAGAAGCATCTTCACTCGCTGCCCCAAGATGCAGTGAATCCCAAGGAGCAGCTCATTAGACTCTCCGGTGTGGGCCCTCCTGTCCATCCTATTGCTGAAGGGCAGGTACAGGGGTACAGGCCCCCAGAACTACCCTTTGGGGATCTCCCAAGTCCCAGACTGCCTGGGCACAGGTGAAGCCTCCCCAGGAGGGTGCAACCTATAGACTATTCCTTGTAGTTGGTAGTGTCTTAAATTGCATGTGGTGTTCTCCTTTGCTTTCCTTGCCTTTGTTTTCTGTAATAAATCTGTCCTTTGTGTTTACACTGCTTGCAATGAGGGGGCTTTGTTAATGTGGGACACCCCAGCCAAATTCAGTGATCCCAGATTTATGGGTGGGAGCTTGAGCCACAGTGAAAACATACTGGGTATCCCAAAATTTGAACCCTTGCTGCTGTTGACCAGTGTCCAGTAGAAGGGGTACATCTGGAAATATCTTAAATTGTCTGTCTCTGAATCTCTCTTCAGGTCTGGAAAGCTATAGGAGTGTGTGCACATTTGATAATGAGCTGTCCTAGGCTAGAGTGTGGACAAAGATAACAATTACACCTACATCTAAAGATACCCTACTACAAATGGCTAACCTCTTCTTGCTCCTGTATTAATAACATAAGCATAGAAAAAACAAAGAAATTATTGTATTCCATATTGGGAGGGTAACGGAAAAATACCCAGATCATTTTACTAACTGTCCAGGCAATTTCATTCCAATACACTGGGGATGCTGATCTCAGAAAAGCAATTTGTTTTCCAGTTATCTCACTTTTTTTAGTTTTCATGGGAAACTCAGAACAAAGGGACTTTAATGCTGCCTATTAATCTGGTTATTTAGGCAGGTTTACTTGTCACGAGTGGGCCTGACAAAGACAATGGAAATCTTTCCAATGACTTCAGTTGGTTTTGGATGACACCCTTGACAATAATTAACTTATGACTACTTTTATTTTAACTAAGCCATAGTTAAGCAGACTGAGCACTCTATTATTTTCCAAGACAAACAATGTGGGGGAAAAATGTAGTTTGAACATGTCTGCTAATTAGCATCATATCTGTTTTACAGATGGAAAAATGAAGTACAGAGGGGCTATAGGCTTTGTTCAGTGTTACACAGGCAGTACTTAAAATTAGCATTGGTGTGAAGACAGCATCTAATGTCTGAGAAGAGAGACAACAGGTAGCCATATAAATTGGCAAACGTGCTCCTCCTTGAAGTTTACTGAATCAAAATTAATATGAAATGCTAACCTTGAACAATTCTTATGGATATAAAAGATGGTTAAAGAAGTCCACCATGGATGGATTCTACCCATCTAATACCAGTCCCAAGCCTGGATAAAAGAGAAGGATTAGTGCCAGGAAGGGCATCTGGCTATGAAAACCTGTGCCAAATCAGCACGATGTGGAGATGAGATGGAGAGATATAGGGGAGAGAGACATGAGAGAAGGAGTTGGAAGATGAAGATGTATATGACCAAAGCCAGTAGAGAGCCAGGATCTGCAACAGCAACCCCCATATAGATGGGAAAGTGAAGGAAGTAGAAGATAAAAGATGGTTAAAGGATGGAGCACTAGATTCTGAAAGGAACGTAGGCACTGCAGTCCTGAGCACTGTTACACCAAACTTTTTGGCTCTTGATTCCTGGCATACAATCCAGACCCATGTTAGGTTCCCTATAAAATGTATGGGGAGAATTAGGCACTCCAGAATGATATTAAAAAACCATGAGTGCCAAAGCACACTGAGTGAGGCACTGCCTCAAGTCAGAAAGGTTATTATCATCTCAAGCTAGCCAACAGGGGAATGTTGAGAACAAGGGTATGTCTTAAACCCCCCCTTATTTCCAGGGCTTAGGCAGCTTATTTAATACTCCTGATGCACTTGGGATTCACAAGATGGAAACTTGAAGGTATGTGCTTACCTCTTTTCTTTAAAAACTGAACAGAGCCACACTTTTATTTTCCCTCTTTTCAGAAGATGACTCAAAGAAATGGAGGGGACCCCTTAATATGCAATAGCTTCATTATTAAATATTTGCTCACAACCTGGATTCAACTGCCTTCATGGAGCAAGGGGATTCAAACCCATCCCCTATTTTGCAGGAGGGTGCTACTCTGTAGGAAAGGATTCAACACTTATTGGGACAGAGAGCAAGTATGACTGTAACCAGTGTTAGGGTGCTCAGTCCTGGAAAATGGGAGAGTTATAATTTTTCCTTCCTCTTTGAGGTGGATTTGGTTTTGATTCTGGAACTCAATGATAATGCAGTGTACATTATCATTCCATCTTTAGGGATGGAAGCCATTGAATCATAGTCTCTCACTTTTTGGTCAAGTGCTAAAGCAAATATCAAGAGATTGAGCTACAAAATTGAGGATCTAGACCTATTGGTATATGACATGAAATTAGAGATTATGGGATAATACCCAATGAAAAAAAAAAGATAGAAAATGAATCATGACTATGAAACAGGTAGTAAAGGATAGGAACTATGCAGACAGAAATAAAGGTGCTTGGATAGCAGTTTGTGCTAATTAAGTCATCTGTTTTTAAAGAAATAAGAACAGGTACTCAGGAGGTCCTACTGGGGGTAAGTGCTGGGTGTCTCCTATGGGTCTTCAGAATCAGATTTGAATGAAGATATTGGTGATATTATTAGAGAAATAAGTACAACTGAAATTGTCATAATTGAGGGTTTTACTCAACACATATAGATGGGAGAATAAATGATACAAATCATGATGTGGCTCAGATATTCCTGGATTTAACTGCCAATGAAGATCCTCATCCAAAAAAATCACAGAATTAACAAAAGAAGAAGCAATTTTAGATCTGGTTCTAGTAAGTAATGAGAGCATTATAAACGGGTCTCAGAAAATAACCTTGGATTGAATGACCACAAGCTGATTCAGTAGAAATTAAATGGAAGAACAAACTTAAAAGGCAAGCTTTAATACACTAAAGGGAGCAGTTAATAACTATGCTGACTCGGCTAAGGAGCTCAGGGCTGTGAATGTAGGAAGGCCTTGAATTTCATCCAGGAAAGGGTGCTAAAACTATCATAAATCTGCATCCCATACAAGGGAAAGTTTTTTTTTTTTTTGGATGAATAACCACCTTAAGAAAGATATTAGGAATAAAAAGAGAGCCTACAGAAAGGAAAAGAAGGGTGTGGCAGCAGTGTGATTAAGGCCACTTGCTGCAGTTCCAGGGGCACATAGTTAAGATTTGCTCTGGATTTGTATCAAAAAGCTGCCTCCAGTTAACCCATCTGTACATGGTGATTCAGACTGGGGAGACAGTGGTGCTCATGTCTGCATGCCACTGGCAACAGAAACAACCATGCCTCGTCCATACTAGCCCAATAGTCTGTGAGGATCATATGGACCTCTGACCTACATGAAATGGAAAAAGAGATTAAATGGCCAGGAAAGCTAAGTTTTAAAGGCCAGAAGTGCTGGAATGAAATGAGAATTTCCAAGAGTCAAGCTGACTTAGACCTTGCAGAGACATTAAGACAAACAACAAAAGGCTCATCAGCTACAGAAAGAAGGAAAAGAACACAGAACAAAACAGGTTGAGAATGGAAAAGATAAATCAAGGCATGACCCCAGCACAAAATGGATACTTGCCTCATGGTAAGCAGGGTTGCCAACTGTCTGCAAATTCGTGGACGCTCCAAAAAATGCACCCTAAAAATGCCTGTTCATAAAAATCCATAAAGACATGGAGGTGGCACCAGAGCTTTAAGCTCTGCCCATGGAAAAAACAGCTGGAGTAGCACTGAAAGCTAGACAACCACAGCAGAGCCACATGCTGTCTGTGTGGCAGCACAGTACCCTTCATGCACACAGCTTTGGTCAGGACTTTGCACTCACAGGAGTCTTCTAGACACTTCCCCCTTGTCTAGCACTATGCTGCTGCTGAGTCCCTACGTCTGTCCTCTGTCTCTGCCACCTGCTCCATCAAAGGTATAGGGTGGGGGAAGTGTGGCCAGGACACAGCTGCAGGCCTGGAAAGGGAGAGGCAGTGGGTGGGGATCCATGCTGGGGCAGGATGAGTGAAGCCATTGGGGGGCAAGCTAAGGGGTGCAGACAGGCATGATGCCGGGTGCAGACAGGCATGTCAGTCGATTCCTGACATGGGCAGCAGGGTATAAAACCACTGCTGCAGATATACAGGGCTGCCAACTGAAAAAAAAATCTTTACTGACCATAAAAATCCAGGTTAGTAAAAAAAAAAGTTTCTCTATCAACAAGAAATGTGAAGATTGTCAGTAAAAAAAAAATAATTTCTTGGGTCAGCAATCTTGGGGACAAGGCATGATGCATAATGGGAATCAGAATGTGGGAACTGATACAACTGAGATGGAAGCAAAAGTGGTCAATGGTGGGGTAATCTCCAGCCCACAGTTCTGTAGGAACTGGTGCACACAACTGCAGGTCCAGTAGCAAATATTGTTAATAATCATATTAAGTCATGTAACAAGTCATGTAACTGGAGATTAGCAAATAGGAAGCAAAAAAAAACAACAACAACAAAAAACTGGGGTAATTTAAGTCTGTATGTTTGACTTCAGGACACGTGGCTTTAAACAGATCTTGAAGAAAACATAATTAAAATGGATAGTAAATGGAAAATGGGAGAATATGCAACCCCTGTATGTGCAATAGCTATAACTACATTATTAGTATATGACATGAAATTAGATCTTATGGAATAATAATGGCTAGATGAAAAATGTCAGATTAAGCTCTTAGTTTGCTTTGCTGAGATAACTGATTGTCTAAACAAAAGAAATGTACGCAGCTATTGTTATGCTATGCATCTTTACAGCAATCAGGTTTTGGAACAGCCTCCCAATCAGACCAGCGGGAGTGAAAAAACATTTTTTTTTTTTTTGGAGCTAGATAAATTTAAGGGTGTTATATGACATAGTGCATGTGATAGCAGGGCATCCTACTTGATGACTAGGAAGTCCATTCTAGTCCTAAGGTCTTATATTTCTAACCATGAAGGTATTTGACAGAAAGGTGTGCAGTGGCAACCAGCCAGGTTTTAAAGATGTGCAGGGCCCATGCTCAGCATTGTATCTGCATGCTCAGAGAATGCATACAGGATCATGCCCCTGCCCCTTCCCTCTCCCTCTCATGTTCCCTTCCCTCCCAGAGCACCACTCCACTGCAATTCTGGATCCCAGTGAAGCACTGGCAGTGGGGCTAGGGACCTAGAAATATAAGTATAAACTTCAAGAACTTTCTAGGGGAATAGGGAGGTGCCTAGCACATTAAGGAGCTTCCAGAAAAAGTTTTCTTTTTTTTGGACTGCAATCTGGTCTTTCGTACTAAAGTCTACCTAGGTCCGGTTTTAGATGCCAAGATCCATTTTTTTTCCTGTTTGGCCTCAAGAGGGTCCAGAGGAGGGCCACTCATATGGCTCTAAGAGGAGAGACTGAGGGATCTACATCTTTTCAGCCTTTTCAAGAGAAGGCTGAGAGGTGATCTTGTGGCTGCCTATAAATTCAGGGGAGGGCAGCAGGGAATAGGAGATGCTCTATTTACTAGGGCACCCCCTGGAGTAACTAGGGACAATGGCCACAAATTGACGGACAGCAGATTTAGGTTGGACATTAACAAGAACTGCTTCACAGTTAGGGTTGCCAGAATAAGGAATGGGCTTCCAAGGGAGGTGGTGCTCTCATCTACCTTGGGGGTATTCAAGAGGAGACTGGGCAAGCACCTGGCTGGGGTCTTCTGACCTCAGGGGGTCGGACTCGATGACCTACTGAGGTCCCTTCCAACCCTAACATCTATGAATCTATGATGGTTTGAGTAATACTGTGAGTCTGTGAAAGGCAAAAACTGATCCCAGAGTTTCTGAATGTCTACTACCTAAACCATAGCAGAAGATTTATAGGAAGAAAGTTTAAAGCAATTTTCCAGTGCTAAGTCCTTATGACTAACTTCCTATCACTTTGGGGCTTCTCAGCTTCTTGAGACAAATGATATTAATTAAAAGGTTTTATTTTTAAAAAGAAAGAAAGGAAAATGCTATGTATCTGATCACACCCATATTCAGTGAAAAGAAAAGTAGCACAAAGCCATGGAAAATATTTCTGGTAAAGAGGCAATGAGAAAGAAAGTTATTTCAACTGTAATTGACAATTGAAGGTCAATATCAAATGTCTCGATCAAATACTAATTAATACACTTTCCAAAGTTATCTTTCCACTAATTAATCTTTTAAAGTGACTTCTGTTTTTAAGTGAAAAGGTGCTTGTTCCACCTTTATCCCCCCCTAATGCTATTTAAAAAAATCTTCATTCCAGTGGAGATACTTTTAGAGCAAAGGCAGAAAAATAACATTACACTGATATGTGGAACAATATTTGATGTGACTCACTTTATAATGCTGCAGAAAGTTTCACTTCCATATCTTATTACTGCCACCTTGTGGCACACCTAGTGAACTAGCATGAGGTTACGGCTACCCATTCCTGAACCTGGCAACAGAAAGGTAGGACGCCCTCCCTGCCTTGAAGTTGGTAGTTCTTTTGTGCTGCTTGTCATTTTTTAATCACAAGAATACTTAAAAAAATTGATTTGCTTTAAAACTAAATATTGTCATTTGCATTTCAGCAGATTTCTAAATATAAACGCCTCTCACCGACGTTTTGGATGCTTTTTTTCATTCCTTGTTCTTTGGCATATTTCAAACAACTCTTTATAACTTGACCATGTTCAGAAAAGATGACACTGGAACAAATGCAGTAGGGTTTATTCAACTTTAGCAGCATGATGCTGTCACTATTAAACAATATTTTTTACTGGTGTTTATCAAAACAGCCCATTAAGGAAGTAATGAGAGTGGAGGTAAGCACTCTGAATGCCTATAAGAACAACTTGTACAACTGATTTTTGTGAAGCTGTCCATTAAACTATAAGCTATAAAATAAAAAGGTCTTTTCCCACAGTTTCAGTAGTCATTTTAATATGCTCCTCATATAGGTAGAATGGTCAATGGACTTAGTAGGCACAAGAAGCCAGGATCACCTAAATTCTAGCTTAGGCTTAGGTCTCTGAGGGACTTGGGTGAGCTGTCTTCTCTTTCTCTTGGGACTCAGGTACATTAAACAATAAGAATAATTCCTGTCTAATACTGAGGCTGTGTGAAAGCTGTGAAAGCAATGAATATTTTTTTAAATAACTTGATTCCTTGAACTCCCTACCCGATTTTTTTTTTGTACAAGACATCTCAAGGTTTATTAACATTTCCAAATCTGATGGAATATCACCTGAATTCCTGGGAGGTCTGTCCCAGGACCAGGGATCCTGAAAGCTCCCATTTCACAGAGCAGCTGCAAGGTCCAGGCAGCTGCCTGTCTGGCAGAAATGTATCAAATGTGGTGGGCTTGGTTTAACAAAAACCAAATAAAAAGACCCCCAAGCTTTCCCATGAACCAGGAAGCCTAGCATCTACCCCACTGGAAATCTGCAAGACTAAATTAATATCTGAAAAATATTTGAAAAAACAATTGGTATTTGTGACAATAAGTATTAATGCCTGAAGTCCAGGACCCAATTGTCCCACTGGTATTTCTCAATTCAGCTCAGTTGACTTTAGCATAGCATTGATTAACCCATGCTGGGGACCTGACCTATACAGGCCAATTTAAAGAAAAGCGGTGATGTACTGCCTTTGAGTTTCCCACAGTGGCCCTCAAACCTTTTTCAAAAGCTAGTCTCCAGGTTAAGGCAACAACTCAGAAGATCTCAGTTCAGTGCTTGGCTTTGTTGCCACTTTCTGTACAGTGCTAAATTGTTTGCCTAAGAGGTGGCTTATTTCTGAAGGTCTAGACCCAATATTAGTACATGGTGATATTTTCCACTTCAGACTACAGAAGCAGAAAGTTATGCTGTACAATCAGTATTTTTATAGGAACAATGGAAGAGACTGAAAACTCCAAAGTCAACTAATCTAGTTTACCTAAAAGTCTGCTTTCCAGCCCTGGTTGTGATTATGAAAAACACATTTTTCCAAAGAGGGAAAACAAGTATATGTCCTTCAGCTTTTCCCACTCCCTTCCTGAGCAC
Organism: Crocodylus siamensis; assembly: GCF_052110815.1. Taxonomy (NCBI): domain Eukaryota; kingdom Metazoa; phylum Chordata; order Crocodylia; family Crocodylidae; genus Crocodylus; species Crocodylus siamensis. Next base: position 18,701,906 of record NC_143398.1, on the reverse strand, counting down.
CTGCTGATACCTGGGGTTGATCAAAAATAGAAAGAGAACATCATCATTGGAGCTGTGTGTTGTAAAGTGGACAGCTCATCACAGGACATAGACAATGTTTCCACTGACAATTTTCATTGCTCACACTAGAACACTAAGACTTTCCCTTCTTCTTCTGGCCACACCAGCATTTTTTAATAAATATTACTTACAAGACTAATTTTTGTATAGAGAAGAATTTTATTATCCCATGGAATGAAATCCTTTTTTTGCTTGGGGTAGTATTTTGAGTCCTAGTTCTTCTCAGCTGCTATGGATCAATTTTATTATTAATGCAAATAAGCTATTCTCTAGAAATACTGTGCTCTGCTCCTTTTTAGCATTATCCCTTCAGGGCTCTGTTCCCATTACTTTGGCTCTTTTCACACAAAATGTTTGACTGCAATTAAATGTTTTCAAATACCAAAGGGCCGTACCAGAAGGGGAAAAAGGTGAAAGGTTCCCAGTAGAACCCATTTACAGCAAATCGTCTCTGCAATTATCGGTTTTTCAAAGTTCAAATCTAGTTTTACAGTAGTCACATCTCCAAAGAAAAATGAAACTATGTTGTTGAGGAAAGTAAAAGTAATACGGCATTTAAATGTGAATGGTTGCGTGATGCTGACAAATGGTTAGTGTGCCACTGTGGGACAAAACAGGCTGAAAAACTTTTCCTAAAGAATTTGGACATGCTCCTGCCTTCAGTTCATAGACATTAATACATGTCCTGACACTACAAAAAATTGTTTGGCAAGTGCTTAATTTTTCCAACACAGCTACCAAGTGAGATAAATTAGTGCCTCTGGTAGCAAAATTACGGGTATGCTTCAGGTTCTACAGGATTTGGGTCTGAAAAAGAGCATACAGATAGGTCCTTTGCAGAACTTGCATATTAAAAAATCAGTCACCTGTTACCCCAATGCGATGTGAAGTACCTGAGGTTTTAGCTATTCCCCAATGACTCAAGACTTTAAAGGGAAAAAACCTGCTTAGCCTTAGCTAACAATGTGAAACGATAATTGCTAATACATCATTGAGCTCAGCTTTGAACTTTGAGGGAAGAATTGAGAGTGATAAATTCTGAAATGGTAATTAATGAAGACATTTGCTATGGTCTAGCTATTTCATTGAAAATAAAATTATAATAAATGGCTTCCATAATCCAACATTTCTTGTTTTGAACATGTTCTTCAGAAAACAGGGGGGGGAGGAGGGGAGGGATGCTAAGTGAATTAGTAACAAAATGATACACTGTTATGAAGTTAGAAGCATCACCAGCAGAAAGACGTGCCTACCACCAACATATTGGCAAATATGTTCGATATCTTTTTTGTTTACTAATGTTAAAAGGATTCATTTAAAAAAGACAGTATTGGGGGGAAGGGGGATGAGAGAAGGAGGCACCAAAACAACTCCCTTCACTCCTCCCGTCACAATTTTTTTTCCAGCACGTACCCCAAACTAATTACTTGTTCACTGGGGACAAAATTTATCCCTATGCAGAAGACCAGTACAAGGTCTCTGAGTTACCTAAGTCCTTCTTAAGCCTTGGATTCATACTGTTATATGAATTGAGATTCAAGGCTAACATTAATATGCGTTCATCTAAAAACAGCTACCTGAAAAAAAAAAAAAAGATTAACGGAGAACAGGTACTGGAAATGCAGTGAGCCAGAAACTCACCCAATATAAAAATGGCAGGCCAGAAAATATTAAGTCTGCTGCATAAGAGAAATGCCTGGTTTTGAAAATTGTTTTTGTGTTTTGTCATAGTGAAAATGGGATCTTTCAAAATTTTTACTGAAAACATATGGAAGGGCTTGAAGGAGGGCCCAGTACCTGAGGGAGCCACCAGCTACTGTGCCCGTCTCACATTTTTTCAATCTCTCCCTTGGGAGCTTTTCCACATTGGTTAAATAATTACATGTTCACTGGAAGGCTAACTTGACAGCCCACCTGGGATGCTGAAGAGTTAGTCTCAAGCCCTAGCTCACAAACAGGGACCTGAAAATGGGTCTCATGTTCTCATTAACCATGAAGCTGTTGGCTCTTCTCAGTCTGATATTTCATCCACGCCCTGAGAATTCTTCTGGACAGTTGTACCGTCGCATTGCATTGTTGTATGGGGGGAAATGATTTGGGGGGCGGGGGGGAAAACAACTAGCTTCAGTAAATCAGTGCTGCTTCACTGATTCAGAGAACTCTGAGGGCATATACCACTGAGGACCTGCCACTGGAAATCTCCTAACATGCCCCTCCTTTCTGGTTAACATTAACTGTAGGTGTTTCTAGATTTATGAACAACCTATTCTTTAGTTGCTGTTGTAAATTACCATTTGTTAAACACCTAAGCAGAGAGGGGATTTCACCCTTATTTCATAGTTTCATAGTAGTTTGGGGTCAGAAGGGACCTGAACAGATCATTTAATCTGATTCCTCGCCACTGGCAGGAGCACACGCTGGAATCACATGACCTCAGACAGGTGTTCGTCCAACCTCTTTTTGAATTTACTCAAGGTAGGAGTGAGGACCACTTCCCTACGAAGTTGGTTCCAGATCCTAGCCAGCCTAATAGTGAAATAGTGCCTCCTAATCTCTAACCTGAACCTGTTCTCCAGCAGCTTCTGGCTATTGTTCCTCGTCACTGTCCCGATTTGATTCAGCTGAATCCAAATCTGAAGATTCGAATTAAGCTGAATCCAAATCTGAAGATTCGATGCTGATTTGGAGACTCAGCAATTCGGACATAGACACAGCTTTTAATGTTTTTTCTACATACTTCAAGGCACCCGGCATGGCTCATGAATGCTCCAATGGCGGGGCAGATGTAGCATCGCACAGAAGTGCAGGGGGGAGGGCACCCTGTGTTCTCAGCAGGAAACCCAAAAGTGGACCAGAAGTACTTCCAGTCCACTTTCGGGTCTGCTGGAGTCTACGTCCAAACCGCCAAGTCTTTCCGAATCTCTTTGAATTGATTGAGAGGGTTCAGGTTCGATTTGGAGAGATTAAAGGGTCTCCTGATTCAATTTGGATTTGGAGACTTGGCGACTGAATCAGGCCGAATCTCCACCAAATCAAATCAGGAACCAAAGTTTCGCACAGCCCTAGAACCGTGCCTCTGTATCACAGCGAACTGCATGTCACTTTTTTTTTCGTTCTACTAAGAATATATCCTAGACCTACTGAAGTCAGTGCAAAACTACTAACAGAACTAGGATTTAGCTCTCAAATATACTCTAAACCACTCTAAAGTATTACTTAGAGGGTTTTAAAATCAGACAGTTCTTAAGCTACCAAACCTATTGTACTTGTAAATCAGGTAGTCAGACATCTGCATGCAATCATTTGTGCATGCAGGTAACTGTGGCTACAAAAACAAAAACTGAGTCATTATTTTTTTGAAGAACTGGAATGTCTGTACCCTTGTTTGTTTACCTATTACATTCAATATTAAGAGAGTTTTCACTGTACCATTTTGATTTCTTGTATGTCTCTTTTTCTTTGCTTTTCCTTTATATCATTTAATCTCCTTTTGCCTTTAGAAATGTTTCTGTGCTCCCCACTTCAATCATTTTGACATGTAAAGAATTTATATTTCTTTTCCTGATATCTTTACAATGTCCCTTCATTCACTTCACATTTATAACATCTATTTAAAATATCCTAATATTAGTTTGCTTTCTTCACTTACTATATTCTCCCAGAATACTGCTTTGTGTCAGTTGTTTTTTCATATTAAAAGCTTCCTTTAGATTCTGTTTTTTCTTAAAGATAACAATCTTCTGTCTCTGTTAACTATATGATCTCCTATATCTAAAAGTCAATTTTCTCTGATAACCTCAGAAAACTAACATTCAATATTTATGTACCTTTGATTTTCTGCTTACTTAAAGTTAAGCCTATGATGTGCTTATACTTACAGTGTAACTTCTAACTCCTTTGTTATGTTCCCTGAATATATAAATGCAAGCTGCATATTGTCTGAATGGGATTTAAGTCTCTTTCATAGTGTTTTCCATTTTTACTTTATTTTAAGTACTTATGTCATCTGCTTATATTGCTGCATATATCCTTCCTGTTCTACCATCTGTTTGTTTCAGCTGTTCCTTTATTCTCTTATTTACTGCAGAGATTCCCATCCTATAGTCTCTTCTCCCCTTTGGCTCTAGGATATACTCTCCCACATATTTCTACCTGTTCTCTCACCAGTACATTGGCAACCCTTTGCTTCAAATATACCCCAAACCACCTGTCCTAATTCCATCTGTTCCAAAGAGAGACTTAATGCCCAACACTTGTTTAATTATTCTGACATACATTTAGGTGCTTAAACTGCCTAGTCTTATTATTTGTGAACAGCAGCCCTTGTAGTCATGTACCTTAGTTTACTTTTATAGTTGTACCTGCTCTGTGTCATGTCCACTTCATGGAACTGAAATGACTGACTTTACAGTTCAACTAGAAACGTTTTACTAATACGATAATTTCTCCTCCTTGACAAACAGGACTTGGTTAATATAAAATATTTAGGACCATTATTGCATACCTAATGATATATACAGTTATTTTGGTTTTGTTTTAAAGCATCTTCTTATCAACATTACCATCACTTAATATTTTTTCTTATGCCCAGTTCTACTTCCATTTTCAAGGAATGGCTGTTTCATGTCTTTAAACTTTCTCTTATCCTTAGGTCTGTGTTTAAAAAGTGCATACATGTGTGTGAGAAAGAGCACAATTTTATTTAATTAAAGTCAGCATGGAATACACTTGGAATATACTAAGGACTAAGGACAGTTTTCTTCTGATACAAAAGATTGAGAGTGTTTCTAGAGAGGAGTGGTTATTTTGCATTTCATTTTGAGTAAACAGGGGGCCAAATTTCTCTCCTTGTTCTGAAAACTTAGAGAGAGAAAAGATCATGAAGTGACAAACATTTACTATTTTCAGAAAAAGAGGTATGAGAAAAACATAATAGATACAGAGACTTTATAAAAGAGGAGTTCAACAAATTCAGGGAACTCATGGATAGGGAAGAAATCTGAGGGATAAAGGAGTGCAGAAAAGCTTTGCTTCGTTCTTCATAAAAAAGGTTAATTATGATCACAAAAAAGGTTAATTTTACCAATGAAATAGGACTGGTGGCCTCGATAGCGAAAGAATACCTGAAGCAATACTTAGATGACATGTATTAAAATCCTCAGGGCCTCATGAATTCAACCTAGAGTACTTAAGGAATAATTAAAGTAATTACTAAACCACTGGTGATTATATTCAAGAATTAATGAAGGACAAGGGAAGTCCCAAAGGACTGAAAAAAAGGCAAAAAAAAGTACCTTCATTTTAAAAATGAAAAAAAAACAAAACAGATCCACCAGTATAACTTAGATCTCTAGGAAGATGGAGAAAGGGGAAAATGGGAGAGGGAGTGTTAAACAAGGAAATAGTTGGAAGTAATTAGAAGACAATAAGGTAACAAGGGGGGAAGGGGACAATCTGAGTTTTTCCAGAACAGACTATGGCAATTAAATGTAAAAATATAATATTCTTCTTTGATAGGGTGACTGGCTTATTAGATAAGAAGAAAACAGTAGATGTAATATACCTTGATTTCAAGAAGGCTTATGATACTGTCCCTTAAGACATTTTCACAAGCAAGCTAGGGATACATAATTTAGAAGTAATCGCTATACGGTGGGTGGGTGTCTACTTGAAAAACTTGCTGAAAAAACCCATTGGGAATCTTGTGTGCATTTTCCCAGATATCTGTCTTTCATTGATTTCGATTTAAAATGTTCAGTAATTATGTGGGTTATCGAATAAACTTTTTGCTTATCTGGATGATAAGTTGGGAAAGTTTTCAAAAACTTTGGAGGAAAGGAACATAGTGCAAAATGATGTTGTCATTATGAAATTCAATACAGCAAAAGGTGTGAATGTAAAATCAAATGCAATGCATAAATGCACAATTGATAGTTACTGACTATGGAACAGTATGACATGAAAATGATCTGGTAGTTACAGTGGATCACTAACTACATAAAAGTCACCAATGTGATGATGGAGAAAAGGGAAGTCTTAATGTGTTTAGTCTGGAAAAGAGACTAATAATAATGGAAGGAACATAAGATATTTTCAATACATGACATTTATTAACTGTTTTCCATGGCCACTGAGAGATGGACTAGTATAAATCAGCTGATTTGCAGCAAAGAGAATACAGGCTGGCATATTAGGCTAAACTTGATAATTGTAAAGGTGGTGGAAAAGTGCTGCGAAATGCTGTGGGATCTTCTTCGCTGAAGGTTGTTAAGAACAGGTTAGATAAAGACATGTTGAAATGATCCAAGTCATCTTGACCCTGCCTTAATGCAAGGAGCAGAACTAGATGGTTCCTTGATGTCCCTTTCAACCCTGTATTTCTATGTCTCTACAAGAAAGGGAGAATACTGCCAACTGATTGTAATTCATTACAAATTGACAAGAACTTGATGTTCTCTACTGCTTATAGCTATGTGGGAAGAGCAACACAGCACCCACTTCATCAGCTTCAAACCTAGACAGTTCTGCTCCAAGGAGCCGTATGTTTGTATAAATAAAATATAATCTGACTTTCTTGCTTTCACTCCAAAACAAACACCACATCCTATCTGCATTAAGTTGTTTCTGTCTCTACCACCCTGACTAATCAATTTACACCATCTGTAGCGTCAACCTGCTTGCGATACCTTGAATCAATCATTATTAATGTAGTCTGGGATGCAAAATGAACAAAAATAAAAATTTCAAGTAGACCTCTCTGTGCCAAATGAAAGGAAATAAGATGCCATTTGGATTTTATATAACAGAAATGTGTGATCCAAATATGACTTAAAAGATTACTTTTCAACAAAATTGTATTAAAACTTTTATTAGTCCTCTGCGGTCCACAATATCACCATGCTGATTTTATCTAATTCATCAAATATAACACTGCACAAGAGATACATGTCATATGATACCCTAACTAGGTTTATGCTGATAATTAAATAGTTGTCTAAAAAGGCACACATACTACACCCCATAGATCCATGTATAGTGGGAAAGCCCTAAATAAAGACCTCTCAGAAAAATGAGAACCCAGCCACTACACGGTAACACATGTCCATCCTCAATTCAGCTGATGGTTTCCCTAATCTGGGGTCTAAATGCTGAAAAGTAGAGGAGTGGGATGGACAAACTGAGTAATAGGTAAGGAAAAAGATGTATATCCTTCAAGATTCAACACTCTGGGGAGTAGAAGAGATTACAGTCTGGGCCAAGTGGGGCCCCTGGTGTTTCCCCAAGCAGGAAAAAAATGAGAGACTTTCTCCAAACTGTTGGAATGAAATAGCATTACCAGGGCCTCAGGAACACTTGGTGATCCATCAGCACTGGCCACATAGCTTTTGCCATGAAAGGATACTACTAACAAGGCAAAATTTGGACACTCTTCAAGAAAATCTTAATGATTCCTCTTCCTTCTCCGTGGAAGAGAAGGATTGGGCTCTTGCTAGGTTTTGTTGGGGTGGGGACAGAATTGTGTCTTAAATGTATTATTATAAAACATACTATTTTTATTTAGAAATGCTGAGCCCCACACATTTCTGCTTTATGCTACTGGACAATTAATACAGTAATTTGGGGATGCTGGAGGCTTTAAGGAGATGAGTCATTTTTGCAGAACACTTGAACATTATAAGTGTATGTATCTAATCTGTATCAGGCACCCAAATGCTATGACACTTGGTAATAACAAGACATTAATTAAATAAATGGTGCTCAGGAACTAAGTAAAATACAGATAATTTTTCTTAGCAATGTGGTATTTCTGCCCTGGGAAAGTTGAGCCTCACATTAAGTGACTTTTCACCTCTGCTGCATTTCAAAAGGCAGAAGCAACGACATTGAAAAATTTCTGAGAAATACCCTAAGTTTTCTTTTGAACCCCAGTTGTGTTTGCCACAGTACCTAATTAAAATATATTCAATTTAAAATCTGGTTGACAACAGTAACTTCACAATAATAGAAATCATTAGAGGGAAAAAAAGTGATTCCTAGTCATTCCAAGATCTGTTAAATTGCATGTGTGTGTAAGCGCACGTGTATGTGCGCGCACACACACACACACACATGCTCTAAGCATAAAATAGGGGTACTCTTTGGCAGCAGAGCATAGGCTGTACACTTTTGTAGATGGTCAAATTGTTGGATATTGCAAGACCTTCAAAATTTGACTACGGTAATTTGTTTAATAATGGGAAAACATAAGCCACAGAGGAAGAAAGGGCAAAGTCATATCCCTGAATATCACAAAGCACATCTTTGTTGATGAAGGCTCACTTTTATGCCAACTGAATGATGTTTGGAGGTTTACCACAAATCTGATTGCTGTGCACATTATTACAAGAAAAGCATATCTTATATAAAGGTTTAAAAAGAAAGCAAATATTTCAGGCACCTTAATCATTTTCAACTACACAGGAATAAATAATCAGAGGGAAAGAAGTTTAAGTGCACAGAATAAGGAAGGAGGTAGGTAGGTTACCTACAGAAACTGCATGACAACCAGTGTCAATCTTAAAAAATTCTCCATTCCCTTGGTTTGCTGCATGTTCTCAAGTGTGGCATGAGCAAATCTCTCTTTAGCTGGAACATGACAAATAGCAGAAATGGGAAAAAGTAAGTTATATATTCCTAAATGTTTTCACCTTAAAAATCAAAGATGCTTTTTCTGATAACAAGCTGCATCTTGGGTAGGTCATTTAACTTTTCTGTGCATTAACTCTCAGCCCTACACGGGTCCTGCTTAGGTTTAGAAATCAGTGGAGATCATTGCAAGACTGTGGCATCAGGCTGATCAGTTGAAGATTGACGTACGAGCAACAGCAGTGTTGTGAAGCCGGTCTGTAAAATTCCTGAGCGTTTGTAAGTGCTTTGAGATGCCAAGCATAATAGCTATACTATATCATGAAACACTTCTTCCGAGTCAGTATTTTTGCTTGTCTATCAAGTTCTCCTCCAAAAGTGATTAATTTAAACTTTTTTTAATCTCTGAGTTTAAGTTACCATTAATCTTCCCAACTTGGCAGATGACACTAGAACATAACATCACAGAACTTATGTGCTGAATATGAAATTTATAGAGGCAAAGAGCCCAGTGCCCTGAGAAGGTACATCACTTATGTAGTAATTCTCTGTCAGAAGAAAATGAAATTGCTCCACGTAGCAAGTTCATAGAAGTTAGAGAGGAAAAAAAAAATCCTCTGAGCTCATCTTGTACTGCCATCAGACTACATATTCTTTGTGGTGTTTTGTATATAAATGTCTCCAACTGCCAGGCTCCTGCTGCTTTTCCGAGCAGACTTATACTACAGTTCAGTTGATGAATTGGTTAGGAAGCTGAATGAGAAACAGAATTACCTCAAATGCTTTGCACTAGTCCACCTCCACTGCAATGTGGCAGTGAAGTCACCTTAATGGCCTTGAGGACAGTTCTGAACAGCAACCTCCAAACCATCGTTCTCCTGCAGCCACCGGCACATAATGAGGGGAAAGAGAAAGTGTCCTGACAATCCTCAGCTTCTAAATTGTTTTGAGGGCCACTGACAAATGATACAAAATTAACAGCGCAGCTTTCATATCTGACAGGTAGAAAAAGCGACTTAAAACTTTTGCTTCCCCTAAGCCTATCATACCGGTCAAGCACAGTTAAGGCACAGCTTGGGATCGGGGTCATTCACATCTAAACATCCCTTAATTTCAATCTGACATTAAATTGCACCTCTTTTCACCACTCATTTCTATACACAACAACTGCTTTCACTTGCTGCTGAATGTAAAAAATTCTGTGGCAGATTTTGGCAGTTGTTAATTTACACATGGGTGCCAAATGTACAGCTTGCAGGCAAGATCTGGCTATTATCTCACCCGTGGGACTCCCAGAGGGGCTGGGAATTCGTGGACGTGGGGGCGGCAAAAGCTGATATACAGGGCCCTATTAGATATATAGGTCAGCAGTGGGGAATGAGTAACAGCTGCATTAACCCCCATGGGCACTGTTTACTCCACTGCCACGACCACCTCTGGATCCAGTCCATGAGGAGTCCCATGGTTCAAATCTGGCCTGGGGGCCAGGTGAGTTTGACAGCCCTGATTTGCACTGGATAACAGTCAACATATTGCAGTTAGAACCAGTGAAAGGGTCATGGGTTTTTAAATGGACATATTAGTCAGAATTATTGTTTTCCACTAACTATATAATAAATAGTCTGCTGCTGCCCCAAATGCACCTCCTCTTACTTTAGATACTCAGATCATGCAGAGTCTTTCATAGAAGGACAGTGCACCAGAGATGCCCAAGATCCTTTTCTATCCAGAGGGGCTGAGAATTTGCCTGGAATGATCTTCTTCCAGCACGCAGACCCGAGGGGGCACAAGCAGCAGACAAAACTATAGTTAATTCATTTTGTATCTGAATTCAAAGTTCTAGGGATGGGTAACATCTGCTGTGGTTACATTTCAATTAAAATTATATGGAAATAGACTTCTATCTTCAGTAAAGTCATCTGCATTGTGAGTGTTCATAAAAATGAACATTTACCACCTCTATTCCTGAAATTTACCACTGTGTATGTGGCATTTCACATGCTTAATGTGCATTGCCCAAATGCCACCATAAACATAAACATGCCATATTTTAAACAGCACCCTGAGTGTAGTGCTGCAATCTGTTACACTAAAACCTAGTTTATAAGGGGGGAAAGACGAGGTGAGAAGCAATTAATATTTAAAACTTGAAAAGGAAGATAAAAAAGTTAGTATTTTCAGGGAACTAGTCTAACAATTAAGTCAGTTCTAGAACAATCCTTGTCTTCACATACTAAGCAATTTAAAGAGACAGAAAACTACTTTAAATATAGCTGTGTGCCAGCTCAGACGCATGAAAACCAGTAATTTAACAGGGCAGTTTTCCAGCCTCTAACTTCCAGGGTTATATTTTTTTTTTAACTGTTTATCATTTTCTTTAACTTGTCAACTTGAAGGCTGAGCTAAGGTCATGGTGTAACACAAACTAAACAATGTAAGCAAGTGTGCATTGACCACATTATACAAGGGGACACAATGTGAATGTCACATGCCTCTCGAGGCTGGGGGGACATGGTGACTGCCTATAGGTGATGGTGGTGTTGGCGGCAGGGCCATGTCAGCAGTGAGAAAGGAGCTTCCGCAGGTGACCGTGGTGGTGGCGGTGGCAGTGGTGGTGTTGGGGTGGGGAGGGGGGGGGGAGTGGTGACCACAGGCACCGCCAGCAGCGTTGGCGTTAGCCAATCTCAGGGGGTACACTGCCAGTCCCAGGGGGTGTACATGCACTCGTGTGCACCCCCTATGTGTTGCCAGTGGAACACAACTTAGTTAGCTCCTTTTGATGGATGAAGTAGTTGAAACCAAGAATGTAATAATTTGAAAAGTAAAGTGATTCCAGATTGGTGAGGCAGTAAAATAAGGAACAATAAATTTGAAATGGTCTTTTTGCTCACTTCATAGGTCATAATTTTTCCAGTATAAAGGACATATTACTGTGCAGTACCATCATACTGAAAATCATGAAGATGTACCTTTTATAAATCTTACATAAAATAAGATCAATTGATTAAACATGGATATACTGGTATTATACAAGAAAAAAAAAAAATCTAGTTCCATCTTATGTTATACAGTATCAATATATTTTGATACTCTGTGGTGTTACCGATACGGAAAAATGTGAGGCTAGATGTCTGATAGCCTGACTCTTAATTTAATAATATTTTATGTTCATATTATAGACCAACCTCTTCTTAGGGCGGTCTATAAATTTATAACTAAGCCTCATTATATTCTATGTATTGCTCACAGAATAAGATACAGCTGAATTAGAGTAAGGGTCTGTAATATATACCATGCTATTAAATGACATGTTTTATAATTTCTCTTTCACAAACATAGCCTTCAAAGGATTTTTTTTTTTTATGTTAGAATGTATGGGTCAGTAATACCACTTATATAATTTGCTGATCTGAACTCCAATTAATGCATATTGATAGAGAAAGGAATATATACATGTTTAGACTCTTTGAGAGGAATACGTGCATGTTTAGACACTTTGAGAAATACCAAAAACTTCACTATAGTACTGTTAATACTTGTATTCTAAGGTATACAAAGATGAAATTGCTAGTATGAGATATATTATCAATCCTTTGCTGTGAAATACTTAAAAAAAATCTTTTGTGTAACCACATATTCACCTCCCAGAACATAAAGATTTTTACTTGATTGAAAAGCACAAGGTTTATTCAAGGAAAATGAAAAATCTTTTCTTTAAATGAGATGCCAAAACTTCTTTTGTATTGCCTGTCCTTTCAAAGTCACCTTGGATGAAAGCAATAATACAAGCTTTTTGCTACATGACATCTAGAAACCTAGTTCATTATTAGACTAAGAGCAGGAATGTAAGCACTTACTGTGACTTGAATCAGTAGATTTATAAAATTTAATCAGATACCAGTCTCTTGCATTACAGTTAATTATAGTAGAAAAATGTGCTTAATAAAGAAATATGTTCCTAGAAGGTGGCTATTATCACTCATATTTACTTTCGGTGCAATAACAAAGAGTGAACCAGGGACATTAAAAAAGCATTATGAAATAATAATGTCTACTTATTTTCTATACCTCATTCACCATTCTTGCTTGAGGAACTGACTGCTTTTCTTAAACTTACACAGGTGAGCACAAGGCAGAAGAAGTAAGACTGATTTCTCAGCACTATAAATCAACTTCAGTCTTCAGACTGGGTCTGTTAAAATACCTCCGTTCTTAAGACAGGGATCTTAATAGAACGCAGTAATGAGTCATACATGTTATACAGAAGAGTGTTACCTAATAACTTTCCCTTTGGCTGACAGCATTTACTTATTAAAACAATTAACAGTATGAGTAGTAGAACTGAGGTGGAATAGCATGAACTATCCATGTATACGTGCAGTACTACAAACTATGCCTCACAAGTGGCTCTGACTTCAGCTGTTGCTGCAGTGCTGCTGGTCATTTACAGCTAGCTCTTTTCTTTTCTTTCTTTTTTTAATACTTAGCACTTAGATATTGACTTTCATTGCAAGACTGCAGAGACGTTGAAACAGATATTACTTAAGCTTCATAACAGCACTGTTATAAAAGTACTGCACATATATTTCAGATGAGAAAAGCAGGTAAATGAATAAGCTACTCAGGGTTACACAGCCAGTTATCGACTGAGATTAAACAAAGCCCTACATTCCTGGGCTCCAATTCATCATATGACTATTTAAATACATGGGGTGCATCCAGACTAGCGCAGCTATGTAGTATGTGGTGCCGCAAACATGTCTGCAGCACCACATACTGACCAACCAGATGTTCTCCGCACTGCAAGGCCACTCTGCCCGTGTGTGTACTGCTCCATTTTGCTTTTTTTCTGCAGGTTTTTTTGACCCCTATCCCCTCGATATCCAGCCAACGTGTAGTTAACAGTGGATATCCAGGGGGCAAAAAACCCCAAGGGAAAAAAAAAAACCCCAAGTAGCGCACGCCATGGGCAGAGCGCACTACTGAAAAATGGAGTCAGGCCACCCAGAACTGTGCTCCAGCTGCCAGCCGGGCCCCACCCAGTACAATCTCCACTGCTGCAGCCCGGGGACCTGGAGGACCCCAGGACCCCAGCCTTCCCTGATGCCCCTGGGTTAAAGTTGCAGTGCACCAAGGTGTGTATGGCATGGGCATTCCCTGAGCACAAACAGCTGCAGCACAAGGGGCACCACTGCTACTTGTCCCCAGGGAACCAAACATCCACGCTCATCCGGATGTGGCCATGAATATTTTTCTTGAGGTGAAAATGACATAAGAACGTAAAATGTGTCATACTGGATCATACTAGTCCACTTAAGCACATCTAAGTCTACAATGCCTTAGGACAGTGTGTGTACAGGGATGGCTAGTGAAAGCCATCTCCTCTCATACTGTCCTTGGCATTAACCATCCCTATTTTATTTAACAGCTGTTCATGGTTATGGCCTCGTTTGTCTAAGCCTTTTTGAGCCTGGTTATACTATTTACCTCTATAATTTTCTGGAGCAGTGAGTTCCGTAAGTTAAACTACACATTGGCTGCATCTCAACAAGATCCTTACCGAGCAATAGCTCGTTACTACTGCACAGTAGTTCATCAGTACTGCACAGTAGTGTCGCAGGGCATGACCTGTGACATGATGTTACCGTGCAGTCATTATCACCCAGAAACTGTGTAGGGACATGACTGCACAGTAACGCTGGTTACTGCACAGTTATTTAGCGCTTGGTTATGCAAGTACTAAATGGCTGTGCAGTAACAAATACCAGTCAGCACCTCATGGAGATGAAGTAAAAAAATAGTACTTGTTTATTTTAAATCTTCTCCCATGAATTTCAGTGTGTGTGCCCTGTTCTTCTAGTCTGGAACCTGATGAATAACCATTCCCGAATAACTTCTGTCCTTAAAGGTAGGTGCATAATTGAACCCCTTGCTGAACTGGGACTCCGATTTCCATTTATTGGCATTAAATTGTCTACACTTACTTTCATTATTATGAAATCATCATACAAGGTGTGTTTAACATTCTGCTAAAAGCGATGAGCCTTCAGAGCATAGTAACTTAAAATTGAAATATATTGGGTAAAGATTAAACGGTTGTACTTTATTCTGTATCTATGTCTGTATATGCATATCTGCACACACACGCTGAATAAATCATACATGTGTAAACATCTAGCTATGAAAGACATAGATCTGTGGATTTCTTTTGGTGTCTATCCCTCTCTATCAACCAGGAGAGACCAGCTAATATGACCTGAAAAACACAGGTCATAGAGTGCCATGCAACAATTCCTGCTTCTACCCCACATGTTTCTGGTTGGATTCAAACATATCTTGTATAAAGAGTTCCAAAAGCTATTTAAAAGCTATTTAAAGAAAAAATACTAATGGTGAGGACACACATGCAAATAAATGAATCCAAGTGAGAAGAAAAGTGAAATGGCAGGTTTGGAAACCATTTACCTAAGTCACGATAGCACAAATATGTGGTTCATAAAGTTGTTTATTTATAATTATATAAATCTTCATGTTCAAAACTCCCTTAGTTTTTAGCCTATTTTGTATTAATGTTAAATATAGTCACAAAAAAAAAAAAATGCTCCAGTGCCCACTGTAAGAATATTTGTAGGGAGAAAGAAGAGATACTGTGCATTTGAATATTCACCCATAGGAAAGAGGTTTGTGTTTTGCGGTCTTCAGCCAGTCATTTTATCTTCCCATGTCTCAGCTTCTTTACTTGTAATATAGGGATAATAATAATTGCCTACCATGTTGGGGCCATAAAAGTTCATAATTCCTTACAATATTTTAAGTGCCTTGGGATCATCATGTTGAAGGCAAGACAGAAGTGCAAAACTGTAACCTGCTGTCTTTTTATAAAACTATTCTTTACTAAGAATGCCACTGATGACATATTATGCAACACTTTCAAGTCTTAAAATTACAAGTTATTTCCTTCCAGAAATCATCTCCAGGTCTTATTTTGGGTCTTCCATGCAGAAAATTCTTCTAAATGTCACTTACTTTTTTGTCTTTGTTGTATTTGTGGAAAATCTCTTGTGCTCTTTCTTCACCACCATCGGTAAACAACATAATAATCTTATTGCAGTTAGCTCTAGATGCACTGTACTGTAAGAGAGACAAAGACAAGCATTTTGTTTAGTTCAGTCTATAAAAATAAAATATGCAACAGTGGTATAGTTCTTAGGAACACTGTTTTCTGAGGGTAGGGATCACTCATCCTTCTGTCTCATGCATCCTTAAGAATATTACTAAAATAGTACGAGTGAAGTGTTGCACCCCACAGCAAGGTCAATGATGAAGCTTCTACAAACTTCAGTGGAGGTGAAGGTGGAATTACTGACTCTACAGATGTGCTATTTCTAACTCGCTGCAGTTGAGCCCAGATACTTTGCAGGGTTAAGTTTCTTACCTTCCTGGACAGATGAGTTTTTGTTAACTAGATGGAAGTATACAGAACGGGGGCAACCAGCTGTGCAGGACCACTGAGATGCTCCAGATGGTTGCGGCAACTTTTATTTCAGCAAGTGCCACTTCCCCCAACCAATTGCTGAGCTTCACCTGGGTGGAGAAACACCACCCTTTGAAGTAAAAGTCAGCAAACAGCCAAGCAGCTTGTCTTTACGTTGGCAGCCCACTGCGACCTAAACAGGTTGCAAATTGCTTGGACAAGGTATGCTCTGGTTTCTAATGCATCTTGCCATTCATTCCTGAGCCTTTTGTGCAATCAATGCTTGAAATACAACAACATTGAAAGAGAGCCAAATTATGGTATACTTTAGATCCAACCATTCTGGTAATTGGGTATATCCCCCCCAATCAGTGTAAGAGACTTGTGTGCACTGCCCTAATTTGGGATGAGGATAAGGTACATATTTAAGACAAAACATGTTGATCACTCCCTGGCACAGCTGCTGTCCATGAAACTGCCTTGTATGAGAATCCAAAAGTGGAGGATCCACATTAGTAATTCATGAACCAGAACATTTTTGCTCTGCCTGTCATTTTTACTTAACCATACTCCTTCCATCCCCCTCAGCTGGGGAAGTTTTGGAGAAAACTTCTAGAAGCAGCCACTGATTTTGGACGCTTCAGGTCCTGGACTCTCAATATGAGACTCCTTGACTGTTTCAATCTGGGCACTGAAAACACTCACACAATCAAACCCAAAGGATCTTTTGTATATCTGGATCTCAGCAAATTTAGGATCTACTAAATCAGGGGTTGGCAACATTTTTGGGCAGAATGCCAAAAATACCTGCAAACCTCAACTTGCAAGGTGCTGGCATGCTAGAGGTGGACAGTGGGGCCCAATCCTTGTTGTGGCAGTGCAGCACAGCCCAGCCCAGCCACTTTCCTGCTGTCCAGTCCAAGGTATGTGTGCACCCACTTCCAGCAATGAGCAGGGACAGGGCACTGCAGATCCTGGTGCAGCTGCTTGCAGCCTCCCAGCTGCCTGCTGCAGCTGGCCTGGGCTCTGGGCTCTCAGCAGGCAGGTCGCAGCAGGCAGCAAGAAGGCTGCAAGCAGGTGTAGCAGGATTCACATAGCCCTGGCTCAACTTGTTGCTAGCAGCAGATGCACGTGCGTCTCCAGGCAGATGGCAGGGAAGAGTCTGGGGCTGTACTGCCAGAACAAGGATCAGGCCCATTACAGCTTTCCTGCCATCCACCCTGAGGTGCGCATGCCAAGCAAAATGTTTTTGCATGCCACTCTTTGGCATGCATACTAGGGGTTGCATACCCCTGTGCTAAACCTTAAGCTTCCAGTGAACCTCCCATCTCAGTCTCAGGCCCTAGCAACTCAGGTGCATACAGCTAAATTCACTGTGTTAAAAATATGCAAAATCATCTTGGCCTACTTATTTTTCTTCTCGTTTCATCTCCCCTCAGAAAATAGCTAGCCTTTACAATGTGTTTTATAAGGACAATATGCCATAGCTCATACTTGGCTTCATACGGGAATAAGATTTCTGACAACAGGACTATATCAGAGTGCAACACTAAATGACCTGACTCTACTCCCCAATTTACCAGACAAAGGAACTAGCTAATCCATGAAAAAAGTGAAGTAACTTTCTCCACAAGAAGATCAAGGGAAAGTGGAAGAAAATTTGAACCCTTTGGCCTCATCCCGATTTGCAGGCACATGCAATTTGTGGCACCACAAACTGTGCATGAAATGTAAAATATGACCTGCAGTGCAAATTTGTAGCACAGGGGCAAAATTTGCTACCAGGATTTCCTGGTAGCAAAAATAAATAAATAAATAAATAAAAAAGACCCAGGAAAAAAAGTAATGCAGAGCACATGAAAATACTGTGCACCAGACAGAACATAGAGAGGCTTGGTCCTCCAACGAGAGGCCTTAACTGCCAGCCAGCATGTCTCTACTGCTTCATTTCTGCTTCATTTGTGCCCCGCTGCTCCAGCATGCTGGGAAACAGGAGGAGCTGAAAAAGGGCAGTTTGCCCAAAGTGGCACAATGTGTCCCACAATGAAATGCACATGCAAGGGTGTGTGCTGAGGCACAAAGTAACAGTGCAAATTTGTGCCACTGCAAGCACGTGCCCCTGCTCATCTGGATACAGCCTCTGAGTCACAGTTTCTCTTCTGGCCTGCTCCTAGGTACTGTGGCTTTGGGTCTCCCTGTACTCAGAAAACATCGTCAGGATAAAACCTGACCCTCAAAAGTAATTTGATACCCTATTAGTCCAGAGTCCTTTCATCAAATTCCAGGATTAATAAAACAAAGCAAATAAAGAAAACAAACAATATTTTTTTTTCCCAAAGCAAAAAGAAATATTCTTTCCCATAGCTATTTTTAGTTCCTAAAATAAGTTGTTTACACATTTTTTTTACATCACTGGCTCAACTAATCAATAAGCACCTCTAACTCAGGGAAAAACCAGGCCCAAATTTTCTTCCCAATAATGACAAGAAAATAAATTTGAACTCAGCACATTAAATCCACTCCTCTAACAAGGTAAGTTCCATTTGGAAATAATCAACACATCTCTCTCTCTCTTTTTTTTGGCTTATAAAATGCCACAAACAACAGTATGTATTGCTTCAGGTTTCTATCTTGTGGTATTAAAAATGCAATGAATCCAGAACGAGAATGGAGAAACTCAGAAAAGCAGAATTAAGTACTTTGCAAATACTGAAAATCCCCAACTTAGTGTTTTATTATACATTCTGGAGTATCAGAGCACCACAGCAGTACTTGGCTCAGCAGTCAAATCTTTGCATGAGTTGTCCTATTAATTTAGAAGGACAAATGACAAACAGGTATTGATGTATTTTATAATTTTTCCAATGGATAAAAATCTGTACCTGCATACTTAGTGTTTTTTGAGACACTATTGTGTGTCCCACTCACATCCTAAGAGTGCCAAGGGCTTTTCTGTCTCTTGCAAAGGGCATAAAGTAGGGCTATTAACAAATATACTACAGCAGGAATGTACAGCTTGCTGCTAGGGCAATCCCAGTGGCCCATCATCATATTTTATTAAACCACTTTATTAAATTAAAAAGGGTCTGAAAAGCCAAATGACAATTCCCATCTCCTCACTGCTCAATCTGCACATGGGCCTGCACATGCAATCTAGTACTTGCAAACAAGCTGAAGGCTTACTCCAACAGAGCTGGACTCATTAGTGGCAGCCCAGACTGGAAAATGTACCTCTTGAGTTGTAGCAACACAGCACTAGGTACTGTTGACAAATAAGACAAATACTGTGGAAAGATCCTGGAGTGTTATCAGCCCTTCAGGATTAAAGACCTTCTGGTGTGCAAGCATACATTAAAGATAGCTGCTGCGGATATGCAATATAATTAACAGACACCCCTTCCTAGATCAAGTCCTAATGAGCTAGCAAGAGGACATCAATTAGAATGTACTATTTTGTCATATATGCATTGTGATGTATAGCTGTAATCCAAGTAACTCTAATTGGCTATTCTCACCAGTACAAAGGGATCAAACTCTGTTTCTCCTGCTGAAAGAATAGAAGAAAAGGTGTTTAGGCTAGTGAGAAAGAGAGAGACAGAGAGGGAGTGAGAATATTTTTGGAACCTGTAGGAAAGACTACAAAGCCTCTGAATATTACTCAAATATGATACCTTTAATGAAAACATATGACTAGATATAAGAAGCATCTTACAGCATGTAGAGTTCACATAAATTCACGTTTAGCTGATATATTACAGTACATTACATCAGGTTCACATGTGCTGGGATGGAATCTTGTTTTGGAAATTTTGCAGTTTCCCCTGGATTAAATAATGCTCCTACTTGCAGAATTTTGTCCAAGATACGTACTTTCTAAATATATATTGCTATGAACACAGTAGATATATTAGCAACCTGTTCTGTTCCTGTATCACTAAATCTTTTGTGCTTATAATAAATTATTTATTTGTCACGTTGACAATATTTTTTGATATTAACACACACACACTTTTAAGTGTTAACCTAGCATTAATCCTGCATTGCCCTCTAAGGTTGTTTATCTCTCTTCAGTTCCTCTGTAATGGTTTAAGAAACTGAAACAGAGAAAAGTCTCTTCCTGCAGTTTCTTCTTTCCCCCTGTTTTCTTTTGGGTTCATCTGCCTGCTTCATGAATTGTGTGCAAAGGAGCACATATATGCAGCATTCTTAACTTGCCAATTATGGAGGGCCAGTCTGTGACAAAGCCTCCATATTGTGGCGTAAGACTTCTACATTGCCTTCCTAGCACCTCCTCAAGCTGCTGCTTATTCATCGCTGCTCACTGGCCATGTCTACATGTGAGCCAAACTGCGGAGTAGACTAATTAACTGCAGAGTAAAGCATCACCATCTACAGGTGCAATACTATTAGGCTGCAGTAAACTAACTAACGGTGCTGTAAGACAGCACTGTCAGGCAAAAGTACTATCTTACAGCAGGATAGTACTTTTCCATGACAGCACTGTCTTACAGTGTGGTAACTGACTGTGATTAAATGCACATGTAGATGCTGACGAGATGCAATATAAGGCTTTGGATGAACATGACAAAATATAAACAAAATCCTTATGATTTTCTTGATGCTGGTGAATGATCTCTCTCTATAATAAAAATTATTCTCGTCCCCTCCCCCCTCCTTATTAGATGATAATTGTTTCTTTCACATTTTGTTTTAGATTTTAAACTTCAAAGAGCAAGCAAGGAGCTAGACCTTTTATTCTGTGGAAAAAACTGCCTTGATTTCAGGTAATTACCACATCCTTAAAAATTAATTGAACTCTTTTACCTGTAGACTGGGATTATAGCTTGGAGCATAAAGCCTAATGAATACATTTTGAGCTGTGAATTTGCATGTCATTGAAAAAAGAAAAAGTAAAAGCAAGGAAAAATCATCTAGCTGGAATTAAAATAGGCCTCTAGGAGGTTTACTGACAAATTTCTTCTACAGTAGTCATTACAATGGGGTAAAGATTAATTAAACCACTAAGCTAAAGAACATTAACTTGGTAAAGAATTCTTGGTAAGTAATATGTAGATCAGTAAAAAAAATGCTTATCCACAAATAAGCATATCCATATTACTAAAATTTGCCTTAATTTTTTTTGAGGACTGAAAGCATTTGTTTCCAACCAGCATTATATTTAGAAAGCAATTTTCTTGCAGGCACAAAGAGGGTAACACTTCCTTATTAGTGAGAATGAGTTCAAATGGTTGTTATGCACTGCACTGGTCCTTATAATGAGAACTAGCTTTTTCTTTTTAAAATATACTCATATTCAACACCCCTTGAACACATTATAAAGCTCGCCTGTCTGAAATCATAAACATACCCATATTCATAATCTTGTTATCTTTATATGCCTTCATTATCTCATCCTATTATATTTTACACTCTTGTCTCCAGGGTCTATAGCTGACTCCATCAGCAAACCTTTACCCTCCCCCTGTCAGCTGGATTTGTCAGAAACTGAACAGGAAGAACTAGTTCTTTAACCTCACGTAATCTCTGTATTTGCCTCGTGTACACATCAGAACATCCACCCATGATTACACATTCTTGTAAAACACTCTGAGGATCTAACTAAACCCACATCTACAGCAGTGAGAGATGTACGTTTTCTATAACCACGATCATAGTCAACACCTACTCATTCCCACCTTCCAGACAAATCTGTTCTGTGGCACTTCTGTACTCACTAATTTTAATTAGGACTTCTACTACTTCCTATTCATTATTGTTCTTGGTGTTGTACCAGGCATAACAGAGTATCCCTGCTTCAGTGAATTTATAAAATGCAACAAAACTTCTTGTTTCCTCCTAGTTTTTCCTCGTTATTGTACTCACCTGGCTGCAGACAGAGAAACAAATGGGAATACTGCCTCAGGCTGGCTGAGAGATTCTAGCACCTGGGGCTTCAGCAGCTGGATTGGCACTTTTTGGGTTAGAGGTGGGTGGGGGGTGACAGGCCAGTGCTAGGACCCAGCTGTCATTACCAATTTTTCCAGCAGTGGCGTGGGAAGAGCATCAGCAGCAGTTGCGTTCCCCTGCTGTTGTGGAGACACCTCTGACCCAAGCTGGGTCAATCCAACTCATAGTCAGAAAAGGTGGCAACTAGGTCTGTGTGAAGTGGCAAGTATTTGCTTTAGATCTGATTTTGTCAAATCCGAAATGAATACTTGCCCCTGAATCTCCCCTGAATCAAATCGGCTTCCAAACCTTCGCAAACCCCTAGTGGAAACCCCTGTTTGCAGTTGCAAATATCAACAGCAGAGGGCACCAAATCCATTACTCACCCCGTGTCGAATAGGTCCAAAATACTATATTCTTGAGAAATGGATACTGATTTTTTTCACCTGTCACAATTTCATATGCATGAAAATCCTACAGCTAGCTCTATTTTTAGGGCACGAGAAAGAACAATGGTTTCTGGGTCCAAAAGGTAGCAGGTCAGGGAAGAAAAACACAGGTTTCAGCTGAGAAACTTCACTGAAGCGACGTTTCACCAAAAGTGTATTCTTTCCAATACAATCACTGGATTTAGCATAGCTTTGTCTACATCTACTGAAGGTCTGACCTACGATCATTAACATGGTGAAATGTATAGTTATTTTTTAACATGTACATTAAATATTTTTCTTAAAAATTATATTTTATAATATTTACATTAAATTAAATATATTTAGTATGTAGTAAAGATATTTAGTATGTAGTATGTGGTAACATTTTACAATTTTACTAATTAGTCACTGTTTGTGTACAAACTAGAAAATCTGTAAAAACTGAAAGATGGAGGCAAAGCATTCAATCTTTGATCAAATCAAGTGTTTTAGACATGGCAGGAAGATACACATTCAGAATATTTTCTTTCAACTGCCTAAATATCTCTGTGGTTGTTTATATCCATTGTGTAGCTTACAGACACTCACACACAAAGGTTTAAATCTCAGAAAGTCTGGATACATTACATGTGGCCAGGACACCAAGATAGCTAAAATACTCATGGAAGATGCAATGCCATCAGTTCTCATTTGAAAGCTATCTGCAAAGTGGTCACTACTAATATCATGTGACAAGTGGAAGAGAAAGACAGAGAGTGGTAGTGGATGGGTCATTTTCAACCTGGAGGGATGTGGGCAGTGGGGTCCCCCAGGGCTCAGTCCTCGGGCCTGCACTGTTCAACATCTTCATCAGTGACTTGGACGAGGGGGTAAAAAGCACCCTGTTCAAATCTGCTGATGACACTAAGATGTGGGGGGATGTGGGTACACTAAAAGGGAGGAATAGGCTGCAATCAGACCTAGACAGGATACAGGGGTGGGTGGATGAGAACAGGATGGGTTTCAACACTGACAAGTGCAAGATGCTGCACCTGGGGAGGAAGAACCGGCACCATACCTACAAGCTGGGGAACTCCCTTTTCATCAGTGCAGAGGCGGAAAAGGGTCTTGGAGTCATTACTGATGCCAGGATGAACATGGGCCGGCAGTGTGGGGATGCAGTCAGGAAGGCCAGCTGCATCTTGTCACACATCCACAGATGCATCTCAAGCAGATCTAAGGAGGTGATCCTCCCCCTCTACGCGACACTGGTCAGGCCGCAGCTGGCGTACTGTGTCCAGTTCTGGGCACCACACTTCAAGAGGGATGTGGACAACATGGAAAGGGTCCAGAGGAGGCCACTCACATAGTCAGGAGGCAGCAGGGCAGGCCCTACAAGAAGAGGCTATGGGACCTGAACCTATTCAGCCTCCACAAGAGAAGGCTGAGGTGGGATCTGGGGGCCTGTTACAAACTAGTCAGAGGGGACCAGCAGGCACTGGGGGATGTCCCTGTTCCCCCGAGCACTACCAGGAGTAACCAGGAATAACGGTCACAAGCTGGCAGAGGGTAGGTTTAGGTTAGATATCAGGAGGCGCTATTTCACGGTCAGGGCGGCTAGGATCTGGAACCAACTTCCAAGAGAAGTGGTGCGGGCTCCTATTCCGGGGGTCTTTAAGAGGAGGCTTGACAAACACCTTGCTGGGGTCATTTGACCCCAGTACTCTTTCCTGCCACGGCAGGGGGTCAGACTCGATGATCTACTCAGGTCCCTCCCGACCCTACAAACTATGAAACTATGAAAAAAAGACCAAAATGGTGGGGGAAAAATGGTAAATCACAGCCATAAACAAGTTTCCCCATTACAAATCTTAACAAATCAAGCTAAGGGGATCTCTGCTAAGACAAACTAGTTTGCTGGGATACATTTCATTGCTAAATGACTTCATCATAAAACGCATCGATGTTACTAGGAGCAGATCATTCAAAGTAACCATCTGGACATTGCAGTTCTATGAGTACAGCTCAAGAGTTTAACAGTACTGAAGGATAACTTTGCAATACTTACATTTAGCAGCTGTTCAAAAGCATAGCTGAAACCTTTTTTATAATCAGTGATTCCTTTAGCTAAGATTTTATAGACCGCCTCTTTCAGCTTCTTCTTATTCCTCACATTAGCTTGGACGAGATGATTAAAGCAACTGACGTTCTGCGCATTATTGTTGAACTGCAAAATAAGTAGGAAAAAATGTTAATGCTAATAACTATCGGTCCCGTTCCCATCAACATTTCTAAGTGGTAAGGGTCACATGCCAGAATCTGCTAGCACTGGTTTCTCCAGGGATGGATGATGGGGAAAATCAGATGAGAGATGATGCGTACAAATGTTTGGATACTTATCAGCACTTTACTAAAAACAGCAAAATATCTTGAGACTTCAAGTTGGAAAATAAATGTCCTTTTTATGTCTAGGATCTGATGCAAAACAACCAATTTTAATGGAAAACCATGTGTCAATTTCAACAGGCTTTGTTCAAGTGCTTTCTAGTGAAGCAAACTCTAGCATGGAAAAGTATAGAAAAGTAAAATTTTAAAAAAGGGAAAACATTTACATTAAAAAAAATTGCATTTCAGAAAGTTTTGTATAAAAATTCT
Source organism: Crocodylus siamensis (assembly GCF_052110815.1). Taxonomy (NCBI): domain Eukaryota; kingdom Metazoa; phylum Chordata; order Crocodylia; family Crocodylidae; genus Crocodylus; species Crocodylus siamensis. Next base: position 18,676,736 of record NC_143398.1, on the reverse strand, counting down.
AGTCGTTCCTTATAGTACCTCACTTAGCCTGTCCACCCTTATTTCTAGTATCATAGTAGAATTGTCAATTGGGATGAATTACAAATATGACTCATACAAAAAATACATTTTTAGAGGAACATAAATACAATATAAGGTAGATCCTGAGAACGAAGCATCTTTTTACATGTAGGTTTCCACTGGTAGTAAGCTAGGGCTGTGTGAAACCACCATTTCATTTTGACTTCCATTTCGCCACTTCAATGGGACAGTGTGTCATTTCAAGTTTCCTTTCATTTTGAAAGCCCTGTTCCATTCCGTCGAAACTTTCGCTGTTCCGACACTGTTTTGATGTTTTGCCCATAGGCTATAATGGGGAAGCATGAAACTGCCTATAACGTTGTCATTTTGGGGCAGATTTGGATGAAGACAGCGGGAATAGTAGACCCTCCTGAGGGCATGAAGCCTGCCAAGTTTCAAGGAGATAGGTGTAGGAGTTTCTGGGAAACTGCACCTCAAAGTCTTGAAAGCAAAACTTGCGTCACTTGTAAGTGTGAAGGCACAGAAGGGTGAAAACTACAGGCATGGCAGCCGCTGCTAAGGCAATGAAGCCCACTAGGTTTCAAAGAGATAGGTGCAGGGGATTCTGGGACACTGCACCTCAAGCTGCTGACAAACAAAGCTTGTGACACGTGACTACGTGTGTAGGTTAAGGCGTGCCCTCACAGGCACTGGGGCCTCTACACAACACGGTAGTGTGCCCAAATGAGGCCTCCTCCTCCCCTAAAGCCTCAGTCTGGTCTGCCACTTTAAATGCCAAGAGGTAATAACTTAGTAAGCAGCACAGTAGCACCAGCACCATCTCAGGCAGCCAAACAGTCACAGCCGATCTCAGAGCAGTCCTTCTCCCCTCTTCTCCCTCCCTCTCCTTACTTTCTGTTTCTCTGCAGGCAAGCCCAGCTTCAGCTTTGGAACTTGAAATGTTTTGAAACTTTCAAAACATTTCGACTACCCTCATTTAGTTTTGAGGCTGTTTTGAAGCCATACATTTTGTTTCGTTTTGATTTCGCTGTTTTGAGCTCGAAATGAGTCGAAGCAGCATCGAAATGAAACAGCCGGCAGAATTTTGTGCAGCCCTACTAAGCACAAGCCCTGTTTGAGCTCCATTCTTCAGGAAGGAAGGAGAGGAGGAAGATTATAGGGTCTTCAGGAGAACTTCATACATCCTAACATTCATATAAGCATGCGCTTACTATGCTAAAAAATGTACATGCAAATATCTACATGTACCACGTTATGACTATAGAAGTCAAGGTCAATTTGAGGACCCTTTAAAATTAGACTCAGTGGCTGTATCTACATATACACTTAAATGTGCAGTAGCCTGTTTTACTGCACATTAAAGCATCATGTAAAAGCACATTGATGAATGTGTAGATGCGTCCAGTATGCAGTGACCTATTGCGATTAAACTGCAGTAGTGTCTAGTAGCCTTATTCAGTTTCTTCAGCACAGGTATCCTGGGAGTGAAACAAATAAGCATTATCTGTGTTCATCTGTATTACAAGAAAATCTCTTATTCACTTATAACAGTGATTTTCATTGAAAATGCAATTAGCATGCGTTAGCAAACAAAATTATTTTCCTGGTCAAACAATTGTAATTGTTTGGCTAGTCAAAACACTATACACAATGGAGAGAGTTCTTGGAGTTTTACATGGGCTTGCAAAGTTTTAGGAAAGAAAAAGGTGAAGTATTTTATGGGACGGAAGAAACGTATTATTTCATCCGAAAAAAAAAAAAAAAGACACGTGGTACAATTTCTTCCTTGTTAGCTCAATGAATGCACTCAGATCTTACAGACCTGATTCTTATTTAAGATAAAAGCTAATTTCTACTACTGTGGCAGCATAAATGGCCTTAATGAGAGTATAAATGTAATTTAGGTCCCATTACAGTGCCAACAGTGTGAAATGGCCTCAGAATAACTAAGAATCATTCTCTATGAGTCTAATTGTGTACACCTCTGTTTAAATCAGTTGCGTTAGGGAAGGGATAAATACAGTGACACTTTAGCAAGTGCTTTTGCATTTTAGAGTACGGTATCCTAGAAACTTTCTATTACCTCACTGATTATCTTAAAGGTAATTTTTTACTATCTTCTCTATTATCTTATCTATATTAAACTCGAAATAAAACACACTTAAAGGATATTTTCTGCTGTAATTAGTTAAGACATTCATGTTAGGAGATAATACTGTATGTAAACAATAGATAGATATAAAATTTGTGCAAAACTGTTGTACACTCTCCCCCTTGCCCCCCCACTACCCTCCCCTCCCTCACAAATGGAAAATATCATTTGATTCCATTAGAAATCCAAGCTTGAGTGTGTATGCCCACGCCTGCATACCCCCTGGGACTTTTCAAAGTACCCCCAGGGGTATGCTTACCCCAGCTGACACCCATTAGATTAACTGAAAAGAAGCTCAGTGCACATAAACCTGTTTCAAGAAGGCTGAAGCTGGTTTAAGATAAACCTGGTTTAATGTAGTGTCAGACACAACTGATTTGAGTCAAACTGGTTCATGAAACTTCCATCCCAGATCCCGTCCCGTTCAAGTTAAATCACAGTCCCCCAGAATCCCAGTATGCTTTCCAGCCCTGGGCTGGGCTGTCTGTCTCCCCCCTCCCTAGCTGGAGTAGTGAAGGCTGGCTGACAAGGTGGTGGGAGGGACAAGCCCAGTTGGAGATGCAGCCTAGTCTACAGGGGGTACTGCCCCCGCATCCTGCAGGCAAACCCCTGCTAGGGTCTGGCACCAGGGAGAGAAGTTAAACACCTCTTCCCCCACTCAAACTTACTGCTGGCTGCAACTATGCTCTAGAAATCCCAGATGTACCTGGAAGCAGGAATAGGAAGTGATGAGCAACCCTGCCTGCAGAGTCCTGCTACTGTAATTCTGGAGTGCAAATCTCAGAGACCTCAAAGGCAGCAGGAAGAGAAAGTGAATGCAGTCAGAGAGCTGTGCTCTAGCTTCCCTCTGGCTTCCTTACTGCAGGCATGTGGTTGCATTTCCTGAATCAAAGGTAAATGTCTGTTCACTTGTGTTGCAATTTAATCTGTGTAGCTTAGACTAACCTGGGAAGACTGAATCGATTCAGCCTTGAGCTTTCTGACTGTATGTATTTAGCCCTAGTGAGTAGCTGCCTAACTCTGGAAATATGTAGCCTAATCCTGAAATGCTGGAGCTCAAAAGGCCCATCCCTGTTGATGCAGCAATTTCCCTAGGTGCCTGCAGTGCAGTAGTGAGCACATTCTGGCCTGAGGGGCTAATTATCTAGCTCTTCACTATACCACACTGGGATCTAAAAACTAGCAGAGCTGTGCCTCCATTTTCTGAGGGGCCAGATTGTGCCAGCACATTCTGAGTACATCTAATATACACTGAGGAGATTAGGCCTGTCATTTACACAAAATAGGTGCAGTGTTTTTTTTCCAGCCAGTGAAGATGACATTTGCCTTTTGTGTAATAGCTTGGTGGTTAGAACACATGCCCAGAAAATAGGACCTGGGTTTTAATCTCATTTTCATATGTGAACATGAAGGCATTCCTACCTCCCAAGAAAAAAAATATTCTAAACAGAAGACTAGAAGTTATTCTATGTGGGCTGCACCTTCCATCTTTGTTGATACTATGTTGTGCAGAAGTGAACATACGATTGATAGAACCGGAAGGAGAGTGAGCAAGAGAAAGTCTGGCTCAACGATCTAGAAATTACACACAAACTGGTATAAGTGATCGGAAACTGGTACAAACCTGTAACACAACAGAAGTTCAGTGCACATAAAATGGCTGAAATTGTTTAAAGATAAACCTGAATGGATGTAGTATCAGACTGAACTGATTTAGGTTAAGATGGTTCATTGAACTTCTGTCCCAGATCCCCTTCAGATTCAAGTTAACTCACAGTCCCCCAGCTTTGCACCTCCTCCACAAATGTCCCCACACAGGGTGGGAGGGTAAGCACCTATACTCTAGCACCTCCCAACTTTCGGCCTGTGCCACTGAAGGCATGTGGTGACATTTGTGAAATCAAAAGTGAATACTTGTTCACTTGCTTATCAGTTCATACTATGCAGCTTTGACTAACCTGCAAAGATTGAACTGATTCAACCTCAGGCTTTTTGACTGTCTGTACTTATCATAAGGGTGCATCTGTAGTATAGCATTGTCAGGGAGGGTTACTCTTGAAAAGGTCCTGCCCACCTATTCCTATTTGCATTTGCCAAACCTAAAAATGAAATGGCAAAGCCACTCTGGAGACACCCAAACCTTCACTCTGAAGGACACCGGAGACAGGTGGAGAGTGGTTACCTATGGAGCAATTTCACCTTATTTCCAGACTTGGTGCAATCATGCAGGAATAGGCAGCCAGGGCTGTGATATAAAATGAGACATTGCTCTCATGGGGGAGCAGACAAGACACTTCTGGAGCTCATGTAGTCTTTATTTCAGAAAACTTTAGAATGGTGAAGAAAAGCAACCAAATAAAAATAAATAAATGCTTGCACTTCAGCCCCCAAATTATAACTATCAAGTACAGTTGTACTTCTCTTTGTAACAGATTATGTTCTCAGGGACAAATGGAAAGGAACAGGGTATTATTTGCATGATTCTACTATTTTTAAGTTCTTTTAAAAACACTTATACAATACCCATTTTGACTGACAGCAATTTCCCAGAATGGGAATCTTGCTTTTTCAGCTGAGTTTGGATTTTTAGACACACTGATGGTGTCCAGATGAGTGTGGCTGTGCGGTATGTGGCGCCGCAGACATGTCCATGACGCCACATACCACATATTCTATTATTCTCTGCAATGTGGAAGGGTTTTTTGACCCCTGGATATTCCGGGGTCAAAAATACCCATGGAAAAAAAAGCAGTGCAGCGCATGTAGGGGCAGTGGACATTTCTCAAGTAGAGCTGGGCCACCCAGAGCCAAGCTTTGGCTGCTAGCCAGGCTCCACGTGGCAGAATTGCCACTGCTGCAGCCCCAGGAGGCCCCCGGGACCCCAGGTAAGGCTGCCGGGGCCAGTTCAGTGCTGGCCCCAACCCCTCCTATTGCCCCCCCCGGGCAACTTGCCATGTGCCAGAGTGCGTGTGGCACAGGCATTTCCCAGGGACAAGCAGTAGAGGTGCAAGGTGCATTACCATCCCGGCTCCGGTGTCAGACGCGCGGGTGTAAGCCTGCTGTACCCCCATGAGCTCAGGGACCCCAGCAGTGACCCCAGGACCCCTGACAAGCCCCGGTCTGCTGGCAGGTGAGCAGGGGCCTGTGGAGGGAGGGACCTAGCCAGCTGGAAGCTAGCTAAGTGGACTGAGGAGGGTCACGCCCTCCCTGACTCCTACTTGGCCTAGCCCCCCAGGGAGCCGCACAAACACCCCTACAGGCACGTGTGCCAGGTTAGGGGGAAGTCACCCACCTGTTCCTTCCCTTGGTGGAGAGGAGGGACCCCCCTTAGCCCCTCAAAAGCACTGAGGCACTGGCCGGCCCTTCTGTGCATGCATGCAGTTTAAAAAAGGCCCGGCAATGGCATAAGCCTCATTAGCTGTCCTGGCTCCGGTGCAAGACACATGGGTGTAAGCTCGCTGCACCCTCATGAGCCCAGGGACCCCAGCAGCAACCCCCGGACTCTTGACAAGCCCCGGCCTGCTGGCAGGTAAGCAAGAGGCCTGTGGAGGGAGGGACCCAGTCAGCTGGGAGCAGGTTAAGTGGAACCAAGGAGGGTCAAGCTCCTCCCACTTCTACTTCGTCCAGCCCCCAAGGGACCAGTGTGACTGGAGCCTACGCAAACAGGCTGTGCAAACAGGCATGGTCCTGAGCCCGCCGCGCGAGTTAGCTATGGGAGTTCACACAGGACCGCGAGCGGGAGGGCCTGAGGCCCCTGCCAGTGAGTCCCCCTCAGAGCAGAGCAGTTCCAGCCGTAGCCAGCCTACCAGCAGCATGACACGGATGGGCACGCACCATACCCCGAGGTTCCCCTCAAGGTCTGCACCCCTCCCCCCCGGCACCTCAGAAATATTCACCCAGACGGAGCCCATGGTTCCGGGCTTCACGCAGATAGAGCTTTTGGCTCTTGGCTGCAGGGGCTGCCTGTCCCCTTTTCAGGCTCTGGGGCCTGGGAGCATGGCCACCTCCCCTTGTGGGGTCTGCTTCCTACTGGGCTCTCTGTCGTGACAGCTGGAGGAACTCCAGGCCACAGTCCAGAGACTGTGCCATCAGGGCCTGTGAGCAGGAGATTGACTCCTACTGCCAGGCCTTTCTCCCCTGGAAGCCAGAGGGTAGACCACAGTCTCCCTCCAGGACAAGGGAGGACTCAGGGACTTCCCCTTCTGTCCAGCCACAGGGTTGGACCAAGGTGGTCAAGGGCCCCAGGGCCCACTGCACCAAGGCCCCTGCCCTGCTGGAGCTTTGCTTCTTGCAGCCCCAGCAGAGCCTGCTGAGTTGCCAGCTCCCACAGGCAACACAGAAGACACTGTAGCTACCATCTCCACTCCCCCCAAAACCAAATGTAAAGTGTTTGTCGTGGGAGACTCCATCCTGAGGGGGACTGAGGGGGCAATCTGCCACCCCAACCCCTTAGCCAGAGAAGTTTGCTGCTTCCCCGGGGTCTGCATCCATGACATTGCGGAGAAGATCCCTAAACTCCTCCAGCCCACAGACCACTATCCCATGCTCCTTATTCATGTGGGCACCAATGACACAGCTCAGAGCACTCCCAGCTGGGTCATGAGGCGCTACAGGGATCCGGGAGCAGGGCTAAAGGGTCTGGGGGCACAGGTGGTTTTCTTTTTGATTCTTCCAGTCTCGAGCTATGGGCTGAGGAGGGAGAGGAGGAATCATATAGTCAACCAAAGACTGCGACGCTGGTGTCATAGGGAAGGCTTTGGCTTCCATGGCCACAGTCCACTCTTTGGAGAGAGAGGCAGTGAGCTGTTGGGAAGGGATGGCCTCCACCTCTCTCCATTGGGGAGGGGGCTCTTCTCAGCTAGACTGGCTGACCTGCTCCACCAGGGTTTAAACTAAGCCTGCTGGGGGATGGGGGGACTACTGCCGCTGCTGGCCCACTGAATGGCCCTTGCAAAGCCAGCAGGCCAAGGCACATAAGGGATCTCACACCAACCCCAGCCCTGGAACAAAATTTAGGCAAGGCAAGAGCCCCTAAGGGGACACTTGCGTGTCTATACACAAATGCCAGGAGCCTGGGGAATAAACAGGAGGAACTTGTTCTCCTCCTAAATGCAAATAACTATGATGTCATTGGGATAACAGAGACCTGGTGGGATTCTGCCCATGACTGGACCATGGGTATAGACGGCTATACCCTGTACAGGAGGGATTGAGTGGACAAAAGGGGTGGGGGCATAGTTCTCTATGTCAAGGAAAGCTACGCATCCCTGCAAGCTGACATTGGCACCCATAGTGGATGACTTGAGACCCTCTGGGTTAAAATCCATGGGGAACATGACGCAGGGGATACTACGGTGGGGGTCCACTACAGATCCCCTAATCAGAGTCAAGACCTCGACCAGGAGTTCACCAGGGAATTGGCTGAGGCCACATGCTCCCGGTGTATGGTTGTCATGGGAGACTTTAACTATCCAGACATCTCTTAGGAGGAGCGCTCAGCCAAATCCAAGCAGTTGCAAAGCTCTCTCTCGTGTGGATGACCTCTATGTGACGCGGGAAGTCTAAAGGACAAGAGGTAAAGCACTGCTCGACCTCATCCTGGCAACCGGGGATGACCTAATTGGCAACCTAACAATCAAAAGGAAGCTGGGTGACAGCAATCATGAGCTGATCACCTTCACCATCTGCCGTAAAGCTGGTAAGTCAGTCAGTTGTACAGAAGTCCTCGATTTCAGGAAAGCTGACTTTGACAAGTTAAGGAGGCTTGTCAGAGAGGTCCTAAAAGGCCACAATCCAATGGAGAGGGGAGTTCAGGACACGTGGTTGCTCCTCAAGGGAGCAATCCTGGATGCGCAAGCAAAGACCATCCCATCTCAGAGGAAAGGCAGCAAAAGGGCACAGCAGCCCCTTTGGCTCTTCAGGGAACTGGCGGACTTCCTGCATCTTAAAAGGAAGACCTATAAAAGATAGAGGACTGGAACCACCACCAAGGAAGAATACTCTTCATTAGTCCAGACTTGCAGAGAGCAAATCAGGAAAGTCAAGGCTGTGATGGAACTCCAGCTAGCTACAAATATAAAGGAAAATAAAAAGTCCTTTTTTAGATATGTGGGGAGCTGGAGGAAAAGCAAGGGCAACATTGGACCCCTGCTAAACCAGATGGGGCAAACTGACAACTGACGCCCAGAAAAAAGCTAACTTGCTAAATTGGTACTTTGCATCAGTTTTCCATCAGCCCCATGGGACAGCCCTGCCCACTATGGGTCAGGGAGGCCTGGGCGAGGGAGATTCCTTCCCCTCCATCAAAGCTGACCTCATGAAGGAACACCTCGACTGGCTGGATACCTTCAAGTCAGCTGGCCCTGATGGGTTGCACCCAAGGGTACTCAGGGAGCTGGCGAGCATCATAGCTCAGCTCTTGGCATGGATCTTCGAGAGTTCTTGGTGCTCTGCTGAAGTGCCTGATGATTGGAAGAGGGCCAATGTCATGACTATCTTCAAGAAAGGGAGGAAAGTAGATCTGGAAAACTACAGGCCAATCAGCCTGACCTCTATCCTGGGGAAAGTCTTAGAAAAGATTATCAAGGAGGCCATCCTTAACAGACTAGCTGAAGGCAATATCCTGAGGGATACCCAGCATGGGTTTTTTGTGGGTAGGTCTTGCTTGACCAATCTCATTTCCTTTTCTGACCAGGTGACTTATCACCTGGACAAAGGGGAAGAGATCGATGCCATATATCTCAACTTTAAAAAAGCCTTCGATCTGGTATCTGGATTAAACTGGCTAACTGCGGCCTTGACGTCACCATGATCTGCTGGCTGGGGAACTGGCTCTGTGGTAGGACCCAGAGGGTGGTGGTCGACAGGAGCCAATCGTCTTGGTGTGCTGTGACCAGTGGGGTCCCACAAGGCTCTGTCCTAGGGCCTATACTGTTTAACATCTACATCAATGATGTGGACGTTGGTGTCAGAAGCGGACTGGCCAAGTTTGCCGATGACACCAGACTCTGGGGTAAAGCATCCACACCTGAGGACAGGAGGGTGATCCAGGCAGATCTGGACAGACTCACAAAATGGGTGGACAAGAACCTGATGGTGTTCAACACCGGAAAATGCAAGGTTCTCCACCTTGGGAGGAAAAACCTGCACGATGCATATAAGGTCACTAGTGCTACTCTGGTTAGCTCTACAGAAGAAAGGGACTTGAGGGTCATGGTTGACCACAAGATGAACATAGGCTTTCAGTGTGATGCTGCAGCTAGTAAAGCGAGCAAAACGCTGGGCTGCATCCCTAGATGCTTCTCAAGCAGATCCTGGGATGTCATTCTCCTGTTGTACTTGGCCTTGGTGAGGCTGCAGCTGGAGTACTGCATCCAGTTTTCAAAAAGGACGTGGATAAGCTTGAGAGGGTGCAGAGGAGAGCCATGCACATGATCAGAGGTCAGGAAAACAGACCTTATGATGAGAGGCTGAGAGCAACGGGGCTATTCAGCCTGGAAAAGCACAGGCTCAGGGGTGATCTGGTGGCCACCTATAAGTTTATCAAGGGTGCTCATCAGGATCTGGGGGAACAACTGTTCACCAGAGCCCCCCGAGGGATGACAAGATTGAATGGTCACAAACTCCACTGTGACTGGTTCAGGCTGGACATAAGAAAGAACTTCTTCACTGTCCAAGCCCCCAAGGTTTGGAACAGACTGCCACCTGAGGCAGTTCAAGCACCCACTTTGAACGCCTTCAAAACACATTTGGATGCTTATCTTGCTGGGATCCTTTGATCCCTGCTGACTTTCTACCCCTGGGGTGCGGGGGTGGACTCAGTGATCCTCCGGGGTCCCTTCCAGCCCAAATGTCTATGAAATCCATTTAAAAAAAAAAGGTGCACTGCTGCTAGCTGTCCCTGGGAAACCAAACATCCACACACACCTGGACACCACCACTAGGTGCATTTTCACCTGAAATTAGTGCACCTGAATAAACGTCAGCACAGTTCACACCGTAGTTCATTGCTCCCAGGAGCATCATTTACACATATGCCCAGGACTGCAGCATGTTGGCACAGGACCCAGAAAGTCAGTCTACCAGCCTGGAGCTACTTTGCCCTGGCTCAGTATGCTGCAAGGGGCTGCCTGAGGCATGAGGGTACTATAATGCAGGACTAGCCAGCAGGCAACCCCTGCCCTGTAGCACCCTCATGCCCCAGCCAGCCCCAGTCACCCTTTATACGTGTTGCAGCAGTGTAAATAACTCTACTGTAGGACAGTACTTGTGTCAGGTAGTACTATCCTACGGCACAGCTAATTTGATTATGCCACACGTGTAGATGGTGCCACACAGGTAACGCTTCTCTGCAGAACTAATTAGTCAACTCCACCATAAAGTGTATGTGTAGATGCCCCCACTGTGGTGTTTTGAGACATTTGCTATATCAACATCAGAATGATTCTGTCTCCTGTTGTAGCCGATTAATCTCATAGTCTCTTATATTCAGGAGTTAGTCATTTTTACACACACAGGTGAATGACACTCAGGTTAATTATCAATAAAACAAACATAAAATGAATGTATAAAAAATGCACTTCACTTGTATATTGTTTATATATATGAACACGTTAATCATGGGCGTGTGTCCAGTAATTATTGATTAATTGGTTAAGAAAATGCTTCTGTGACTGACATATAATAGCAATGGCTATTAAGCAAGGATGCAGAGAAAATATGAATAAAAACAAAGAGGAAGAAGCAGCAAGGAGAAATGAAGGAGACAGAAAATGATACTGAAAGATGACTGAGGGGGTCAACAATCTCTCATGTAGTGGGTACCCTCTCTGACATTTTAGGCACTATTCTTCACTTCCCTAAAACCTTCTGTCAAGTGAGGGTAAAACAATACCCAAGAATACGTCACACTTTGCACAAGTATAAATGATGATACAAAGTACCAGACAGTGACAAAAAAATCAGCCTTTTGGAAGGAAGAACAGAAGCTTGGGTATTAATATCAGATAGCATCGTACAGCATGGTCATACAATAGTTTCAGGAATGCAGAGCAGAAGCAGAAGCAAGATCATCTCTAAGGTCATCTCTTATTAACTGAAAATATGTCTGACCACCCTTCTTTATTATACACTGTTATTCAATGCAGGTTGCTAAATTACTCAGAAAGTAGTCTACTTTCAATGCCTTGCAATCAGGTGTGTGAGCATATGTGCTCTCTGCTGCTGTGAACAGTAGTATTGGCAACTGGTGTCAGCTACCCCATAATGAACTGAAATATAAATTGTGTGTAGGCCTTCTCAAATGCCTTACCTTGCTCCATTTAAATCAAAGGGGTTTTGCTGCTGACTTCTATAGGAAAGGTGGAAGCAGCAAACAAGGCTATGAAACTTAAGGGAAAATGGGCATGAGGAAAGAAAAACTCTCAAACCACCTCCTAAACAGTTGGGAAAATGTTCTTCGCAAGCTTTAGGGTATAAACAGCTTGGCAAAGAACATTTTCCAACTATTTAGGTGATCTAATAAAAGAGATCACATTTACCCAAAGAACATTTTCTGCTCTGTCCTTAGACCAAAACGGCTACAACCAACATCCTCAATCCACCACCTGCACTTTCAACTGGTGGTTCTGATTTATATACTAGTTTTAGTTCAGATCTGATACAGAAAGGCTCTTATCATTTCATTGTTCTTCTGTTGTTCTCATACCGGCATGGATTTGAGAAATGGGATTCATTTTCATGATTTATATCAGGAGGAGGGGAAAATGATTTGCTTTACTGTCTGGGAACAGATTTAAATTATAGGAATAGAGAGAGATTTGCTTTATTGTAAAGGTTCTCTTGTGGATGTTACTGGAGGCATGTAACTAACCATAAAGAGAATACTTTTAATTGCCCTGGTATGATTCGAAAGTGGTATAGTATATCTTATGGATATTGAGTGCTGTGTGGCTGGGAACTCTCAGTAACGATGCTGTAATTCCTGTCATGGTAGCTCTGTGCACAGGAAACATTTGAGCCTCCTAAGATATCTTGGGCTTGAAGTCGAAGTGCTAAGGTCGATATAAATAGAAACATCCAGGCAGGAAATCTGGCCAGCCATACCGATAGAAACTGAAATTTTGCCGTTGACTTCAGTGGTGGCACAATTCACCACAATCACCTTCTACTTGTTTCATTGCTTACTCTGGCACGGCAACTGGGCAAAGAAGAAAGATAAACCTTTTACATTTAAGAAGTCTATTAATTTAATATGCATGGCAGAATGCCAGCACAGAAATGCACTATCAGCAGCAGAACACTTAGCCTATTGATTTAGTGTCTAATCTCCTGGCACTTTGGTTACTCCAGGCTTGTTTAAACTGGATCAGTATAGGGAAACAAAAATAAATCTGTTTCAAATCTTCTTGACAAATGTCCATGCACTTCTGTTTTTCCTACCTCTAGATAGATCTGGCAAATCTTACAATGGTAGCATTTCGTTCTTCGGTCGCCACGTACAGTTCTAAACATAACTGTTTTCTTAAAAATCATATACATCAAAGTCCACGTGGAGCAGACAGCATAAGACAGGCTGAATAGCTGGAAAGTCATTTTCCCATGGCACTGTTGTGCCATTGTCCCTTCTTGGACCATAGTAAAAGCCAAAGAAGCAAACCCTTTATTATTATTTTGTACATAATTTATTTTAGTACTAATTTAACATGCTGTCATTTTCATGCTGCATTTGCTTTGCTGATCAGCTGATTTTGCTCATTCTTCACCTCAGGTTACACTGACATTCAGTAAGTTATTGATACCATATACCAGCACATCTGCTGTCTTCCCAAGGTATTTTTCTTATGTACGCGATAAAAATTGATGCTGACTCGTGGCATGTATGGGGCTGGGGAAATGATGTGATGTGACATAAGGAATACCTTGCTACCATCTAAATTTTTTCTTCTGATTAATAGGGAACAAGAGGCTATTATTTTTTCTTTGTATGTCTCTGGCTTGTATCCAATGCCTATTAAAGCTTATGAGCCAGTCTTAAATAGCTTTGGATCTGGCACTATGTTTACCCCACCTCTCTAAAGAGCTGGGTCTAAGACTCCTATTCTGTCAGTACGTCACACTAAACTCCACAAGCTGCATGCATCCCACCCAGTCTGAAACGTATAGCAGAACACATGTGTTGAATTCCCTAGACAAGCCCACAGTAGAAGATTAGATCCAGAGCTACCATTAGAACTGAAAACTCCTAAAGGAGTCCCATAGAAACTAAAAGTATTCTCCCCCTCCCCGCCAACCAAAATACCTGTTTGTGATAATTATATTGCTATCAAAGCAGCATGCTTTGCCAAAACAGCAAAAGCATACATGTCTATTGCTCTGTTAAAACGGGATTACTTTGAAGTTCTGAACTGACACACTCAAATAGCATTGCTTATATTAATAAGTGATAACACCCCATATGATATTATGTGCACAGATGATAAGACTACAAAACATTACTGTGTTAAGGAACCCTTACAACTTTCTTTCACCTATTTAAAAAACAGGAAGGGTAGCATTGCATCCAGCAAAGTAATTTTGAAATGAATGAAACACACTGTAAACCAGGGGTGTGCAAAATATGGCCCGTGAGACAAATCTGACCCATCAGGCACTTTCATTTAGCCCATGGTGCCCCCCAACGAACTGTGCACTGACCAGCCCTTCTGCCCATGAGGGTGAGAGCAGGGCACCGAACCCACCCCCAACATACTCTATTATGCCTTGCTCCCACCTCCGTGGGTGGAAGGATGGGTTCTGCTAACAAGGGGTGGAGCTGCTGTTGCATGATTCCCTGAAATCCCGCTTCCTCTGGGCAGCAGGGAGGGAAGCTGGGGGTGGGGTTGCAGCTGGGCAGGAGTGTGGAGTTTGGGGCTGGCTGCAGTGAGGAGCCCGCGTGCAGGGGGTAGCAGCAGTGTAGACCTTGGGTGAGCAGGGTGTGTGTGGGGGGGAGGGGTATGGGGACCTTCCCAACACACCCTCTGTAGCACGTGCCCCTGGCAGGCAGCGGAGACAGCTGCAGCGGCGGGGGGGTGTTCTGCTCGGCGCTGGTGCCTGGCTCCGGCCAGCGCTGTGAGGGCTTCCCTCCCACACCTCGCTAGCATGGGGAGTGCTAGGGAAACAAATGGCCTGGTGGGGGCTGTGTTCTTTTCTGTGATGTTCAATGATGGCCAGAACCAGGCTCTAGTGCCCCACTCCCCCGGTACCCAATCCCACAGCGTTATCTGGAGCAGACAGTGTGTTCCGAAAACGAGTGTGATCCAGAGCCACACCCCCATACGCCACAAACACCACACTGCCCAACATACCCTATGTCTCCATACACAGCCGCACCCCATCACAAACTCCCCTTACACCCCACCATAAAAAACCGCATACCCTACCATATGCACGCACACCCCTACCCCCCACCATATACATACACATCATACACACCCCCTACTATACACCTCTCCACATAAGCGCCCCCCCCACAAACATAAAAGACTAAGAATTTATGAGTTATTATGCAATCACCTCTATATACAGTACACAGACATACATCATGAAAAAATATATTTTTTGTAATAATATTAAAATATGTTATAGTAGGTTTTTTACTTTTAGTGTATGATTTTTTCTTCTGGTGCTAAGATGGCAACTCCCCTCCCCCCAGGAGTATCTCCACGGGGCAAATGATGGATTCTGGTGGCAACGGTAAGGGATTAAGGGTGGGACTCCCACCCCAAGATGGCAGTCAGGGGCGGGGCTACTCATGCAGCCCTTGACAGCTTACCAAGCCTCATTAAGCAGCCCTCCACTTGAAATAATTACCCACCCCTGCTGTAAAGGGTAATCACTTTCTACTGAGAGATAACATTTCACTATGTCTCAGGGAAAGAAGTAACGAGGGGTACTCACCAGCAGCAGGAGACGCAGCACAGCAGGGGTGGAAGGAAGAGCCCATGCGGCTCGTCAGCCTCCTCTTTATTCAGTTAAGGCCGGCTGGTGATGTCAGCCTCAAACACCAGCTGGCAGAAATAAAAATGGTGACCGATGCCGCAGACAGCAGGAGGGAGAGCAGCACGAGAGGGGAGCTGCAGCCACTGCAGGGAGAGAAAAGGATCCTCCCCAGGGGACCCGCGGAGCCCGACGAGCTGGGGACAGATGCTGGCAGTGCGGACCAGAGTGCCCCGGCAGGAGCACGCATGGGATGGCGAGGGAGTAACAGGCACACCCGACCCAGGGACGGAACCAGAGCTGCACCCGGAGCCCGAGCAGACCCCAGGTTGGAGTATTAGGATGACCAGGGTGAGAAGGAAGCCACGCCAGAGGGAGAAGGCCCTGGGAGAGCGCCGAGAAGTTTACAGTCGGGGCAGGTATCACCGCCAGTCCCAGCCGGGCCGACGGGAGAATGGGAGTGAATCCCGGAGACGACGGGAGAGGAGTAAAGCGCCCCCCCCACTTCTAGAGCAAGGGGAAGGATAGTAAGGGGGCAGGGTGTAGCCACATCAGGAAGTGGCTCATTATTTTTTGTTTTGTTAATGCGTTTTATTTAGTTGTCCCGTGAGAAGGGGGAGAGTGGAAAGTGTGGGGTATCCCCGAGGAACAGGGCTAAGGAGGAGACTTGGAAAGTTTTTTTGTTTCCCCGAAAGAAGGGGTGGAGGCAAGGAAGGTTGAGGGGGTGAGCCCACATGGGCAAACTTGGCCATAGGCCACGGGCATCTAGACATCAAGCCGTGAGGCGTTATCCCACCAGAGGGGACGAGGCCAATGGAAGGACAATGCACCGGAGGAGACATGAGGCCAGGGTGTGGGGGTGGTGGAGCCCCGTGAATTACCGCTGGGCGAACCATGGGCCACCGAGTACACTCGAAGACCCATCCCACCTCCTGAGGAACAACAAGTCATGGCAGGTGAGAATGGGGGGGGGGCACTCGAGGGGGGAGACATATGCCTAGTCTGCGACACAAATCCATTAGGTGCCTTACGTCTATCACCAGAGTGAAGGTCACACAAGAACGACTATTCGAGGTCCTGTGGCCACACTCAAAATATGTATACCCTTGGAAAGCAAACTTTAATGCTCTCTGATACTTAACTCTACCTCCCCAAATTCAATTTCTTTGCAAAAATTCCAGCAGGTTTGTTCTGCTCTTTGTGAAATGTTTTATATATAAAATAGCTATATAAATATATTTTACATCTATCTATACTTTAAGCAACTTGCCCTGGGAATGACACAAGAAGATGGGTCGCTGTTCAGAAGAATGCCTGAGAGTGGCTGCTAAGAAGTTGATTGATTGCTAGCAGACAGATTAGGTTTCTGGGGTAGAAGGTGCTGAGGCAACTGCTGTTTAGAGAGGTACAGAGGGGAGCAGATGAGTGATGGGGTTAAGTTAGGAGGGACTACTTAAGGACAACAAAGGCTTGGGACAGCCTAGTTCAACTACCTCTAGTGAAGGAGATGAAGAAACCTGAGACTGACCTGTAGTATGCCTAGCACTGTATCTTTTTCCTGAGTCACCAATGAAACTGGCACCTGGCTCTCCTTCCAGGCTCTTTTGCTCAGGTGCCATGCCAGCCTCTCATGGTTAAAACATGCTACTACTTGCAAAACGCCTGCAGCCTCCCTACAGCTCCTTTGCTGGTGAAAATCCAGTTAGAGGTTGGCAAATCATAAAAAGGCAGTAAGTGACCTGTGTGAGCAGTCTTGTCAGGCCTTTTTGTCTACTTCTATAGAAAATTATTTCTACAGTTCCTAAAATAATGGGGTCCTGTCTCAGTTGAGGTCCCTACTAAAATAAAATAATTAACTAAGACAACAAAAATGTTTGAGACTCAAGCCCATATGTGAATATGGCAAAAACAGCATTAATGTGCATCTACATTCTGAAAAGCACTGGATTCATGACAGAAGATACATATGTGGGAACCACTGCTGGAGGAAGGATTATATATGTATAAATACACATAGTAACTTCACAGTCTGTAAAGCTAAATGATTCATTTTTATGAGGACAATCAAAGATTAGGGTGATAACCTCAAGCCTGTATCTTCAAACCTCTGGTTTTGTTTGCTCTGCCAAAAAAAAAAAAAAGTATCTCTAATGAAAATTAGGAAGATGATCTTGAGAGAATCACAGAAAACAGGCATGGATGGAATCTCAGTAGGTCAACTAGTCCAAACCTCTGGTCAGGGCAGGGTCATACTTCTCTAAAACACCCCAGACATGTGTCTGTCTAACCTGCTCTTAAAAGCTTCTAAGGATGGAGATTCTACCATCTCATTCATCTTTTAGTAGTATGACAAATTCTTTATTAGCTCCATTGGCCCTACTTTGACTAAATTCAGACTCCAAAAGATTTCCTAGCTGAAGGTGCTGCACACAATTCCAAGCCTTTAAAAACATGTATGGAATATCTAATATTTGGTACTTATATATTTAAAAGCAATAAACTGCGTTTAGAATTTATAGTAAAATGTACGAGAAGTACATGTAACTAATGGTCAACATCAAATGAAGAGCAAAGTAGCACTTTTTTTGAGAGAGCGCATGCATTACAGAGGCAAAACAGTCTCCAAATTTAATTAAGAATGTCTACCAGCCAGCTGATTGAAATAGGTCAATCAACACTTACGGTAAACAAGGCCAACAGGAAGAGTTTTCTATTAAATAAAGCAATCAGTTTGGGAAAATGTCACTATAGTGAGCATCAACTTGTTCTTCAAGAGATGAACCCAAGAGTCTGAAGGTCAAAGAATGACTGACAAAATGGCTGTAGGGAGGGACAAAATTCAGGGTTACATTTAATTAATGTGAACTGCAATAAACTAAAGAACTGAACTAATTGAAGCATTACAATTTCAGCTCAAGTGTAAAACCTTCCAGACTGCCCTTAGAACTCAGTAGTCTTTCCTATCTTACAATACAAAAATAGTTCAATGCTTTAGACAGCTGACAATGTGATAAATACCAGGAGTATCCAGGACCATTTGGACCCTCAGACAAGGTAAGAAATATTTTATCTTGCTGGTTTTCTATTACACTCATTTGCAATATCACAGCACTAATTTAATCATTCCTCTTTAAAATGCTTAAAAATGCAAATAAAAATCTCTGAGATCTGCATGTTTGATTGCAGACATGGCAACTAGTTCCAGAAGAAAGGAGTGGATCTTCTTGATGTCAGGTAACAGCCCTTTCCCTTTGTCTCTCTTGTCTGTCGCCATAGTGAAGCAAGTTTCCTTAAATTTCCCTTAATCATCATGTGTATAATGTATTTTTCAGTCAATATATATTGTGACTCCAATGAAGTTTTTCCGTTCTGCTGTAGGCTGAATGAGTCATTTCTAAAACAATACCTGGCTTTTGCAAGGGACAATCGGATGTTACAACTAGAAGCCATTCATTTACTACACACTGATCCTAGGAACTGGTGACATCTTCGGCTCTTTGACTGTTTAACGCTTACTCTTGAGTTTAAGCTGAAGGAAATGGTATGTAAAAACAGACCTTCAGGGCCTGTAAAGCCCACAGACATTTGCCTCCACTATTGATTTGGAGATGCTTTACATACAGGACAATTTAATTTTAATTTTAAAATTTCATTAGACCTTCTCATTATGAAGGCAGCCTTCAAAAATATGCAATGGCTTGAGTTTACATATGTCTTTGCTTCCCCTACTGATTAGAAGTTAGTCATGATCTCTACTCATAGCTTTCAACTGGGACCTTTAAAACCATCTCCTTGGTCCTGATTACTTAAAAAAACTACTTAAAAATCTATTCATAGTAAAGGGGAGGGGGCAGGGATAGACAGGTTTCTGCTGGTGGCATTAGCTAGGGAGACCAGGGTGTCATTGCTAGCTGGTGCTAAGCTGCCATCATGACCTCTGCTCCTATGTGAAGTAGCTCAGCAGGCTAAGTAACCTAATCTTATTGACCTAAGCAAAGATGTCCAGCAAGAGTAAACTGATGAGCTTAGGCAAGTCACCTATATCTTTTCCCATCGTACTTTCACTCATAAAAAGGGGTGTTGACAAAGTAAGTGGAAAAGTTGGATGGAACGTCAGTTAAATACTAAATCACTTTGCACTCACCATCTTCATCACCACTCTTTCAAGCCTCTGTAGATCCTTATTTCACCTTCCACTACAAGCAATTTCCAGCATTGTAGAAAAAACCCCTACCCTAACACCAGCATTGAAAAGATTTTTAGGAAGAAGAGAAAGCACCACTTATGATTTGTTCCTTCATGTCTTGTCGGGTGGCTTAGCTTGCTGACCATGACAAGCAGAGAATGAGTTGCCATGACAGACTCAAGAAAGGTGTGTGCTGAGAGAGGACCAGGAAAAGTGAAGGAAGAAAGGAGTGTAGAGATGCTAAAAAATGAGGCAACTATTGAGAGATTCAGATGGAGAGTAAAGAAACGTCAAGGAAGGGCAGTGAGTGGACTGAGCTCATTTGGGGGGTGGCGGGGAAATACACAGAAATATCTGGTTGTCACATAAGATGAGCTGCACCTGTAACCAGTGAGAGGAAGGGTGGGGAAGGAAACATAGGATTTACTAATCAATTTTAACATAATTTCCCCCCCGAAATTCTCTCCCTCCTACTGCAGCTCAGCTCTGTTTTGCTCTCAGACAACACACAGGGAACATTTTTGTTAAATCTACCTTCTGCTGAAGGTACTCAGACCCTCACAGAATGGGGTCAGCCATGCATGGGATCAGTGCCTTTCACCCACTAGCTTCAAATCACCTAACAAACATGAATGGCTTTTCTCAGTTTCCTAATTAAACAGGTCTGAGTATTGTTCTCATTTCACTGGTGATGAAACGGAGGCAAAAAGGGGCAGTTCCATCTACGGTTACACGGTAGCAAGGACGGGACGAGAACCTACGAATCTTGGCTCCTTCCCCACGCCACTTAAATCACCCCAACGCACTGTCTCCCTTTACCACTCACACTCAAATTCCCAGCTGGGAAATTCCACCCTTCAACTTGATCTTCATTATCTTACTGTTTTACGCACAAGGGCAAATATAGCACACAACCTTAACGCATAAATTCTTATAAAGCTCCTCTAACTAGGACTTATTCCAAAAGCATACATTGCTAATGAAATTCATTCTGAATAATACAGCACCAGAGAAAAATCGTTGGTTTCACAGACAATGTATAAATTGGTGTACATATGAAATTCTCTCTTTATACCTATGGATACAGAGGGGTAAAAAGGATTTAAATCTGCAATTCAATGTTAATCCTTCTTTTGTGGAACTTGGGAGGTTATTTAAATACACATTTAATATTGAAATTGATGTTTCTCTTTTTATGGCTGAGATCTAGAGCGTCCATCACCTTCAACTGCACGTTATTGGTACTGTCAGCAAAACAAGCAGACAGCATCCACTAGGGCATCAGAAATGGCAGCAAAAGAACAATGACTATAAAGAGCATTATCTTGGGTTGTGGAGAGAGTTCTCTCATTTATCTTAAATATAAGAAGTGGATTTATACTATCTGCTGGATTTTTACAGGGAGACACAATGGTGCACCCCATGCATTCCCTTATATATTGTAATTGTTTTTTCAGATGACTGAAAAGCAAAAATGTTTTCATATATTTACTCTGAGGTCACCTATCAGTATGTATCTGGGGTGTTTCTGATACAAGTAAGGACAGAATATGACTGCACTGAGCAGTAACGAACATCAGCCAATCAGATCAGTGCATGTGAACACAAGTCATCAAAAAGAAGCTGGAGGCCAGAGGTACTATGCAACTCCTTTCCACAAAACATGAAATAGTGAACAGAATCGTCTCATTGCTGAAAAATGCAGCATTACAAATTAGTCAGAATTAAGACAAATTAGTGACTTACACAATACTTCTCAGGTTTCAGCAGTAGGTGGCACTATGGTAAAAAACTTTGCTAGATCTAGAGTCCAAAGACTACTGTTTTACTTTAAAACAAGGGGTTTGCTCTCTCTCTTTTAAAAATGCCACAAAAAAAATCACAACCTTCTGTGAATGCTTTAAATTGCCCATTAAACTTAAAATAATTACTTTCTCATGTGTACCAGATGGACTGAAAGAGCAAGGACAGTAAAAAAGAAATACTGAAGTCTTCCTATCTCGAACACAGGAGGTTCATCATTATAGGGCGGATGGAGGACAGTCTATTCAGCCGCAAAGAGTGCACACGGTACAAACACAAATGCACTCATTGCCCATGAGTGCATATGGAGGTCTGCAATACTTGCTGTACTCAAAACCATGCAAGCCTGAACTGCCACGTCATGCTGCCTAAATGCTCTCTTGACTTCCAGTTACTGTATGAAACAATATTCTTACCACATGCTGTATCAAACTTTATGCATGTCTCCACTAAGATGATGCCAGACCTCCTTCCCTGGCATCTCTCAGACATACTTTTGTTGGTTCGCTAATATTTATGACAGGTCTAAATGGAACCCCTTTAAATGACATTTCATGACTAAAAAAATTACCTGACAAGAGCCAAATTTCAGATGCATTTGGACAAAGCAGTAATTCCTACATCTGGGCCTGCTACAAGGATGAATCTGATCCGTTTAAAATGCTGCAACAGGCCTATCTGAATAAATCAAAATATCATTCTGGGAATACTGAAAATTGAAAAAAAATATGGCCAGCATGTTGCAGATCTAATCAGATATTACTGCTGCTGATTTTCCAATCTACTGAGGTTTGTTGCTATGCTACTCCTACCCTCATGGCTAAAGCAGCTTGGTGACCCAGTTGTATCTATACATATTAAATAAGCAGTAGTGAAATATATCTGATTCCATCAGGCTTTCTCCTTATAACTAAATCCAGCTTTGGTGTTTCCTTTTTTTAGTGCTGTGGGCTCTGTAATAGGATTTTAGGGTTAATCCTGAGAAGAACCGAATCAGAATCAGGCCAATTTTCTGAACCATAATCTGTATTTTCAGTAGCAAGAAGCTAATATAAATTTGTGTTCCAGGGCATTTTGAGAACAGTAAGGGAGCACTTTGTGAAATTTTACTCCCAGATTCATTTCAGTGCATTAGAAAAATTGAGAGAATTCATCAAACAATGGACGCTTCCAATCCTGACAAGACAGGGAATAATATTTTATGTAAGGCTTTATCCTGCTATTGAAAAATAATGGTTCTTTCTTATGTTTGTATTCAATGCAAACAGGTCTTTAAGGAATGATTTATGTTCCCAATATACACGCCGTAAAGTGACTTATAAAACCTCATCCTTTTTGGAAGAATTATTTAAAATAACTCTTTATTGGCACATTTTAAACGGTAATAGAACTTCAAGGTGAAATACCCTGAAGTGGAAATAAGGTTACTTTTGTACATGGATTTGCATCCTGTATTTTCTAATATGTAGGAATAAAATACTCAGTTCTGTCCTTTCCATGATAAAACTGTTTCTTGCTTGGAATGCACATATTTTACAGAAATGCTTTATGTACACCTCTAATGAAACCAAAGGAAGATTCAATGAGAGATACATATTGTAAAATATGGCCACAAGGTTTAGCCATTATGTCACAAAATATATCTTTGTTGCTTGGTTATTAAAAAGACACAACAAGAGAAATATTTAAGAAAGGAATAAATGCTGGGAGACAATTCTTATCTTTCTTAGCCCTATGAAGTCCATCCTTCCTCCAAAAATTACAATAAGAATTACATAAAATTCCCACTGGCTGTGAAAAACTTAACATTTAGCCCAGAGGGTAAAATTATATCCTGTGCTTCCTGGGTTGCAGCTCAGAACTTTCTAGGTTGGAGCACAAGTTTGTTGATAAGCTAAATAAGCCCTACTTTACAACAACTTTTTTAGGACATCTCATGGTACTGTACAGTACTGTCCAAACCCTAAGAGCTCCCACTTCTTCTTTAACAGCAATCTATGGCGTGGCCTCTATGCCATGTCTCTGTGCCAAAAGCCAAATCAGAAGGATTTATTTCTGAGGACAGCACATTGTTTCCCCTCTGCGCTCTATTTTTAAAAAAATCTAACTTAATATTTGTCTTCCCTTTGCACGCTTACTTTTCTTGAAATGTGAAAAAAAGCAGAATTTTCTAAAATGTAAGCAAAGGTCTAATCAAGCCGTTCACAAGTGTGCAGGCCTTGAAGTTAAGCATTTAAAGAAACTTTCAAAATCCTGCCTGTTTTATTAAAAAGGCTGAGCTTCATTTATTCACCGTCACGCACTGAGGACTATGGAAGCTGTTCAATGCTTAGAATTCCAACTATCAAATGAGACAAAAACTTAAGGATATAGGAGGTCATCAACATTCAGGGAGCAAAATCTAGGATGTGGTCCTGGGTACTCCACAGATGGCTACTGGTAGCCCTGAAATTGAGTACTAGTGAGTTTCAAGGCTATTAAAACATAGCCATGAGAATGACAGTCCCTGTCCATTTGAGGCCTATGCAGTTGCATGGTTTATGAACACTGGCACTGATTAGGACACTGCTTGGAATTGGTCTGGAAACAATTCTTCATGTTCAGGACAGACTTCCAATTTCAGGGAGTCCTCAGGGGCATGAGGATGGAGTCCTGAAGTTAAAATCTGCCCTTAAAAATATAGGCTCCTTCAGGGATATATTTGCTAAAATGATACCCGCCTTCTTGAGGCACAATTTGCTCCCTTAATGTATTCATAGGCTCTGCCCTCTTCAGCTGCAGCCACAAATCAAGTACTCAGACAATTCTTGTATTTTTATATATCATCTTAACTAAGTCGACAGGTGCAACTTGAGAGAGAATTTTAGGCATAGATCACTACAGAAAAATAAAGGCCGGGGGACCTACACTGTAACTCAGCAGAAAACATAGGCCTTAATATCCAATTGTTAAGATAATGAGCTAATGAAAGTGGCAGAAAAATCCAGTTTAAAATATGAATTTGTAAACTCCCTATATGACTTGGATTTTACAAATGTTCTCAGGACTTTCTAACCACTGGTCAAAGATTCACAGTCCCAAAGGGATTTTTGCAGAAACTCTGTGCATAAGGTTGTTTTCCAAGTTATCACTAGGGATCCTGGTTTTCTCCGATTTAAAAAATCTCCAATTTTTGGTTAAAAAAAAAGTAACCCCATAACCACATTTTTCCATGATTAAAATAAAACACCACTAACTATATATGCATATATGAATGGTGTTTCATTTAACTCTCATAAAAATGTGATTTGGGGTTACTTTTTTTTAACCAAAAAGTGGGGATTTTTTTAAATCAGAGAAAACCAGGATCCCTGGTTATCACATATACCTTTGGACCAACAAGCTTTTTAAATTCAGTGCACAAGCATGGTTATGATATAATTTAATCTCTGAAATGCTTCCTAAGTCCTATTTTAGCTGTACAGACTTCATTTTAAATGATATGCTAGAATTAATGAAATATACCCTTCTGCTCATTTGGGACCTTCCTTTGCTTGACACATTTCCTAGTAATAGCTTACTAGTTTGAATAGCTGCAATATGTTTAAAAATGATTTTTTAAACGCTTGCTATTTCCTTTCTGTTTCACACAGCTCCTGTAACCTTTAATTAGTATTATGAATGCCGGTCTCATTCATTCTTCCCGATAAACAATGTATGTTATTGCTGTTTTGCGGACAAGTAGAATATTTTCAGTTAAACATTGATGCTGTCTGTCTGACATGTCCATCACTTGGAAAGCAAAGAAATACTGAAAGATCAGCTCTTTTTGATGTCCTACTCTATGCACTTCTATTTACACACACACTTTTACCCTCTCACATGAATACAATGCAATGGCGATACAGCTAGAAGGTAAGCAAGTATATTAATCATGAAAGAAATAAGAATAGTATAAGCTAAGGCTGTCAAACTTATCCAGCCTCACAGGTCAGACGAGTAGCATGGGGCTCCCCCACCAGGCCCGTTCTAGAGGGTGAAGCTGGTTGCAGGTGGGATTAAATCACAGAGCTCACAGTGTTGGAAATCTAATGGTGGGGCAAGCAGTGGCAATGCTGATTGCCACAGCTTCCAGAACCATGGAAGGCACTGCTTGTCCTGCAATCAAATATCCAGGCTATAGGTAAAGCCGTAGGCCACATGACATGGCTCCACATTCTGGATCCAGCCCACAAGGTCAGAAATTTGGCAGTGGGAAGAGCAGCAGTATCATTAACTACCAATTCTGGGAGCTGTGGCAATTAATTCTCCTGTGACTAACTGTCACCAAATTTCCAAGCCCACCAGGCAAATGACACAGTTCTGCAGGCCTTATCTTCTACATCCCTGGTATAAACGGATGGCTGAATGCAGACAGTAATATACCAAAAACTCAAAAATGTTCAGTAAATATTTCTATTTGGAAAGATAACAGAATGAACACCCATTTTCTTGGTATGTTTGTTTTAATTAATAAGCACCTTCACTGTTTAAACATTGTCTTTTTCATAGTTAAATGGGTCCAGTTTCAGTTTCCAGCAGTTGGTTCTTATTATTCCTTTATTCACCGGATTTAAGACTTTTTTTAAATCCAGAACAAATAAACGTAGCTATCTACTATAATAAGTAACTGTTTGATCTCTTTTTGACAAGCTAAACTGACTGAGCTCTAAGTCTCTGTAAAAGTTGTTGAACTATTTGCAACAGAAATTCTTACCACCCAATTTGCCCCCGGTGCTCTCACTTGGTAACCACTTTTAGACTACTGCTTTGAGCCTTTCAGTGATCCAATTCTTCTGTGACTCAATGAAGTTAGATCTATACAAGTATCTGGGTTGTACTGCCTTCCTACTTTGCTATTCAAAGAATCATAGAAAATTAGGGTTGCAAGAGACTTCAGGAGGTCATCTAGTTCAACTCCCTGCTCAAAGCAGAACCAGCCCCGACTAGATCATCTCAGCTGAGGCTTTGTCTAGCTGGGTCTTAAAAACCTTCAAGGATGGAGAGTCCACAACCACTCTGGGTAACCTATTCCAGTGTTTTACTACCCTCTTAGTAAGAAAGTTTTTCCTAATATCTAATCTAGTCATCCCATGCTGCAACTTGACACCATTGCTCCTTGTTCTCTCATTTGCCACCACTGAGAATTGTCTAGCTCCATCCTCTTTGGAATCACCCTTCAGGTAGTTGAAGGCTGCTATTTAATCCCCACTCCATCTTCTCTTCTCTAAACTAAACAGGCCAAGTTTCCTCAGGCCCTCCTCAGAAGTCATGTGCCTCAGCCCCCTAACCATTTTCAGTGCCCTCTACTGGCCCTTCTCCAATTTGTCTACATAATTTCTGTAGTGGAGGGCCCAAAACTGGACACAGTACTCCAGATGTGGCCTCACCAGTTCTGAATAGAGGGGAAGAATGATTTCCCCCTCTATCTGCTGGCAGCAAGCCTACTAATGCAGCCCAGCATGCCGTTAGTCTTCTTTACATTAAGGGTACACTGTTGGCACATATTCAGCTTACTGTCCAGAGTAACCCCCAAGTCCTTTTCTGCAGAACTGCTGCTTAGCCAGTTGGTCCCTAACCTATATCAATACACGGGACTAGTCTATCCTAAGTGCATTGTTCTAATTGAACCTCACGGGATTTCTTTTGGTCCAATCTTCCAATTTGTCTGGGACCTTCTGAATCCTAGCTCTACCCTCCAGAATATCTACTAGTCCCCCAAGCTTGGGGTCATCTGCAATCCACCCCATCTTCCAAGTTGTTCATGAAGACACTAAATAAAACCAGGATCAGGACTGACACCAAGGACACTGCACTTGCTACCAGCTGCAGGCTAGACATTGAGTTATTGATTACTTTAAGCCCAATAATCCAGCCAATTTCTATCCACCTTCTATTGTATTCATCTACCTCTAACTTCCTTAGCTTGCTTGGAAGGATGTAATGGGAGGCCATACGTAAAGCCTTGCTCAAGTCAAGTTCTGTCACATCCACCAGTCTCCCTGCATCCATGGAGGCAGACTTCTCATCACAGAAGGCAATTATGTTGGTAAGGTATGACTTGCCCTAGGTGAATCCATGCTGATTGTTCCTAATCACCTTCTCCTCCAAGTGCTCAGAAATAGATTCCCCGAGGACCTACTCCATAATTTTTCCAGGGATTAAAGTGAGGCTAACCAGTTCAGTTTCCCAGATCCTCCTTCTTTCCTTTCTTAAAGATGGGCACTAGATTTGCCCTTTTCCAGTCATCCAGGACCTCTACTGATCACTACGAGATTTCAGAGATAATGGCTAGTGGCTCTGTAACTACACGGACTAAGTCCCTCAGCACCCTTGTGTGCATTGTGTCCAGTCTCATGGAAAGTACACATCCAGCTCCTCTAACAAGTCCATAACCTGTTCTTTTGCCACTGTTGACTGTTCACCTCCTCACCAAACTGTTGCCAGGTGCAGTAGTCTGGGAGCTGACCTTGATTGTGAAGGCTGGGGCAAAAAAGACGTTCTACCGTTTCTGCATCCTCTGTCACTAGGGGTGCCTCCCCCATTCAGTAAGGGGCCCACATTTTCCCTGATCTTCCTCTTGTTGCTGACATACTTGTAGAAACCTTTCCTGTTACCTTCACATTCCTGGCTAGCTGCAACTCCAATTGTGCTTTGGCCTTCCTGATTTCACCCCTGCATCCCTGAGCAATATACTTCTACTCATCCTTAGTTGTTTGTCCAAGTTTCCACTTCTTGTAAGCTTCCTTTTAGTGTTTTAGCTCCTTTTTGTGTCCCCTCTAAGCCAAGCTGGTTTTCTGCCATACTAACCAGGTCTCCTGGACTCCTTTCCCCCTCAGTATGGCCTTCCATGAGTTCCCTGAGTGAATCAAAGTCTGCTTTTCTGAAGTCCAGGATCCTTATTCTGCTGCTCTCCATCCTTCCTTTCCTCAGAATCCTGAAATCAATCATTCCAAGGAGATGATAATTTTCCAGGTACAGAATCTAATTATTGGAAGTTTGCCTTGAATGTTTTCCCTTCCTGCTGCTACAGTAGGGAAAAAAATTCTGGGGGATCAGGTAATCCCCTTGCCCTGTGCCTGACCATCTTCTTGCTCCTGCAGTCCCTTCCCCCATCCTTACTGTCAGATCCTGCTGTCCCTGAGCACATGGAAGTGAGGGGCAAATCTTAAAACACGGACCTTGAAATAAACATACTTGTAGTAATTTGAATATTGGCAAATTACTACAGATACCCATTGACTTAGTTCATCTGGAATTGCTACATTTTACCTTTTTTGAAACTGCTGCAAGTTTTAGTACAGGAACTCCCTAAACACACTTTTAAGTAGCACTTTTTAATCTACTTATATATAATACAAACTCTGTGTGTGCGTGTATGCATGTATGTACACACACACACACACACACACACACACACACACACACAGACTATATACATAGATATCTATATATATAGATAGATCTCTCTCTCTCTATCTATAGATCGATCAATTGATATTCCAGGTCAAAATTAGCCAAATCAGTTCCAGTTCATATCAATTGAGCAGAACTCAGTCATTCCAAAAACCATATCAACTGAGCAGGGAGAACTCAATTGTTCTAAATACCATGTATGGTGCTATAACCAGCAAGCATTCTCCATCCTAGACCTATCGTCTGGGACTTCAGATACTTCCAAATCCATTGGCAGGCATCCTACACAGGTCTTAGGGTTCAGATGCCCCCAGATATACAGGCAAGCATCCTCCATCCCAGAGTTTTTAGTTTGGGACTTCAAATACATCCTACACTCAATCCTAGCCCACAAGAGCCCAAGAAGCTTAACAAGTACAACTTGAAAATCAAGTGCACAACCACCAACCTCCAAAAACTTCAAGCCAAAAAGCTCATGATTCCTATGTAGCACACTGGACTGGGCCCCAGCAGAGTGAACAGTGTTTCAAGCCATGATGACTTCACACCTCAGCACTCTTCAGTAAGTGTGTGTACTCCAGAAACCCACCACAAAGTATCCTTGTGCTAATTAGTTCCCCACTCACAATCCATCAAATATTCTTGTCGTGAGTCCTGGGATTCTCCAGAAAGTTATATGCAAATATGGCACAGTCTGGCTCCACATAATGGAAGGCGGGCCACACTAATCATACATACGGTCACAAACTCCTGCAAAACCGTTTCAGGCTGGACATAAGGAAGAATTTCTTTACTGTCCGAGCCCCAAGGTCTGGAACAGTCTGCCAGCGGAGGTGGTTCAAGCACCTATATTGAACACCTTCAAGAGTAAATTGGATGCTTATCTTGCTGGGATCCTATGACCCCAGCTGACTTCCTGCCCTTTGGGCAGGGGGCTGGACTCGATGATCTCCCGAGGTCCCTTCCAGCCCTGATGTCTATGAAATCTATGAAATAAGAGGCTGAAGGGCGGGGGGGGGCAACAGAGGGATTCTGTGTGAACTGTCTGAGGCCCCATTTGGTGATGTTTGCTAGACATTTAAGGCTGGTAAAGAAACAGGAACCACTGGAAATAGGAAAAAAAGATGCATCTCAGTTGTAGGAGTAAGAAGAGGAAGCTCAACATGACTTGGAAAAAAAGTTGGCAGAGGGGGACTGTGTGCAATGGACACCAGCATATACCTTACTCAGATGGGCTACACTAATGTTTCCTGGGCTCCCATCATAATCTCAACCTCTTCTGGTTTAAGATCAAGTGTGGTCATTGCACTTGTTTGTTGCCCTGACAGATGGATTGAATGGCGCCCTGTATTAGAGGGTGCACCTGGGTCCAGTGTGGACAGGGCACCTTACAAGAGTCTGGTGCAGACTCCCAGTTGGCAGCTCCCAGTAGGAGGATCTCGGCTACACACCTACCTTCTGAAAATGGAGGACTCCTCCCTAGCTTTTTCTTGTAGCTGCTACCTAAGAGCAAGTGAAACTTGGGGGCATCTAAACCCCAAGACCTCCAGGCTTGTGCCTGCATGCAGGAACCCTGCCAAATGGATTTGGGAGTATCTGGAGCCCCAAACTGAAATGCCTGGGGTAGAGGATACTTGCTGGTTGTAGCGCCACATATGGTGTTTGAATGATTGAGTTTTGCTCAGTGGAGAGGATTTGGAACTGATGTAGCTAATTAGACCTGGAATATGAAAAAAAATTTCCAAAAAAGAAAAAAAATCTTAGCCTTTTGGCTAAGTTCAAGCATTTTTGGCACCAAGAAGGTGGTGTCAGGGTTGGTTCTAGTCCTCCCAGTGCTGTCCTGGTATTGCCAGCTCTCCATGGAGGGAACACCCGGACCAGGAAAAAAAAAAAAAAAAGGGTTCCCAATAGTATGCTTATCCAATATGGCCCACAGGTTTTATAGCTATGTTGGCTGCATTTTAACAACTTCATAGTTGGTTCCTACTAATGAGCACATGCTGTTTTTGGCGGTAGTTTAATGATAGACAATGCATTTAATGAGGCTTCTTGTATGTGAATTAAGATGAAGGGCTTTTTTCCCCATATTAATTGGGAGAGAAACACCTTGTCTTGTATTCAAGTAAATATGGTATGTAAATATATTTAATATATGTGTGTGTGTATACACATACACACACACGAAATATTAAATACATATGCATATATATACACAAATGCATGCTATATGTGTATACATATATTTAATGTATGTATGTACTGCATATACCTAGGTATATATGTATTTTATTTATTTTAATATACCTAATACATCTATACATGTTATATGTGTATATAGAGACACACCTGTGTGTGTCTGTGTTTCATAGCTATACATACAATTTCCAGATTGGTTCTGCAGGTAATTGTTAAAAACCAAATGATCCAACAGAACAGATACATTTTGAGACTTTTGATACATTAAAATGGGAAAATAAGGACATTTGAATATTAAAAAGCCTCCAGAAGATGCATCTAGCAGTTTAAATGTTTCTAAAAACATTGAGCATGTGGTGAACAACAAAGAAATGCCCCTGTGCTGCAATGGAAATTAGTGTATTTAATTTTCTGTTATTTATAGCTCCTAAGGTAAATATAAGGGCTCTGATCCAACACCAGATCCAGCACTTATTAAAGTAAATGGGAAATAGGCACTGGATGAGGTCTGAATTATCAGTTTCATCCCAGGGAGCAGCTTTTGTGTGCAATTTGTATTTGGTACAAGAGGACTTGCAATGCTATTTAGAATTCAGTTAAATGAAGATTCATTCATTCCTTTTAGACCCTAAGCTGGTGCTTAGGGTCTGAATATGGTCCACTGACTTCTCGCCTGCATGGCTGCTCATGGAATTGTGTTTCCATGACCCATTCTTAAACCTTTCCTCCTGAATGCTCTCTCTACACATCCTGTCTGCATCTCTCCAGAAACTTCCTCCATTTCCTCTTTTTTACTTTGAGAACCACCTCTTTTCTTTGTTTCAAAATTACAGGCTCATTTCAGGTGTCATTTTTCTTACTTTTTAAAAACATTTTTAACATGATATGAAAGTATTTTCAAAAGGAAATGTCATTTTTAAACAGAAACCAATATATTTAAAGGAAAATTTCAAGTCTGGGGCAGAAAAAGCTGGAGTATTCAAACGCCCTTTAAAAAGTGCTTCAGACCATCCAAATCTGTTTCTCTGGAGGGAAGTTGGTGGGGGGAGTTCTGACCATTTTTTTTTTTTCAAAATCATAATCTCTAGCAGCTCCAGAGCATCACTGTTTATAGCACGTTACCTATTCCTCCTTCCTCCGAAGACACTATGATGGGAATTTTCAAAAGGATCAAAAGAAATTGTCAAACTTCAATTAAAATTCAGTGGGAGCTGAGGTCTAACATCTTTGGCACTCGATGGTGATCCCAGCCAATAACCTGTTTGGCTGATGTATGGTTCAGTATTAATTCCCCCTAGAATCTGCCTCTTGCATATCTCCAAACCACATTCAGGATCGGCACAATCACCAGATATGAGCTTTTAAAATCTCCCAGAGTATGAGTCTATTATCCCTAACACATGCAGACTATTTAATTTCTGGTTTCTAAACAGTCAATATAGGGCTGAATTTTTAAAAGGTTAAGTGATTCTAAGTAGCCCTACAGCTTCTGGCCTCTAATGTATCAGCTGCTACCAGTTAGTGTTTTTCTTCAGTGCCTTTTTTTCACCTACAGATCTGAACTTGAAATACATTTCTCCAGAAACCTCAGCCTACCCACAATCATAAACAAATTACACTCTGTGTCAACATCTGAAACCAAGTCGCTAAATCATAGCATGCTGGGATTGAATTGCTGCCCCTATCATCTACCACTTACTGCTATCAAAGCATATAACTGGATTAGTGGGAAAACAGCTGTATTACTCATACATTTAAGCTCTTTCTAACAGCAGGTAGCTTTTCTGTAACAAAGGACCACACTTCAGATAGCAGAAATGCAAATCCCAGAGGGAATTATGACATATCAACCCCTGGCAGACTATACATGGCTTAAATAGCCTGTACAGCCCTTTGTCCCTGAAAATGAATGCAAGGGCTATGTTAAACACGTAGGGCTGAAATAGTTTAGCACATTCACTTTTAAGCTTGTTGTTCCCCAGGATTTCTGGCACGCTTGATTAAATCATACTATCATTTCACAGAAATGACTGACGTGATTTTACATTCCAGTCTTTCAGGTGCAGGCACAAATCACTACACATATGGGTTTTAGGGGACAGCGTAGTGGCTGAGGTTAGTTGTTGAACAGCACTGTGTTTAAAACAACACCTTATTACTAAACGTTGCTGAGGTTATTACATGTATCAGGGCACAAAACACTTGTTTTCTTGGTGAAGGTATTCAGAAGGGAAAGAAGAAATTAAGGTAATCTACAATTACTAAAGTTTATATGCTAATATTGTGTCAAATTAAAAGTGCTACCACTTAGATATTTTTTAATATTATTATCATTATTAGCCAACAATGTTTGATACGCAGGATGTTTCAAGACAAAATATTCTGAAGAAATACTAGGGATCATTACATGAAATTACATTACATGATTTTTTGCATTAAAACATTTTTTTTTTGTATTTTGGAGAGATGATACAAGATTTTTAACCTTGTTATCACTGTGCTGAAGATGGCCTTTCATAAGCATAGCAGCATTCATTCACATCAGAATCATTTCATTTGCCAAGCATAAAATCAAAAGAATTAAGTCACAGTAGGATTAGAGAGAAATAAAAGGACTTTAAGAGAAAAAGTGATGAATTCAATACTTAACAGAAAATTAGTTTGAGGCTTCATGTATGCTAAGAGTTTTCCCTGCACTGAAATCTCGTATGCAATTTAAAACAATGTGTGCTATTTTTTCAATATTTTGGTAGTTTTATCTTTTGTTTCACACAAAATAAAGAATTTGAGTGCTGAGAGTTTTTTAAAAAAAGTAAAATCAAATAATAAAAACCAGCGTAGTTATTGTTAATTTTGCATTGAGTGAGCTGCATACAAAGAATGCTTATATATAAACCAAACTTTATGGTTAAGCATGTAATTATAATCTCTCCTTTACATGATATGTTGCTGCTGGTGCTTGATTTGACCTTGGGGATTTGGTTGGGTTATAAATACATTAAACAAAATTAAGCAAGTAAAAAAACCCCTAAAACAAAATGTCTCAAGGTTACTTTATTTTTCTAATTCCATAACCTAAAGAAAGCCTTACAGCAGTGAAATCATTTGAAACACCATAGCACATATATCCCGTTCTCTTGTCACATAAAGAAGTCATAACTGACACCCTAATCTTTCCTCATAATTTCAAGTCAGAATAGAATTTGAAATGTTTAAAAACACAAGTTAGATACAATATCCTGCCAGTAATATTTTAAAACACTAAAATGTACCACCCCATCAAATGACCTAAACTGGATTATGTAAAAATGGTTATTGCTGCCAGGTTCTGTTATGGACATACCTGTGGGACTTGCCTGCCCCCAGGGTGAATGCTTCGGGACAAACACATCTTTGACTTAAAAAATGAACTAAAGTTAACACTAACATTGCCACAAAAGCACTAAACAGTTAGTGCCAAAAAAGCATGCTCAAATAGAGTGGGTTACAACTCAACTCCACAATTTACAGTATAAGCATTCAAAAGGTTTTGAATCCCCTTTGAAGCAGTCTGCATTTTCATGCAGTGCTGAATCCTGCTTACCTAGGTCACTTGAGTAAGGTGAGAAGGTTTCACTTCTAAGTATTCTAAAGGTTTTTATCCACAGTAGGAACAATTAGCTACTTTATATTTTATAAAGTTCATGGAAAAAAACAGACAACATGAATCTCATTTTGTATATGAAAGCTAATGTATACATGCATGCTTCCGGAGGCATTCTGGGAGTGTCAGGTGCAGTTAAGGTTTTGTACGCTTATGGATGAGAACGCTATTCACAGTGAAGCGTGTTTGTCATTCAAAATTACTTAAGTAATGAGTCACACAAGCACAAGTCAGACTTTGAGATCCTCACAAGCTGTACATGCCAAATGCATTTGCTATTCCTTTTTATTAGCTTATGGCTGAAACACAATACAGTAAGTGGTCCAGGTCAACAGAGAACTTGAAGTAGTTTTCTATCACGGCCAGGCAGGAAACATAAGAAATCATAACGTTTCTTACTCTAGAGAGGTTGTGAGAAACTTTATTGGAGAAACTTTACCACATATTTTTCAGGCTGAGCTGCAAGTACCTGTACAGCCCCCTCCTCAGATATATTGCAAAGCAATGAGGAAAAGAATCATTTTAGTCTCTCTGTTCACTTTCTCCTAAATCAGCTTTGCCTAAAACCAACTGAACAATTACAGAAAGGCTTGCTTTCCAGTCTGCCAGACAGAGCGAATCAAGGATAAGCTACCTTTAATGCACCTGCATAATCTGGAGCTCTTAGACCAGCGAGACTCTAAAAGTGCTTGTCAGAGAATATCTAATCAACTATAAGAAAAAGTGATTCTTGGGAAGCCAGATCCTTAAACAGTATACGATGCTATAAACTCAAAGTTACCATTACTAACTAAGTAGATTTCTATCAGCTAAGCATCTCTTTTCTCTTAAGTAAATGAGACTTCAGGACGGATGTCAATTCACTAAGCCATGCATTCCTATTTTATTATTGAAAAGCTTCTTGTGTTTTAACAAACAACGGAGCTCACAGTGTGTTTTCCCCTTCCTCACTGTAGCTCAGACCAAAGAAGACTTTATCCACTATTAAAAATTTGAAGACAGGAAATGCCACTTCCATTAAAGGCTCCTTCTCTACTACTACAAGAGAGGTCTAACTAGACTGACAGCTAAAAGATGAAACAGTAAATGGTGTTCAAAGAGATTTTTGACAGTGTCATTTGAGGACTTTCTTCCTGCAGGCTGGTTACAGCACATCAGTAGAAGTTGAAAATTGTCTCCAAAATCATCGCAGAGTTACTCACCACACATACTGTCTCTTGGCGTTACGGATCTGACAGTGTTTCCGTTCTAAATCTCTATATTCAAAGCTTTATAATTCAGACATTAAAAAAGAAAATGCTCCAGGCTAAGCTATGGTATTCAAGGTTTCAGAGTGGAAATTAAGAACACCCGCCTCCACACACACACTACCTTTTAAAAACAAAATTATCTATTTCCCCTTCACTTCATTCTGAACCTGCCTTATTAAACCCCTAGAAAATCAGTGCTAATTCAAATAAACCCTGCCTATTCTGAAGTCTAATATTCCCTGAATCTATAGCATTAGGAAAACGTCAAAGATAAGAATAAATGTTTCTGGGTTTTAGGGAAGTGGGGTGGGTTTTTTTGTTTTGTTATTTTTTTAAGAGAAAGGCATGCAGCATGCTTAATGAATACACATAATGCCCATTTGATGTAGGGGTATAAATGGCATAAATATTTTCTCTTTTTTCTAGATATTTTTTCTTTTATTCTCCATGCCATTCCTTATGCATCCTAATATATTCTGCTTGTCTGAACGCTGCTGCACAATAGGCAGAGGTCTTGACTGAGCTTTCCAAAATGACCCAAGTCCTTTTCCTGAATGGATGTAGTTAGTGTAATATGCAAATCATTCCAATTATGTTCAGTCCAAAGTGTATTAATTTTGTATTTATGAACTCTTTATTTCTTCTTCTGACTAGCTGTCTATTCACTTTGCATGATTAGGTCTCAGTGTAGCCTTCTCCAGTCTTAAATATGACATTATTTTAGTTAAAGCAAATACTGACACCTCACTATTCACCCCTTTTCCAGACCAATAACTAATTAACTTCATGTAACTATACACCAACACGCAGTTCAGCCCATTATGTGCGAGTGTACATGACTACACTATGTGAAGGGCAGTGAAGAAGCTATCCTCTTATTCTTGTATTAGTGTTCTATCTCCAGGGAGACTCTCTCATATATTGCACTATAAAGGCTGCTAATTACCACTGATCTCAGTGGAATCAGCATTTACAGAAGAAAAAAAATATTTTTAATAAAGACCAAGAAATTATTACAGGGTAAATAGCTTCGTTTAGACCATGGTAAATTAATGGTGCTGTGATTGCAACCAACTCCTAATTTCAAATCCATGTATATGAATGCTTCATTGTTTTTCATTTATTTAATTATGTTTGTACAATATAAAATACTTTATATCAGATTTGGCAGTTTGGTATCGCCATGGGTCCACGCCTAAGATACAGTTCAGTCTCCAAATATGTTGCAGGTAGCCTGCCAGTGCTAGTTACTGAAAGAATTGATACTCACTGAAACTACATTCACAAAGTCATCATCAGATAAAGTTTCTAGCATCTCAATGACGGAGGTTCGGATCAGTTTCAGTGTCAGTCCGCTAACACTTCCACTCCTGTATAGCAGACAACCACAAAAACAAATATCAGATTTAATTAATTTGATTAGACACACTGAAAATATACAAAGGAACTTGATCATATAAACCTGTTCCCATATTTTGTGCTTTTATATTGAAGATTGCTCTTGAAATACTTACTCAGGCCCAGATCTTACTACTCTGTAATAGCAGCAATTGTTACGAAAAGAAAATGTTCCAAACGTAGAACCCAATGCCGTAACTTTGTGGCTCAGAAGGAACCTTTTTAGCACAAGAGTCCTACTGATTGAACTGATTTCTCATTTTCATTTCATCTTTGCTTTAAGAGTTTAATCACATTCAAGTTATGTGTTCCTTAAATATTCTTCTACTCTCTGGCATTCATTTAGTGCTTTAAATTTTCAGGGATCTAAAAGGGCACCTTGTTTGCTTTAGGGCAAAGCTCAAATTGCGGGAATTGCAAATGCTGTTTAAACACATTTCTGATATAGAAGTATTTGGCTGAGTTTAAAAGCATCCAATGCAATCTCTCCCACTGAGTGCAAAAACCAATGAATAGATTTTTTATTTTTTTCCAGTACAAAGCAATCTGTGAGATGCATCAAGCTCAGCGGGTCTTTTAGCCCCTTGACATTAGCTTAACAAAGGATGTCTTGACATGAGCACAGAGAGATATATTTTTTTAAGAATTCCTTCCTTTAGGCTTCATACTGTGTGGAATAAATTGTAGTAAAATACCAAACAGGCATTGATTTAGACTATACAATGGGGAATGGGGAATGTAAATCTGTCATGCCATTTTTACACCTGTATTCATTAATATCACTGTAAACAGCTCAATTTGAATAACAGACCAATAAAGAAAAATATACAAAGCTATATATTCTAAAATATGCCTGTTTTGATTAAATGTCAACTCCTCTGGTCTTTTAATTTGCCTCTGCAGTCAAAAACTGGTCTAAAATAACTAGACTATATTTTTACATTGAAATATCTATTTTGACAGATTAGGAATGAACATATTGTCAACTTTCATGAGGGTAGACTGAAAGCTTTTTAGTAGCACAGAGATCATAAAGAGCTGGAATACGTTACAAAACTACATAAGCCCTCCTCCCTCATTATAACAAATCCAGTTCCTTTCAGTCATTTCTTTGC
Organism: Crocodylus siamensis; assembly: GCF_052110815.1. Lineage (NCBI taxonomy): Eukaryota > Metazoa > Chordata > Crocodylia > Crocodylidae > Crocodylus > Crocodylus siamensis. The sequence continues at coordinate 18,638,563 of NC_143398.1, read as the reverse complement.
TGTTTTACAACACAGATATTCACCTATGAAATATTAAACTGTTTGCTTAAGCGATTGACACTTTGAAATTATAATAATATCAAATTGATTAAAAAACACGTAAAATTGAAAACATTTTTTTGACACCAATTCATGTGTCTTTCAAGATGGGCTTTTTCTTAGCTTCTAAATTCAGCTCTCCTTCAACACAGCCTTTGTTCAAAAGGTGACAAATGCTTCTTATCCCTCCATATATCCAAGTCTTTTAGTACTTACGCATCGACTAAAATAAGCATGTCTTTGGGGGATGCAGCTCCTTGGATGTACCTAAAATAAATAAATTACAGGAGAACAAAAGGTAAGGATTTGAAAATGTTACCCCAACACTTGATCTAAAGAACTACTAACCTCTAAACCTATGTCTAGCTGGACCAAAGAAATCCTTTTATTCCCTATTCTATCTGGATAGGAAACTCTTATACCATGACATTTTTTTCCTCTTATTATTTCTTCACCTGGATAAAGCAAGATTCAATAGCAAAAGGCAGGCCTGGAGGTAGGATGTAAAAAAGAAAATCACCATTTTCATATGTCAATTACTAAAAAAGGTGAATAGAATTTGAGAGCTAAAGATATTCTGATGACAGGTGAATTATTCCATCAGTCCCTCAGGAGAATAATATATTCAGCTAGTACAAATGCATAAGCATTATGCACTACGACCTAATGGGAAAAATAGAGAGTATCAGTGTTAAATAAGAGCATTTTTAGAGAACTTCTATTGCACTGGAAATTTTGCTGATTCTTGTATTGACTACTCAGGACTATATAAATAATTTAAGAGAAGACAATAGTTCAGTTGAAAGCAATTTAAGACAAAAAATAATGTAGTCTGATCATCCTAGTTCAGACTTGGTTTGTTGCCTTCAATGGAAGTGTCTAATTGTCTTGCTTTCATTCCATTCCATTTCTCATAAAGACAAGGCCTTCTTGTAAAGCAGTATGGTCCTGTACAAATGCTACCTCCCCAGAAAGTGAAATCGAGTTTATAAAGACAAGGAAAATATATTAAAATGAAGATTTCTATTCTCAACAGTTACTTTTCAGAACAGGATTTTGTGCACAGTTTAATTCATATTTTCATTTTTCCCTTGTGTTTTCACAGAACATACAGAAAGCTAACAACTTCATATGCTTCTCTTCTCTACAGGAAACTTACCATGGTCTTCTGCGAACATCATAGAGGTCTATCTTGTTGTTTTGAGATCGACTTTTAACTACCCATGGAGAGGCTAATAATAATAAAAAAGAAAAAAAAAATAAAACAAAACCAGATACATTGTGCTTATATTAGTATAATATATATTAACTGAATAAAGAATGGTAAATTCCTTTTTTAAACCTTTAAAATATGATATGTCAATATCACCTTATTACCACCATATAAACTCTAACATGTGGCATGTAGTTAGAAGGTTCTCTACTTCCACAATGTATTTTTGTTTATTAAAATAGGTTTAATAAGCACATTTCTTGCCTTATTGTAATTAATGGGATTGGCATCAACTATAATGGAGTCAAAATTTCATCTATGTTCTTTTGGGACGAGAACAATTTGATATTTTATTACAAACTATTTTATTATTCTGATCTATAGGAATGCAAGTTTGATCTGAAGCCCATTGCAACTTCTCTATTGGCTTTAGCAAGTTTTCATTCAAAGTATGGAATAGACATGCAGAGAAAGCAACTCTTTTCCTGAAAACAACATGCAGTGAAAGTATCAATATTGTAAGCTGCAAACCTACAGACTCATTCACTGAGAAATGTGGGTCTAATAGAGGTATAACTAGGCTAGGGAGACTAGGGCAGACTTGTCAGACATCAAACTGGGGAGCAGGATAGGGAAGGAGGAGAGTAGGGAAGAACATTCTTAATGAATAATTATAAAAAGCATTAAAAGTAAAGCGAACAATATAATATACACACAACAAAATACGAGATGAGCTGATCCAAGTAATCATCCCCCAAAATCAGGGATGGTCAAAATACGGTCCGCAGCAGGACCCTTGGTCCCGCCTGGCCCAGGCACAGTCCAGCCATGGCACATCCTACCACCACCTGGGGATGCAGCGGGGCTCGGGCAGCTCCGTGGCTGGACTGCCTTTCTAGGCAGCCCACGTGGTGGCTGCTCCTTCCAGCTGCCACCAGTACTGGCCCCAGCTCTGCGGGACTGGCGGGGATCTGCACTGCACAGCCTAAACCCCACGTGCCCTGCCCCTGCTCTAAGCTTAGCAGCAGCAGTGTGGGACAGAAGCTGTTGCTCAGCATGGGCTGGGGAAAGCACCCCACCTTTTGCCCCAGCCTTGCTGCATGCCCAAGGATGGCAGAATGCCCCATGATGCACCATGGTGGTGAGGAGCAGGTGCAGGGCAGGCCAGGGTGGAGCTGTACCTGGGTTCCCACTGATCCGTTCTGGTAGGGGTGAGTCCGGGGTGGGCGCAGGGCAGGGTTGGGACTGTGTACTGTTGACGATGGCAGAGAGGTGACTCAGGGCGCACAGGATCTGAGCTGTTGCGGGCCGGGGGTGGGGACGAGCACCGACTACCTCTGGGGGGGGGGCATGCATGGGGGTTCACATGCATACCCTACCATACCCACAAATCCTTTAATTTGAGCAAAATTAATATGCTTGGACAGCCTGATTTAAAAGTCCTTTCCACGTTTAAAATATATGTGACATTGAAATTTCCAGGTCTACAAGGAACAATTTCTAAGAATTGAATAGACTGAGACAAATTGCTCAGTAGATTGGTAGCATAAAATATACAGATTAAGCATATGGGACAACATCATTTCATTATGATGCACTGGATGGACTAAAAATTTCTGTTTACTTAATTACATCTACCTTAATTTTTTATATTTTGTGAATTGATAGACCCATTACTCTTGTGGTCTATAAAGACTAATTCATGTATTAAAATCTGATCTAAAAATTCTTGCTTGAAACACTCTCCCTGAGACTTAAGAAATGCATATTTAATTTAATCATTCAGGTTTATTTGAACTGTGTTCTCTAGATGTGCATACAGAATGTAATTCAAAACACAGCCAAAATGAAACAGTACTAATGTGCAAAGTTATAGCCCCCTTCCCATGTCACCCAATTAAAACTTTCATTAAAAAGCCCTCCCACTCAAGCAATACTGCACAGGAAAGTCTAGGAAAAAAAGATAATTGAAATTATTTAAATGGCTCAATTTGGATTTGTTCCAGGGTGTACCATTAAGATGACTTCTAAACATCTTTTAAAATATTGTTCCTTACATCATTGCAGTTATAATTGCCCAGAGCAATTTGCTCAGATAATTGGAGAAAAAATATCATCTTAAATGGCCTTTCTTATCTCAGACAAAAGACAGGTCTGACTTTAATTGCTATGTGCAATGCTATGTTAAATTAATGGCAACTCAGAAGTTGAAAGATGGTACTAAATTTCATCAAGTGCTCTTGCTATAACAGTGGAGAAGTTCACCCATCTTTAATTTAAGATGGCTGTTGGTCCAAATCCTCAGCTGGTATAAGTGATCGTTAGCTCCATGAAGCCCAACAACATATACCAGCTAGGAGTCCAACAGTAATACATCCAATATTTCATTTAAAAATGCTGAGTTATTTTGGGTTTTTTCTCCCCCCGCCCCAAATCAAATTCTGGATATTCAGGAGAAACTTCTGGAATATTAAGTCCATTAGCAAATGAGTACAACTCCATGTGAAGACCACTATAAATCAGTGGGTCTGTAGATAATATTTAGAAATTATTTGCTTTAAATATATCAGTCCCCACTTGGCAAAACAATTACCTGATCCCAAGGTACATACTGTGTGCTTGAATCAAGTAGTTACATGAGCTAAATATATCCAAGCTTCAGGCCTTTTAGGCCCCCTCTACACAGGCAGGTAAAGGCACAAGGGGATGTAATGCACGAGTCACACAATTGTGTCTTCTGCCAGGCCACACGTGTATGGCAGGAGGTGTGACATTAGATCCAATCACACCTGATCCCAAGCTCCCCCTGCACCAGCAAGGAGCAAGCTTTTATGGCTGGGAGTCCCCTTAGCTGGAAGACACGTGTGGGGCATGAAAACACTGTGGGGCATGAATACCCAGACTTAGTGGGGCGTGAATACCCTGGGGCAGGTTCATGTACCCCTGGGGCTGGGAGATTGCTGCAGCAACAATCTGCCTGCCCCAGGGGCTTCATGCACACCTGGGGCTGGGAAATTGTAGCTGGTAGGACAAAAGTTGGGTCCCAGAACTGGGAGGCACGCTGTGGGGACCCAGCATCCACCACTGTGGGATTTGGGTCCCAACAGCTGTGGGGCGTTGCCAGGACCCAGAGTCCATAGCTGCTGGGGCTGAGAGTCCCCAGCAGTTGTAGGACTAACAGCCCTGGTTCTCAAGGTGCACTCCTCAGCTAGGAGCCTACAGCTACGGGCTCTCAGCCACAGCGGAGACCCTGCTAAACATGCAAATTAAGCAGCTATAAAGTAAGTACACATTTTTGAGGACTAACTTTATAGCTTTTTTTGGTGTGATAGCTGCTTTGCACATATAGCTGGTCTCAAGGTAATTGTGCAATTAACCAGCATAACTGGAGAGGGATGAGAGGGGCACTCACCCTGGATACTGACTTAAGAGGTGGCATAAGAATTGTACCCATCCCCACCCACAGCCTGGGAGCTTTGGCTATGGCAGGCATAGCCCACTGTTGCCCAGCCATAGAAGCAAGGCAGCCCTTCACTCTCTGGCATACACCAGGCCCATAGCATGGCCTCCCTGGGGCTGTCCCTGGTGCCTTGCTCATTTTCCCACACCCCTCTAGGAAATGTAACAAAAATCCCAGGGAAGGGCACTGTTTAGTTCAAGCCCTCCCCCACATACACTTTGGGATGCAGGGCTGCCTGGCTTCTATGGCTCGGCAGTGCTGGGCTACACCACAGCAAAGACTCCGGGGTGGCGGGGGGCAAGGACATTCTGGTGCCCCTGCTGAGACTGTTCCTCAGATGCAACAACATAGGTACATGCTATTATAGCCACAGGAGCTGCCGCTGAGTGCAAAGAGCACCAGGGAAGGTAAGCCTCTTTGCCCCCACCCTCCTGTTCTGACTAGGGCACTGAAGTTTGCTATGCCTCTGTGGACACATGTAACACTGAAACATAAGTCCTTTGAAATGCTTCAAAGGGTGAGTGGACAGATGCACTTACCCTTTGAAATATTTCAAAAATAGTCGCTGAGGAAACACTAAGTTCTTCCAAGCTCTTTCTATGTCTGTGCACTCTGTGGAGCATGACAGACTCTTGCTGAGTCCTCTAAAGTCCTACTGCATTCTTCTCCCTCTCCCCAGCCATGGAGGCGAACGCAGCGCTTCCTACTCTCCAGCACCCAGTCTCCACACCTCTTTGTGTCTGTGCTCCCAGGCTAGGGACAGATATTCAAAAAGCCAGAGCCTGAACTGATTCAATCTTTGCAGGTTATTCTACCCTGCAAAGATTGAACCAATTTGCAAGTGAATAGATATTCACTTTTGATTTCAGAAATGCAGGCACATGCCTGCAGTGGCTCAGGCCAGAATTCAGGGGTGCTACAGCAGCCCTCCCCTCCCTTTGGCAGCAGACACTTTTCCCCCTGCTCCTGCTCAGGCAGTGGGGGGCCTGGCCAGAGCCAGCTGGCATGGACCTGCTATCTGCCTAGGGCTGGGGGTGCAGAGCTGGGTTGAGCTGAGCTGCCCCGTGGGTACTGCTGAGCAGATGTGGAGGGGCCAAACGGGTTGGGTCACAGGGGCTGGGCCCTTCCCAGCATGCTGCCGCTTGGGCTGGGGCTATGGGGGCTGCACGAGGGCTGTGCAGCCAGATTACTCCCAGCTCCCCTCGCCCAAGTCGGGCAGGGCTGTCATGGAGGCCCTTTCCAGAGGCTGCAGCTCTGTGACAGCCCAGCCTAGGAGGCACTGGCAGGCCCCGAGCCCAGCAGCCATCCATCGCAGCCACTGCCGCACCCCCATGCCCTATGGGGTGGCTCTGGCTGCTTCACAAGCTGCAGGCTGGCCAGGGCCAGGCAGGCTGTTCTGCCCCCCTCACCTCCAGCTGCCACGACCAGTGCCGTTGCCTCTACCCCTGCCCTTTCTGCACCATGCCACACCACTCTGGATGGAAGGATGGGAAGCGTCAGTCCAGTGGCTTCTGCCCAGGGCATGGAGCTCTGGCTCTAGTTCTAGCTGCCTTCAATCCCCTCCAGCTGCTCCTGTGGATGGGTGCAGTGGGTGGAAGGGAGCCAGAGCTGGAGACAGAGCTCCATGCCTTGAGCAGAAGATGCCAGGCTGAAGCTTCCCATCTGCCCACCCAGAGCAGTGTGGTGGGGCAGAGGTAGGGGTCAGGGGTGGCAACAGCAGTGGCTACAGCAGCAGCAGCTGGAAGTGAGGGGGGCAGAACAGCTCACCGGGCCCCAGGGCCCATCAGCACCTCTGAGCTGCCTAGGCAGCCCATTACCCTGCCAGCTCCCACCACTGGGTTGGGCTGTCACAGAGCCACAGCCCCTGGGAAGGGCCCTTCCCAGCTGAGGCTCCATGACAGCCCCGCCTGGCCTGGGTGCAGGGAGCTGGGAGCAATCTGCCTGAACAGCCCCGGCAGCCCCAGGCTGCTGGGAAGGGCCCGGCCCCAATGTACTGGCCCAGGCTGGCCACTCCACATCCACTCAGCAGCACCTGCAGGTCAGCTCAGCCCCACAGTCCCAGCCACTGGCAAGGCATGTGGATGGCAGAGCTATGCCAGCTGGCCACCCTCCCTCCCCTGCTACTGGAGAGGGGAGGGGAGAAATGGCTCACAGGGGCTGCTTCACCCTGGTAAAGTGGACCAAGGCTGCTGGTAGGACAGGGGAGAGAGAGGAGATTAAATCCCCCTCCCACGCCCTGTTTGCTTCAGGCTATGGAGGGGGTGAGGTGGGGGGGAAAGAGGCGCTGCTACATCCTGGCCAGGCAGACCCTGGCTGTGGTTACCCAGTGGGAGAGGGAAGGGAGGTGGGGAGTAAGTGCCTCATGGGGCCATGCCAGGCACTGTCTGGCCATGCCCTGACCCTGCTCTGGGTAGAGAGCAGAAGGGCAGGGCCAACTCTGCTGTCTGGAGAAGACAGTACAGCACAGGCCAGCCCAGGGCTGCAGAGCATGCTGGGAGGCTCTGGTTTAACTTAAACCAAGAAGGGGTCTGGGACAGAAGTTGCATAAACTGGTTTGACCCAAATCAGTTAAGTCTGATACATTCAACCAGGTTTATCTTAAATCAGTTTCAAAATAGCCAAAACTGTTTATATGAGTTGAACTTGTGTTCACTTACAGGTGTAAACCACTTTCCGATCACTTAAACCAGTTTATGAGTAACTTCTTTCCCTAGCCCTGGTTGTGGTGGGGGGGAGAGGGGGGAGGAAGAAGAGTGATCTCCTCATTCCAACACAAGACCTCCTGTATCATGGTTTTGGGAACTCCTGGTTCGGAAGGAGAGCACAGTATGGGGGAATGGAGCCACAGGACCCAGAACCCTCTTGTCATGGCCTGGGCTCAGAACATACCACTGCATGCAGCCAAAGGGATTTTGAGGTACTTAAGCTGGAGCGGTGTGAGGGTAGCACATTGCAGGACTGCTTCTCTGTCCACAGTAAAGCACTTCATTTTTCAAATGCTTCAAAGTGCAGCTGCATTTATAGTGCTTCAACTGTTACATCTGACCATACCCTCCTTCTCCCTTTCTTTTCCTGGAACTACCACTATTATTTTCTTGTTGACTTAGACAAACCATGCTGGAAGTCTACATATAAGCAACGTTCACTGAGATTTACATTATAATTGAAAAGACGGGGAAAGTTCTCAGATCTTACTTGTGGGCTAGATTATGTAAACTCAAATTAAAGAGCAGAGTGCCTAGTATCACCAAGAGTACTTCCATTGATTTTGATAAGGATTTCAATACCGCTAAGTATCTCACGCAAATTGGAAGAAATGGTTTCATGATTAGGTATGGAGTGCACCATTTATTTCAGATAGCCTCTTATTCACACCAAGAACATACTGGCAACGCTGGTTACCAAGCAAACATAAGTTAATGATGAATCCATTGGTTATATCCTAATATGCTATGGTTGTTATTAAAACTGTTATTTGTGAAGTAGAAGAAATGTAGTAGTTAAATGATGAATGTGTTTAGGACAGCTGAACTTTCTTGATCTATTTTTGATTTATCCACATTTAATTTTGTCAGTATTTAAAGATGTTAGATGCTGTCTATGCTGAGATAAGTAATTATAGATTGAGAAGCCATACACCTTCATGAGAAGGGATGTTCACCTCAGAGGCATGTGCACTCCTTGATCTGTGTGCACAATATTCAATGGCAACAGACAGACCTGCATGAGGATTGAAGCCACTTTATACTTCCAAGCCCCAAAGAGAAAAGCAAATGTAAAATATGTCATGCATTAGAGTAGGGTGCTCAACCTTCAGCCCATGGGCCAAATACAGCCCATCAAGTTATTGCATATGGCCCATGATGCTCCCCGTGGGTTCAGAAACTATGTGGCAGGGGAATGATAGCCATTAATACATCTATGCTGCCTGCCAAGTCCTCAAACCCCAATACCTGTACAGCAGGTTGGAGTCAAGCTAAGCTCCCTTCCCCAACAGTGCTGGACTATACCTCCTTCCCTTCCATTTGGCCTACCCTCTTTCCCCCGTAGAGTCACATTGCATTGGCCTTCCCCCCACGCCCCTCCACAGGGCCAGATGCTGCCCACCATGGCTGCCTGGGTACCAGATTGGGAACACAAGCTGGATCCAGCCCGCAGACAGACTGGACACTGCCAATTCAGCCTGCTGGGGACAAAGGTTGGCACCATTGCATTAGAGACATCTTTCCTAATGTTTCATAGTAGTATCCTACTAAAATTGAACTCTATTGATAGTGCAGAGTTCTCCTTTGCACAGTATTTTTGTTTTGTTTTTTTTACCATGTTCATGTTTCATGGATGTCTTTATTGGCATACAGTTTGTCTTTATATTTTCTAAGTATTTCATTTTGATTTGGTATAACCCTTTTATTTCTACTATTTGTACTTTGGTGATATCGGCCTGGATAAGTTTCAGACACGATCAGTTCATGCTGCTTTGCTGATTGCTATGCATGTGGTCATTCCAGGCATATGGAACCTCTCCTTTTCTCTGATTACTCAAATTTACACTACACACTTTTATATAAAGGTAATGGGAAAAATAGAGAGGCTTAACAATTGAATTCAGATGTATATGTATCCATTTTTAAAAATGTATATCAAAGGTATCATCATCTTCATTATTATCTTTCTTAGAAGGGTTTTGCCATACTCTATGCTGTTAGGTATGATGTACTCTTTTGGCTTTTTCTCTTTCCCATTTTCTCTCAGAGCCAAGTTCATTTTTATAATTTTACACTGTGTATTTTAGAATTCATCCATTCAAACCTTGATGGCATAGTATCTATTCTGATTCAAGCTTATTAAGAAGCTTTGCCAAATGATCTTTAAAATTTTGCTCAGGTTAGACAACATTAGGTTGTGAGTCACACCTCAAATCACTGTCACTATTTTAGCTTAGATTAGGTTTCTCATATTACATGCATTCAAGTAAATCCAAGTTTAAAGTGTGGAACTACCCACATTGGAGGAGAAATGTTATTCAACAGCCAACTCCTTAGCTTACTACACTGAAATGGAGGTCCAATCGGAGTCAGCTGGGACAAAGGTGGCTCTGCAGAATCAGGTACATTTCAGTACTGTGTGCACAGTCACGGACTTCATCCATAACTGAATCATGAATGGCTCTAACTATATTAGCCACTGACATCATATTAATCATCATGAACTAAAGAGTAGTTTCGCTATGTGCTATGCGATGGATTACTCAGAAAAGACCCTATGATAATAGTGCAAGTTAGGTTAATACTGGTTACTCTAAACAAAACGGCTCACTTACACATGTGATAGCAAAATCTCTGTGCATGCATGTGAAAAATGAGAGGCAATGGGTTTGCATTAAATGAGGTACTGATTCCATGGCTCAGGTAGCCTCAACACCTTGAGGAGGAAATGAGGAGATTGTACTAGACTGCCCTGTCTTATCTTGTGGGCTGCCTTTCCAAATCCCTGTGAATGTATATGGAACCTAATCTTCTGCTTCTATATAGGTAAAGTGAATTTCATCCTTGTGAAGGGGCTAAAATACTTCAAGATTTTGAAAACACGAAGTACTGAACCAACAGGACATCACATCCTAACTGTCACTAATAAAGACCCTGGCATCGTTTTTTTTAATTTGTAAAATGTTAATTGTAGAGGTTTCTCTTTGAGTGATGGATGCATTGAGCTCATATTGCTTTTCATGTGATGTATGAGGGCTAGCCGTGGTGTGGATCTAGTCACCAAAACTCAAATGCTCTCACATGTCTGGCTTGCATAATGGTAGACATTCAATGTGACAACTGTGGAAATATGAGACCCAATTAAGTGCATTGATTGAGCTTCTGTATCCTGAACATGGTACAAGCAATAAACACTCTAGTCCCTGGCCTTTCTCTCCAGATGTTAAACAATTATAAAGTGAATAATGATCAAAGAGAGACTAATTCTCTTTGCAAGGGAACCACTCTGCCTAACACACTAATTGAATGGATACGTTACAAGCTGAAATGCTTACAAAGTTCATTTTACACACTTTACAGGCACACTTAAATTTTCAATTGTAATGGAGAAAACACGTTATAAAAAGATGTATGAGAAAGTGCACATAGTTCTCTCTCTAACTTCATCTCTGCAAGGGTTCTGATTCACTTTAAATGGATTTTTAGGGTTTCTAGCCTCCTATTACCTGCTACAGTAATAACTTTCTTTAGAGAGTTCAATATCATGGCAAAACTATTACTTGGTGTTAATGGTTAACAAAAGAGCAGATGTGCACAGCAAGTCCTTCACTTAGAGAGATACCATTCTATTTTATTAGAAATTGATTTTTGAAAATTGTTCCATTATTAATTTGCCTAAACAGGAAAAGCTTTAGTAGCTGGTTGAGACAGACTTAAGTAGAATCTGGAGAGATTTTTAAAAGATTTTTTTTTTAGATTATGAGGAAAAACTAATAATGCTGATTCTTATCCTTACCATCTTAAAGCAGAATTTCAAAAACCTTAAAAAAATATATTCTTCCAGATATTCAACTTGATTATGTACTTTCTTTAACCTAGGCTATGTATTCACTAGCATCCACAGAGGTTCTAATAATGTATAAAGATAATTCATTATCCCAAAGTACCACCACCACTGGGACTTTTTTTGTAAAACATTTCATAACGTGCTATGTCCATTTATCAAGTGTGTAAACTGAGGTAAAGAAAATCGAAAAATGTGTGCTGTCATGATGAACCAAGGGTAATAGGGGAAAAGAACTCAGATCACCAAAACCCCAATCTAAGACTGCAAAGATCCTAAAGAAACTAAAGAACACACTTACATCTAAATACCTAGGAACTTCACTACCATGAGTTGGACCAACCAGCTAAAGCAGTGCAATGAGATTTGGAAGACTTTGCTTCTATTCTTGGCTCCACAGTAGACAAGTCACTTCATCTTTTGTCACAGATTTTCCATCTGAAGAAGTGGAGGTGATGATACCAATTCCTCCTTTGTAAAATGCATTATCCTGCTTAAGAGCCAGCTCTTGTTATTCATTCAGACTACGCCCAATAGCAATATCAAGGACATATGTAAATATTACTATGAGATAGGAAAGGCAAACAACAATGGTCACAATGGGTTAATGACATTTCTCTCTTTATCATACACCACAGATTAGACAATTGCATGTTGCCAGTCAGTGGCGGCAGTGCCAATCCCTCAATTTGAAGATTAAATCTACCGTGGCTCATTGGTGGGTCTTGAGCCAACTTAAGGGGGGGGGGGGTGTAGGGAGGGAGGGGCTTTCTCTGGGGGAGCTGTTGCTGCATCCCCTCCACCAGCTAACTATATTGGAAGGGCTTGGACTCCAGTATAGCTTAGGCTGTGCCACTTCCACCATGACCAGAGCTAATAAGGGCCAGAACTCTGGCAACTGGGGGCGGGGGACGGGAGGGCTTGGCTAAGGACAGAAGCTACACACAAACTGGTTTAAGTCATCAGAAACTAGTTTAAACCTGTAACAGAACAGAAGTTCAGTGCACATAAACCACTTTCAAAATGGCCAAAACTGGTTTAAGATAACCTGGTTAAATGTAGTATCAAACTTAACTCATTTGGGTCAAAGCAGTTTATAAAACTTCTGTCCCAGACCCCTTCCTGGTTCAAGTTAAATTACAGTCCCCCAGTTAAGGGAAAGCATTGGTCACACTTGAAGATAGGCTACAGATACAGGTGGACCTACACAGGCTAGCAAGTTGGGCGGATCGGAATCCGATGAAGTTCAAAGTCGAGAAATGTAAAGGGCTCCACCTTGGGATGAGCAACCCCCAACACACCTACAGGCTTGGCAGCACCAAACTGACTAGCACCACAAATGAAAGGGACCTGGGGGTAATAACAGACCACAGTAAGAATATGAGCCAGCAGTGCAATGCTGTAGCCAGTACGGCAAATGATACTCTGGCACGTGTGAATCAATGCATCTCCGGCGAAACCAAGGAGGCGATACTTCCACTCTGCTCAGCACTGGTGGGACCGCAGCTGGAGTACTGCATCTAGTTCTGGGCATCGCACTTTAACAAGGATGTGGACAAGCTTGAGAGAGTCCAAAGAAGAGCCCGTATGATCAGAGTCTTATGTGGCAAGCCATACGAGGAAAGGCTGACAGATCTGGGATTCTTCAGCATGAAAAAAAGAAGCCTGAGAGGAGACCTGGTAGCGACTTACCACTGCACTAGGGGACTACATCAAGGGCTCGGTGAGCAACTGTTCACCAGGGCACCTGAGTGGGAAAACCAGGAGAAATTGCCACAAGCTCCTGGAAGACCGATTCAGGCTCAACATTAGGAAAAACTTTTTCACAGTCAGGGTGTCCAAACTGTGGAATAAAGTCCCTCCAGAGGTGGTGCACTTACCCTGGAAATCTTCAAGCAGAGACTGGATGGTCAGCTTGCTGGGGTCACTTGATCCCCAGTTATCTTTCCTACTTGGTGCAGGGGGCTGGACCCAATGATCTTTCAAGGTCCCTTTCAGCCTTACAATCTATGAATCCCAGCATACTTTCCAGCCTTGGGCTGGGCTGGGCTGTCTGCTCCAGCAGAGAAGGGTTGGGGGGCAGAGGGAGGGTAAGGACTGCCTGCCCCGCCCCCAGCAAACCCCAGCTGGGATCTGGGGCCAGGGAGGGGAGAGTTAACCCTCCCTTCCCCCAAGTACGGAGCTGCCCTGCTAAAGTTACTGCTGGCTATAACTCTGGACTACAAATCCCAGAGACACCTGGAAGCAGGAAGAGGAAGTGATGAGCAGCCCTGAAGAGTCCTGATGCTGCAATTCTGGACTGCAAATTCCAGAGACCTCAGGGGCAGCAGGAAAAGGAAAGGAAAACACAGCCCATGCTGGCTTCATGCCAGAGAGCCATGCTCTATTGCCCACTCTGGCCTGAGTCACTTCAGGCATATGGTTGCAAAAATGAAATGTCTGTTCACTTGTTAGTCAGTTAAATCTCTGCATTTTAGATTAACCTGAAAAGACTGAATTGATTCAGCCTTGGGCTTTTTGACTGTCTGTCCTTAGCCCTTAGGTCCAGTGTGGCAAAGTGGCTTTTTCCCACCAACTCAGGGTAGCAGGAAATCAAGTCCCTTATTAGGTCTCATCTTAAACTTATGTATGTTTTCCATGGCTGGAGGGAATTGTAGAAGTTGTTTGGGTCAAGCCACCCACATATTTCTGAACATGTCTAGCTAAGACGTACCACCATCTTGTGGACTTTGTGAGTACTGAATAGGCTGCAAAAAGTGAGAGCGGGGAATGATACAGAGTGTGATTTCATCCATTATAAACTTGATATATTTATGTAATGAAAGCAATTCACTGACACTTGAAACTCTTCGGACCCTCAAGAATATCATTCCAGGCTTTTTGTAGCATCACACTCTGGTAAACTACATTTAATATATCCTGAGGGAATTCATTCAGTTTTGTTGTCTATATTGTGATGCATGGCTAATCATTCATCAGAACTGAGTGTGCTTTTAATCTAGTCTTTTCTCAGCCAGACTGTGCAGCCAATCTTTTTAAATAACATCATCTTGTACCATGAACACAAACACTTCCATATCATATTTAGGTGCAGAGAAATCCCTCCCGCTGGTTAGTTTGACTGTAGTCCAAAACAGAAGGATGTCGCTATTACAAATCTTATCATTAGAGTAACAACATAAACAAAAAGAGAGGTGAGGCAATGATTAATAAGGCATTCAGCAAAGGCAATACAAAGACAAAGTAGTTCTTAAGTCTGTTTAATTAGTAATTACTACAGAGGCAATAATGTGCTTCCAATAATAGGATTATAATGAACCATTGATTTACAATTATAATCCCAATTGCATCTATAATTAAGAAGGATTTCAAGATTAGAAGGGAAAACGGCTGAATCACACCTACAGTTCTGTGTAGCCTGCCAAGAATTCAGTAGTTAATTGTTCTTTTGGGCAGTTGCTTTTTCCAGCCTAGAAGTAAAATTAGATAGTGGGATAGATGTCTCACAAAATGCAAATTGGTGAGTATCTGTCATAATTGTATCAAATTAACTTAATGGAATTAATTTATTTCAGTGCAACAAACTTATCCCTGGCTCTCCTATTCACTACAAATTCAGTCTGAAACCATATGTTTGGAATTAGGTTTGCGTATGTGCATCTTTCTGCCTGCCCAGACCCCACTGAAATAAGTAAAGAATAAGCAAGTGCATGGCTCAGCCTACACAAAGCCAATTGCAGGACTGAAACTAGTACCAGAAGAAATACAGAATTTGAAAACTGAAAAAAAATCTTTTAATTTAGGTTTGGACCAAACTAGAGTTAATTTCTTTTTTAATTTCACATGAGGCAGAAATTCCAGACCAATATGCATTTTGAAAATACTATGGGATATCATATGAACTGCTTAAATAGCATCTATTATTTAGCAATGAAACTAGCAATAATGCCAAGTTTACACAGAATCTCTTAGGCTATTGCCACAGAGTCAGGACTTGGAGCCTGAAAGTACTTGAATGGGCTTCCAATGTCCCTGGCTTTGGGGCAATCCATATGGCAAGGCTTCACCAGGCTGGACACCCTTGGGCTTCCAGAATCCTGGGCCAACTGGCTTCCAGGACTCTCGATTTCCCAATACTGGCACTCCATTAGGGAGCTTTTAAGACATTAGAGCTCTGGCTCTGACAGTTTTTTGGGTGTTGGGAGTTTTCAGGGTCCATCAGTCAATACTGCATTTTCATTCCTATTTCAAAGTTCCCGCCATCATTATACACACTGGGTTACTGGACAGAAGTAAGCCACCACCACCACTTTCACCCTGGTAGTTTTGTAAATCTTTATCTCCTTTCATGTCATGCCTGACCAACCTGATTGCCTTCTATGATGACATGACTAGCTCTGTGGATGCAGGGAGAGCAGCAGATGTGATGTATCTTGACTTTAGCAAGACTTTTGTTATGGTCACCCACAACATTCCTGCAAGCAAGCTAAGGAAATATGGGTTAAATGAATGGAGTGTAAGTTGGACAGAGAACTAGCTTGGTCATCAGACTCAGAGAGTAGTAATCAATGACTCAATGTCTAGTTGGCAGTCAACATCCAGTGGAGTGCCCCAGAGGGTCAGTCTTGGAGCCAATTTTGTTCAATATCTTCATCAATAACCTGGAAGATGGCACAGAGTGCACCCTCAGCAAGTTTACAGATGACACCAAGTTGCAGGGAAGTAGACTGGGGACCAACTAACTAACCAGCAGCTCTGCAGAAAAGGACTTGGGGGTTACAGTGGACAGTAAGCTGAATCTGAGCCAGCAGTGCACCCTTGTTGCAAAGAAGGATAATGGCATACTGGGCTGCATTAGTAAGAGTTTTGCCAGCAGGTGGAGAGAAGTGATTATTCCCCTCTATTCAGAACTGATGAGGCCACATCTGGAGTACTGTGTCCAGTTTTGGGCCCCCCACTACAGAAAGGATGTGGACAAATTGGAAAGTGTCCATAGCTATAAGAGTCTTCTATTTAATACTACACTATTGCCAAGGGATATTGTGTATATTAGGCTTACGAGGCCAAGTCTGTGAGCAAGAATGGCCTTGATAAGGACAGATTTGTAACCACAAGGCTGAGAAACAGAAAATTGCCAAAGAAAAATGTCACTTAAAATGTTTTTGGCCATCTGATTTTAATGGCCTGGAACTTTTGATAGTCAACATTGTTAACTTCACATATTTCAGCTACTGTTATAATTATTCACCCATGTCACAAAATTTAGGAGAGTCACTTTAGAAAAAATATTTAACAAATTACATGACAATCTTTGGAGTTTGATATATTTTATCTTAACATAGCAACTTTCTACATTTCTAGTGTGTTACAATTAGACATGTCTTTAGTCACTGGTGAAATGTCAACCATGGCTTACAGCAACCATTTCAATCATAAGGCATCAGTAGAGATTGTAGAGGAGTCTGGCTTCATTAGATCAAGTCCCAGCACACTGCAGAGAGCACCTTCTGCAGTGATTCCCACCCCCCGCATTTTCTTCATAGTTGGGTGAAGGGTGGAAGAGCAAGAACAGGAAAGAGGCTGGGATCTTGTTTATGTCCTCAATCAATGTACCAGCCAATACACTGGTACTCATTTCAGCTGCTTTCAATGTTAAAAAACCCCCAAACAAATGACATTTTATTTTAAACCTGCCACATTCCTGTGCCGAGCCCAGCGCATGCCCAGTGGAGGCAATGTGTTAGTTGCATCCAGCTTGCCCAACATCTGTATAGATCGAGTGCTTTAGTGGGGCCTTTTTGGTGCTTTAATTTAATAGCTGATTGAATCAGCTCTAGATAAAAGCAGCACAAAGTCCCATTGAAGCACCTGCTCTATACAGATGCCATGGAGCCAGACTGAAAGAATGCAATCCTGCTTCTGGTAAAGTCCATTTTTGGGGTTTTATTTTTAAAATGTCTGCAAGTAGCCTTCATTATTATTTTCCCTTTAGAGTGGGGCATTGGGAGAAGTCTGAAGCAGGTTGAACTCTCTGTTTCCTGATTGTTGCAGATTATGACTGAAAATATCTAGCCCTTAAATATGAAGCTTTGAATATACCCCTCCTGCTGGAGATCAGGACCCCTTCTTTGCTCTCTCAGCCCTGAACGAATCTTTTATAACCCCCACTCTTCTCTGAGTAATTGTCTGTACATATGCTACTAGTGGAGACTCTCAAGCAATATCGTATTTAAAGGAAATTGGTACCGAGGTCTCATTTGAATTCTGACTGAAGTACTGAAAATTTTCCAAGAATAGCATCTGCTCCAGAAGCCTGACCTCTAGTATAATGCTTAGTGAACACGCACAGCAAAGACTAAGTGGCAGCTCCGTAATTTGCAGAAGAGGCTGTTTTAGTAGCTCACGGTCTGGTAGCATGAGTTTTAATTTATACTAACAGTGTATTATGGCAATCTGAAATCCATTTTGATCATCTTTGAGGGAACAATACTTCATCCTTAACTTTTCTGAGAGGCAATTAAGGACTATGAAGATAATTTGAAACGTTTAATGCTGAGTATATATAATTAAGTTATTTATCCTTATTTCATGTGGAAAGTATTCTTTATAGCTTACCATCTTACACTTTGGAGGCAGGAATGAAGACCAAAGACAGCAAAACACTTATAAAAAGCTCAGAATTCATGAACATGACGTTCTGATGCACTTTGGAAGAAAACTAGGGTGCAGCTCCTAAGGCCTGAGTCTGGAACCCTGATTGTGAGAAGGAGGCACCAACACAATCAAATACAGGGAGCTGTATCCTCCTTGAGCTCCCTTAGCACTCAGGCAATCAATGATACAAGTGGCTACGCATGTACTAGAGGCTTGGACAGCTGTTCTGGTTCTCCAGGGAGAATCCCTGCTCGCTCTGGAGAAACCACGAGTGTACAGAAGTTCACCATTTTTCTCCTAGAGTTAAAGCAGCCAGCTGGGGAGAAAAATAATGTGGGAACCATGTAGTGAAGTGGCTTCTAACGGAATCTCTCAGGAGACATAACTGGTATATAGGCAGCAGATGCAGAGCCAGCCTCCACAATCCCAGCGTGCTTTGCTTTTTCTCCTCCCCCACTCTGACATGGGGAGGTAGAGTATGTGTCAGTCTTACAGGGGAAGGGAAAGGCTGGAGGGCTTTTGTGCATGGCACAGACCCCTACCTGCCTATCCCTGCCTACACTGCTGTACAAAAAAGCCTGCAAAGGTCTCCGAGACCGCTGGCAGTCCAGGCTCTTTGCTTCTCGGTCTAAACTTCTGTACAGGTCAGTTTTCGTCTCAGTAACAAACAAACAAACCTGGGAGAGCTGTCTTGGATAATCTGAATGTGTAGATGTAGCCTAGGTCTATATTTTCTAGGATAAGGAATGTGTTGGACAGTGATCCCTTCTTGAACCTTCCTGTGGAATAGAAGAATTTGCATTTTCTGTTTCTCTCATAGGAAAAAGATCGATGTTTGAGTGTCCCTGAATTTTAAAGACGCTGTTTACAACAGAGTATTTCATCAACCAAGACGAAAAAAAAGGAGGAAAGAAAAAGTCTTCCCAATTAACCTATTACACCATTCACGGTGTGTGCCTGCAATGCGGTTTTGATATTAAATATACCACTTGGACCGCTGCATCGCTTCTTTGACTAGGAGAAATGATCTTGCACTTCATCGCATTTTTACATAAAATACTGTGGTCATACTGTCATGATTAGAATGTTTTTTTCCACAACAGAGACAGGAATGCTGGATGGAATAAAACATATTGCTTGAAGATTTATTATATTTATGTGAAAGCAAGATTCCCAGTCTGTGAGTCCAATAGTAGGAGTCTTGACTGGGCTCAGAGGTAATTAGTCAGTGATGGTGAAAGAAGTGTGAAGTAGTAAACTCTGCAAACATTATCAGGGTGCAGCCACCTGAACAGAGATTAGACATGTTGAGGAATGTTAATTTTCAAATCTACTCAATGAATCAGTGACCTGAATACTGACTTCAATCAATGTTGAACACAAGGTACAGCAAAAGCTGTGTTAACTGGCACTTTATTAGCCGGAAAACTTGATTAACCGGTATCGGGGGGATGTGGCAAAAGCAAAACTGGAAGTACCACTTCTGGGTTTCGCCACTGACACGAGCAGAGTTCTTGCCACTTCTTCGGCCCACGGCCCAGGGCAGAGCAGCCTGCACGGGGTCCCCTCCCTGTCCCCTGTCACACTGATGCTGGGGAGTGCACCAGACGGTGCACATTTGATTAACCAGCATATTTGATTAACCAGCTTCCCCCATTCCTGGGGGATGCCAGGTAACAGAGCTTTTCCTGTAGATGCAGTCAGGCATAGATTTCATAGACATTAGGGCTGGAAGGGACCTCAGAAGATTGAGTCCAGCCCCCTGCCCAAAGGGCAGGAAGTCAGCTGGGGTCATAGGATCCTAGCA
Source organism: Crocodylus siamensis (assembly GCF_052110815.1). NCBI lineage: Eukaryota > Metazoa > Chordata > Crocodylia > Crocodylidae > Crocodylus > Crocodylus siamensis. The sequence continues at coordinate 18,618,841 of NC_143398.1, read as the reverse complement.
AGATAAGCATCTAATTTGCTCTTGAAGGTGTTCAATGTAGGTGCTTGAACCACCTCCGCTGGCAGACCGTTCCAGACCTTGGGGGCTCGGACAGTAGAGAAATTTTTCCTTATGTCCAGCCTGAAATGGTCTCGCAGGAGTTTATGACCATTCGACCTCGTCATCCCTTGGGGCGCTCTGGTGAACAAACGTTCCCCCAGGTACTTGAGGTCACCCCTGATAAACTTATAGGTGGCCACCACATCACCCCTGAGCCTGGGCTTTTCCAGGCTAAAGAGCCCCATGGCTCTCAGCCTGTCATCGTAAGATCTGTTTTCCTGACCTCTGATCATGCATGTGGCTCTCCTCTGGACTCTCTCAAGCTTCTCCACAACCTTTTTGAATTGTGGAGCCCAAAACTGGACGCAGTACTCCAGCTGCGGCCTCACCAAGGCCGAGTACAAGGGGAGAATGACGTCCCGGGATTTGCTCGAGAAGCATCTATGGATGCAAGCCAGTGTTTTGGTCACTTTAGTAGCCACAGCATCGCATTGCAGGCTCATGTTCATCTTGCGGTCAATCATGAACCCCAAGTCTCTTTCTTCTGTAGTGCTAGCCAGCATAGCACTGCCGAGCCTATAAGGATGCTGCAAGTTTTTCTTCCCAAGGTGGAGAACCATGCATTTTTCGGTAAACACCATCAGGTTCTTGTCCGCCCATTTGCTGAGCCTGTCCAGGTCAGCCTGGATCACATGCCTGTCTTCTAGCGTGGATGCTTTGCCCCAAACCTTGAAGGCATAGGATGTTATCTGATACAGAATAGTGGTGCTAGATCCTAGTCTGCAGGCCAGATCCAACCTATGAAGTTACGTCATCTGACTTGGGGGCACCCTGGATCCAAAGTCTGGTGGTGGGGGAGCAGTGTTAATTGCTGCCTCCCTGCTGCCAAATTTCTGGACCCACAGGGTGCCCTGCAGACTGGATAATGCGGCACTGCCACTGCGTGCAGCGTCACTCCATCTGATTGCCTAGGGGTAAGCCAGCATGTGGCTGGATCCAGGACATAGTCTCAAACCTGTGAACTAATCCCACATGCTAACCTGAGTGGGATCCAGCCTGTGGACCAAAGCCACACTGATCATTTGACCCACAGTCAGAAGGTTGGACACCACCAATCCAGAAGTTTGACAAGACTACACCAGGGCAGGAGAACCGTGGTGTTAAACCAATGAGTTGCTGCCCAAAACCAGAGCGTGATCCACTGAAGTCACGCTCCACCTGCTGGCCAGGCGCCAAGCTGCAGGAATGCCACAGCTGAAGCATTCCTGGACCCCAGGACAGGCTACTGGGGCCAGCAGAGTTGCTGGCCCTAGCTTCCCCTATCCCACCCAGATTAACCTGCCATGCACCAGAGGGTGCATGGCATGGGCATTCCCCGGAGACAAGATGTACACACCGGGGAACCAAATGTACACTCATTCAGACCCAGCCAAGGTGTTACAAAAAAAAGGTGAAGAAATGAATAATGAGCACAAATGCAAGCAAGCAAACAACAACAAGAAAAAAAACAGAACACATTTCAAAATTGCCACATACTTACCAATTTAAACTCCAGATGTACAACTTTAAGGTGAATGCCAGAATGTACTTTTGAATGCTAGTGGTATGTATGGAAGTTAGGTACTTGTCCAATTATAGACATGCCAAAGAGTAATGTTCAGCACGTTTGTGGAAAATAGAACAGGAACACGTGCATATGCTTTATTGCTATACAAAGCTAGGTGTATGTCTTGGGAGGAAGTTGACTCTCAGTTATCAGTGTTTCCTCAACTGCTCTCTGGACAAAATACTAAGGCATGAGTGATATCACTGCCAATAGCTCTGCAAGTCCCATTTCAGTGACTCTCTGAAGTGATGGATTTTTGTTGTCAAACATCTTTGGGGAATCTCTGCTTCTCTGTCAGCTCTAGGAAACTCGTGTTGCCTATAAACCTGATGTACCATGCACTGGTAGATCTTGTATATCTGCCTCTTGCTCTCTTTTGCCTCTGTACAGGTACTCATTTCTAAAAGATTGTTTCTGGCCTCAATAATAGCCCTTTTCTGTCTTTTGCAGTATTTTTTGGATATGTTCATCATGGATTTTCATAAACATGGGGTGAAACTTTAGCCCCACTGAAGTCAATGACAACATTGCAGATAGCTTGAATAGGGTCAGAAATTCGTGCAGGGACATTTTCTCAAATGCTCTATGATTTTTCTGACATGACAAACTTTCTGTGTGCACAGTAGTTGTGTAGAGAAGTTCTGAGGAATTATTTTGGGAGCTTATAGTGGCAGTTAGGTGGAATATGGACTCAAATTCTTTTCTGCATCTACCTCTGGTCTCCATTTAAAAAATGGAGAAATGCAGATCTATAAAATAGGGGTACTATGAGGATGAACATATTAAAGACCGTGAGGCATTTGGGTACTATGGCAATAGGGCTACTTACATACCTCAAACACTCAACTCAAATGAAAGTAACTGCTGAAAATGTATTTTCTATTATACATAAACATGAAAATGCATTTACCACCAAAAGGAAGAGCCACTACAGTTAGTTTCCTATATTGGAGAGCAATGCAGTGTGTTGGGAAAAAAAGTAGTAACTTGTAGTGAAAGGTGACTTTTTCATGGCAGCCACAAGATACAGTACTGCTACATTATATACATACTGTAATAAGCAACACTGTAAAAAGGAGGGGGGGACTTTATCATTATTATTTACCTATAGCATCTTACTGTACTTTTTATCAACATGAAGCATAGCAAATCAAACAGAATTAAACTGCTATAAAACATCTATTCTTGCAAACTAGCTTGAGGCAGTTTCACTGCCAGTGCAAGCAATTTTGCTAATGATAAAGCAATAGTATTAAGACATTATTCACTGCCCTCAGAAATACCAGCCATCTTCCATTAACAAAAGAGGAAACATCCCAACATGCTTCCTTAACCAACCGCTAGTATATGAAACACAAGATAAGGTAAATAATCCTGAATCTGTTATTCATAAAAGCATGTTTAAAAGAGTAGACAACAATACTAACAAAAAAGCAGTGGTGTAGAGAATATGCCTAGCATAAAACAAACCTTTCTACTGCATTCTATATGGAATATATTAATTCAGTCTACTGCTGACCTAAAGCCATTAAAATATACACTTATTTAAATGAATTACTGTGATTCAGTAATGGGATTCTTTGACCGATGGAACAAATGCAACTTGAAATAACTCAATTTTTACTAATGCATTTTAGCAATCTAATAATTGTTAAAGATCCTGAGGCTTGCAAGAAGTAAACACACCAATACACAGTTATGATTTTTTTTCCAGTATTCAAGTTCCCGATTCAAGTATTTTGGAGATTAGTAAAATACAAAGTTCACTAAAGCTAGTGTTTAAGCATTACTTAGGAGTTTTCTCTGCTGTCACTCAAAGACAACGTGCTAAGCAATAGGCTATATGAAGCTTTGGTCCCCGGTTCGATTCAGCAGAGCTTCCACCCAATTCAATGGCCGGATCTCTGAATCCAAATCAAATCAGGAGACCCTTTAATCTCTCCAAATCGAATTGGAACCCTCCAAATTGATTCGGAGAGAGTTGAGGATTCAGATATAGATACAGCTTTAAATGTTTTTTCTACACACCTCAAGGTACCAGGTAGCTTGTGAATGCTGAGATGGTGGGACAGATGGAGTGTCCCACAGGAGCACAGGGGACTCCCCAGCACGCTTGGCAGCAGACCGGGAAGTGGACCAGAAGCACTTCCAAACCACTTCCAGGTCTGCCGGGAAGCATGCAAGGGGGTGCCTCCCCCCCCCCCCCCGTGCCCCCTGGCACGGCAAGTAGTGCCTCCTGGGTCTGGTGGGGCACCCACGGTCTTCCCGTGGCTGATCACTGAGACGAGGGGGGAATGGGGGGGGGGCCCTTGTGCACCTTAGCAGTGGACCTGGAAGTGGACTGGAAGTACTTGTGGTCCACTTCCGGGTTTGCCACCAAGCATGCAGGGCCCCCAACCCCCGGGCTCCTGCGGGATGCTCCATCTGCCCCAGCATCACAGCCTTCACAAGCCATACCTGCTACCTTGAGGTATGTGGGGAAAAAATGTAAAGCTGTGTCTATGGCCAGATCACTGATTCTCTGAATCAGCATCGACTCATCAGATTTGGGTTCAGCCGAATGGAATTGGGGACAGTGATCTGAATCAATGAATCCAATCACTGACCCCAATTCAGGCTGCATCCCAACTGAATACAGCCCATTCCACACACCCCTACTATGCAACATTTCCAAGTAACACTGTCATCCTGAAGTTTCAGTGCAGAGGTTTCAAATACACCAGTTTTTTCCCCTTCCATCCTTTTTACATCAGAATAATTTTATTGACTTGAGTGGAGTTACCTTAATTTTTAATGGGACAAATGAGTAAAAGAAGTAGACGCTCTGGGTTTTTCTTTTGAGAAAGTTACTTTTAACTGGTGCAGGACTGAAAAAAATAAAAACAAACTGTGATGACTATACATCTGTAACATTCATTTATAGGTTGCAATTACCTGGATAATACCTGGCGAGGCCAGTTGCACTGCCAAAAACTTGCCATAATAAAGTTGGGTCTTCTTCTCTATTCTCTTTGAAGGTATCATCCAATGCAGCAGTCCAATTGAGTTCATTTAACACTATTGTAGCTGCAAAACATGAAAAAAGATTTGGTATTACAATGCTATAGCTTTCCATAATTAATAACTACTGTGAGTGACAGAATAAGCTTTTATAGCAAGTTAGAGCACTTCACTTTAAAGATCACATATGGAAATTTTTGGAAATTTGTCTCTATGCTTTGTATGATTATTATATCATCATCCACTGCTTGCTAGTATTCTTCTTCCTTTATATCTATAAAATATGCCATATTCCCAATTCCATGTTATAGACAGGAAATCAGCATGTAACCACATGACTTTCTGATCATAGTACACAGTAATAAAGAATACAGCGATACCAAGAAAAGATATGCGAGTCGCTGGAAAAAGCTAACTGAGATCTCCCTTGAAAGATACATGCTTTAAGAGGGATTCCATGGGAAAGGGAAACAACAAGGAATTAAAAAACATTAGACTTGTAAAACTGAGCTGGGAGCAGCATGCAAGATGGTGCTCATTACTGCAAGTTAACAAGATTTTCATGTTTATGGATGTGATCGCTTGCAAAAAGATCAGTTGTGTGGACATTAATATTCATAAGCTGGGTCAGTTCCACAGTGAACTTGAGATACAAGGAAATTCATATTCTTGAGCATGATCAGCTAGGCACTAAGTGGCCAGTTACATGGAAATTCATATTCACAAAGTTGTCCTGGACTGGTGCTTGTGTTACTCATGCAAATATTTATATTAGCATGCTCGGTGCCTTAGTGGGAAAGAGATGGTAGGGAATTTACTCAACAACTTCTAAACAATGCTACAGTACTAATCAATGGGACAAATAATGAAGCTTAATTATGAGACAGATAAATATCTATGCCTTTTGCCATGGTTTAATCAGTTGTAAATATCTCATTAATTTCCAAAAATATCTCATTTATGTTAGCCCACAGCTGGCATTCAGTTCATTAGAATAGAACAAAATTTTATTTGTTGGTTGGGTCACTAATTCTTTCCTTTCTCTTGCCTGATGGCATTATAAGGAGCGTTTCCAAGGCTGACATATATGTACTGATGGTCACATACTCATAATCGTGAAGAGCAAAATGAAAAGTAAAGGTGAAGATATCAGAAACACCTAAACAACTTTATATAAAGTTTCCGTAGTAAATGGTACTCTAATTGAAATTCCCCTCTAATTGAAAGTATGGCATCTAAATAAGAATGAGCTATTTTCTGGATCTCCACAGCAGCTCATAGAAAATGCAAGCTGAGATGAACAAGTCAGCTCCATGCTCAGACAAAGCAGTGGCATTATGCTAAAGAACTTTGTAGGTAAATCTCATTTCTAATCCATTATTGCAGTGGGGAATAAAACAATAAAAGTCCGGTGCATAACTACAATATAAATATCTGACAGTCTGCTTCTAAAATCAGGTTGTTTTACTTAATTAGACAAGAGACCAACATTAAATTGTATAAGCTTGTTTTTAAGGGTTAAGGAGACATGTGGTACAAAACATATTCTGGGGAATGATTTATCTGACTATTCAAAGCAGATTTAGAATCATGTGATATTGTTTCAAAACCTAGTCTTCTGGAAAAAACAGAAAATTAAATCTCCAATTCTTCAGATTCCTAGTAAGCAATAACTTGTAAGATATACAGACACTTTGTCAAATATTTAATTAAAAATATATACCAATATGTTTACGTGACCAGGAGGAACAATTCCCTTAGACATACTAAGTTCTTAAAAACTGTGAATTTAAAATATTTACTGTTGACTACATCCTTTAGCACCAGTCAGATCTTTCGTGCAATTAGGCAGTATGCATTCTTTGTAGACTCTTTGTAAATTGTTTCTAATTTGGGTAGATGTTACTTTACTTCCATGACAGGTTCATCCTGAAACCAATACAGTCAGCAGGCGTTTTGCCATCGACTTTACCAGTGTCAGAATTCAATTAAATCCTGCTTCAAAAAAAATAAAAATAAAAACAAAACCTCAAACTAATGTCACTGTTCTCCTTCATGATTTACAGAAAGCTCAGTGTAATGTAATTCTTTGCACAGAAGTCCTCACCCATACACTGCTGTAAAGCAGAGAGACTAGGACAAATAGGGTTTTTAAACAACATGGAAGATAGGAGGGTCTCTCGATAAGGAACCTGAACTGGGACTCGGAACTGTACCAATAACTTTCAAATAACTGTAGAAAAGTCACGTGTACTACAATTCAGAGAAACATTTCGGCACCAATGCAGTCAACAACACTGAAGCACATGCTTAAGCACTTCACAAAATAAGGACTGCCTTCAGAACATGTTCATCTTGAAACCTGCACTTATAGTACTTTCCTAGAGTACTTTACTAATTTACTAATCCATTTGACTCAGTTTTCCAATGCATAAAATGGGTGTAGCAATACAAATATTTAAGAAAATATTCAAATGGCATAGTGAGGTATTGCATAGAAAAGGCAAAATAATAATAATAATAATAACACAAAGACCTAGATATTAAAGTGATAAGGGCTTTGATATAATTAGATAAATTAATAGATCAGAAAAAAAATGAATTATGATTCTCTCTTGGTTTTTCCCTTTTGGTTTTTCCACAGTCATATTAGATGCCATGTTTTTTCTGCTATAAGTGAAGAAAAGTGGTATGTGGTTCTCTTTAAGCCCTTCCTTTGTTTTTAAATCAATCTTTTTCTGCCCAAGAGGATTTTAGGACATGCTGCAGTTTGCTAAGAAAAAGTACTTCTCCCTTGTTTACACATTTTAAAACTGTATTTTAGAAAAAAAATAAAAAAGTGCTACAGCTCAGGAAAAAAAAATGTTTCTGTCAAATCCAGATGCAGGAAACAAACGATAACAAGTGGAGTTCAACAGAAGCAGAAAATGCAGGCCACTAAGATGTCAACAATATTATAAGAAAAGAAAGCTGTGCTGTGCACCATCTCTCCTGTCACATTTAAAATAGCACACCTTGCAGCGCTCCAGAAATTAATATAGTGAATGCCGCAGCTTTAAATTGCCAAAATAGCTCATGCAATTGAAAGTTTCAACTTTCATCAGCCTGCTGTTAATTCACTCTCTCACCGTGACCACGACAACTTGTCATGTGCTTGCAAGCAAATGTGCAGTGTGTGATAGGGGAAAACGTATTCAGATTCAAGAGCATAAAGTCATTAAAACAATCATTCCTGGTGGAGGTTTGGTGTTTGCAATAGAAACCTGTTATAAAAAACAACAACAACAACAAAAAAAAACACACACACAAGCACACATATCAAAAGACCAGCGATAGAAACATTACTGGGAAGGAAGACTAGCTTTAACCTTTGTGCTTTCCAAACTTGTGTTCATCCATGAAGCTTGATGCTGCTTTGCACTTATGGATGAATGTACCCCCACTTTCAACAGGCAAGAGTGATAAAATTGCTGCTGCTGAGATTTACCACTTTTTTGGTTCTACTGTTAATTAGCAATTTCAAACCACTGCCTCTGATGAGTACCTGATTCTGGTTAAATGCTAGCGGCAACACATTTGAAACTTTTCCAGGATAAGAAAAATGACCTAAGGAAAAAAAAAAGTATGTGGCCACTTAGTAAAATCTATTTGTAAAACGTGCATTACTGTGGGTTTCTTGTATACAAAGTGCATACCACAGCAAGTAAGGCTTTCATTTATTTTCTTGTTATTTTTAAATTTTAAAAAAATGGAGCTTTCTAAACCAGATGTGTTATTAGTTGTCATGGAGAGGCCTATGAAGAAATTACATCTAAGAATGATCTATTTTGCTTTTTGATTTCCAGTTTTGGGGAACAGGATTTTGACTGACAGTTGGCAGAAGATCAAGTGTTAGACCACTCATTATTAACCTTACTTCCAAGAACTCTAAAACAGGTTCTGGTCTTTGAAGCTTGCCTCTCCTTTTATTGCTACTTCTCACTTGCCATGGGCAGGAAGAAAAACAAACTAAATTAATTAACACACAATAGGCAACTTCATTCTTGCCTGCTAATTCCACTGAATTACATCCATCTTTTCTTTTTTCTCTCTTGTTTATGACATGGGATTCAGGGGCCTTGACAAGTCATGGATTCAATTTGCCTCTGCAAATGCAATCAATAAAACATTGCACTACTGCGACCTTAAAAAGAGCTGGAAGAATACACTTTTGATGATTTATTCAATGTATAGGCCCTGGCCTGCATAGTAGGCAATGTATAACTTAATTTGAAAAGCCTAGAAGCTATTTGCTATGCCTGAAAATATGTCAGCTACGGTTCCCTAATGAAGCAACTATGCATACACTGGAGAGAACAGAAGGTACCATCTCTGCAGTTCATTTATAATATAAAAGAAAGGTTGGGGGGGTATTAAGTTCCACCAATGAATTTAACTCATTGCTTTTTAAAGATTATATAGATACAATTATTATTATGAAGGTGATATATATTTCTAGTCAAATGTTAGGACGGGCACTCAGGGAGCATACAGTTGCATACGCATCTGTTCATATGCAACAGTATGTGTGACCTGGAGCATACACATGAGCACACATGTGTGCACATCTGTCTGCAACAATGGCATGCATCCACACATTCTGAAAATTCTACTCAGGATGTATCCTCATTTTTTTGCACCCAATATGTTGTATTATATTTTCAAAGCATATATGCTTTCTCATTCACATTAAAGGAAATTAAATACAGAGCTAAACATTCCCAACAATCACTGAAACCCTTTATCGCCATCACATTTTATGCTGAGCTGACAATGAATGAGTAGCCTTCTATGCATCTCCGAACAGACCCAACAATGGAAAGGATTCTTATTAAGTGTGTAGGGCAGTTGTACATCTGGAGATGCTTCCCAAGTGCAGTAATCCTAAAGGGACCATTTAGTCTACCTAAATTCAACACCTGTATAAACTCTAAGGTTTATACCTTAGGGTACGTACAGGCATTACATTTACAATCTAACCAGGGATAGTTCTATCTAAATACCCATTTGTGTAGGCAGCCAAAGGTTTAAATTGGACAAACAATTACATGCCCAATCTAAATTAGTGCACCTCCTGAGGATGTGCAGTAACTTGGATTGGGAAAGAGTTAACTCAATCTACAAAGGGGTTAACCTGATCTAGTAAATGCCTGCACATGTTCCCAGCACAGCCCTGGGGCGGGGAAAGCCCAGCTGCTTGCCCCAGACAGGGCTGTACTATTCTTGCCCTCCTCCCATGACCATGACTTGTTTTACTTCATTTGACATACGAAGTAAAAAGCTTTTTAGCCCCCCACCCCTTCCCATTCACCAGGAACCCCCATCCACCCCAACCCACCTCCCAACCCTGCTGATCCCACTAGCCCCTCCCTTCTACCCTGTTACTTACCTTATGTTGCCTGCACCATTCCTGGCAGTGGCAAACAGCTGCACAGTTTGCTCCCAGTCTTAGTTTAGTCAGTTTAAAATAAAATGCTAAACATAGATCGGGTATGTGCAAAAGATTGTTTGCACCCTTAGTGAAATACAGATCCCAGAGCCAACTCTCCTTGCAAGATATTGCATTTCTTCCAATGCAAAGCTTACAATGACAGAAGGGAGTCCATTATACATTTAGGTGCCTGCACTGTATCTGTTCTTTTTAGGAAGTCTGCAGTGATGTTGGTAGGAAAAGGGAACTTCTCTGAACTCTTCAAACTTTAAAGAAGTTTTCACTCTTTTAAGAGCATCTGCCTTCTTGGCATTACGACAGTGTACAGCCTGAGCAGCTTATTGTTTTATTAGTCTGCAGTCTTGTTTTTTTATACATACAACTATTCATACAGGATGATCAGAGGAATGGATGGAAAATATGGTCAAACATCCCAAAAACATGCAACCTCCCACTGCTAAACCGAATACCAACCTGTTTATGTGGGAATGAACCAGTCGCCAGCTGGGCCACAGTGTTTTAAACTGTTGTGACCTTCAGGCACCAAATGCTACAAATGATGTCAACAGTGAAAACACACTACTTCCAACTGGTACAAAGACCAGCATCTTTTCTGCTTGGCAATAAAGTTCACCATGAACACCTCACCCCAGTGGTCTTCTCACTTTGTCAGCTGTCAGTGCAAACAGAATCCTGTTCAAGGCTTGTGCTTTGATATTCAAAATACACTATGGGATTGATCCTTGCTACCCAGGAGATCACCTCTCCTGCTGCAACCATGACCTCAGACAGCAGCTGTGCTCCACCAGAACAAAGATGCTGTCAGTCAAAAGGGACAGACTCCCGAGTGCAGGAGACACCGCTCTCCTAAAATAAGAACTGCCATAGAATTAACTATCAGAAATAAATGCAAAATTAATTCCTTAGGCTTGCCCCAAATTTTTCTCACTCTGTCATGCCTCTCCACCCATCTCCTACCTCAGACAAACAAAAATAGTAGTGAAGCTATTCTTCACGCTGAGAAAGGGAATGATTTCTATTACTAATATGCATATATGTGTATATGTATACATGTAAATATATAAAAGCACTAGATTTTTTGGTAGTTAGAGGTCATATAGACACCTGGAGAGATGTAGAAAACCAGGCAGTAAGGCTAGAGCGATATAAATATGTAGATTAAATAAGGATTAGTATAGGTACCTTGAATAGTTTTATACATCACAAATATTCACTATAAGCTTTTTGTCCTATGTGGGTAAATGTGCCTACACCTATTGCAAAATTTTTGTTCAGTGACTCTGAGATCTTATTGGTTTAAAATATGCGTATAGGAAAATAAGTATATACATTTCTACAGTACAAAGGATGTATATAAATTTAAATAAAAAGTTTTCGCATGCATATGGGTCATTCTTTGTATTGTATGTATGCACACACAAGAGTAAAAGTACTTTGGAGAGTTATACTAAAGAATTCTAAATTTGCCCTACTTATTTACAAATAGTTACCTAATTGAACATAGACAGGCAACCCCTGCTTAGCGCTCTTAATTGGTTCCTGAAAAACTGAGCATTAAGCAAAACAAGTGTTAAGTGAAACTGAAAGCATTTGAGGATCCATGATGTGTCCACAAGTGTGGTCAATATTGCAGACTAATAAAACAATAAGCTGTGGTCCATGATGGCAACCACAAGTGTTTCTAATGACACAAGATGGCAACTGTGAGCATTGTAATGAAACTCACTGGGCGCCAAGTGAAATCAGGTATCAATTTAAAATAGCGCTAAGTGAAACAGCGTTAAGTGGGGGTTGCCTGTATTTGTAACTGTGTGGATATGTATTGAATAGCAAAGTGCATCAAACACTTCCTTTTTAAAACAGTGGCAGCAACAATTAGTATCAGCGGGATGTTAGTACAGATGACACAAGGTTTGCAATTTTTTCTTTTTATCAATCCCCAATCTCCTCCCAGAAAATAAGGCTATCCTTTGTTATTTTTTCTAAGCACTAGAGATGCATATCAAACACAGAAACAAAAAAGAAAATGCATGGTTCTAAAATTGTTCCATATTATAGTAATAACCTAGTTTAGCAAGCGAGGAAGAAATTTCCGATTGGATTCTTTATTATCTTATGCAATGCTCCACTTGGCCTTAAAATGCTTCAAAATCTTAGTTTGAAATTATCTGTAGGAATTCCTCCCATATTAAGATTTAACCTTGCTGGAGAATGAGAATTTGTCCATGAGCTCTGTTATGCATCCAATGCAGTGTAAAGAAATCATGGTACTGTAGCAAGACCTGGCTCATGGGTGGCTGTGATGCTCTCTGGTGGTAATGTAACTCCTGCCCTACTCTGGCTCCTCAGTGTACCCTCCCTTTTACCTCACCTGTCATGCCTTCATGCATCTTGCAGCATATAGTGAGGCTGCTACCACGGTCCCAAAGCGAGCCTCATTCTTGCCCCTTTGGACACTAAACTGTGGCCCTCCTGGCTCTATTAGTCCCCAGGGCACCAGTCACCTTAGGGCAAAATTCACAGCCTCCATCCTGCTCTGTAGCCAAGCCCATACCTTTGTGATGTTACTCCATCGAAACACCAGCCTATATGGCCTCTTGGTTTTGGCCCATTAGTTGACATTACTGAGGACTCCTATGGCTAGGCTCATTTGCTCTGGCCTGGCTCCTCAGTTCCAGCCTCTCATCCATCTCAGGCTGCCTTGCCCCCTCTGGGCTCAAGCCCTGCCCCTCTCAGCTTCAGCTTGCCTTTGTCTTCCCATCTCAAGTGCCTGCCCTGCCAGATCCCTACATGGCCTCCAATCCACCCCTATTAGGCACACCTGGTCTTCCAATTTCAAAATTAATCCATACATGTGTCCCGGGAGTCGAAATAACACGCGGCACTCACCAGCAGCTCAGGACGGGACGTGCACGGGGCAGAAGGAGGAACCCGCGTGGCTTGTTAGCCGCCTTTTTGTTCAATTACAGCTGGCCGATGACATCAGTGTCGGATGCCAGCCGGCAGAAATAAGAACAGCGGCCGCTGTCGCGTGGGGGAAGGGGAGGACAGCACGAGCAAGGCGCTGCAGCTGCCGTCAACAACGGGAGGAACCTTCACCATAGGACTCACGGAGCCAGGAAAGCCAGCAGGGACGTGGGTGGCAAAACATCCCAACAGGAGCCCGCGCTGGACAATGCGGGAACTGTAGGCACGGTACCCGAAGAAGTGGCTGAAGTGGCATCCGGGAGCAACGTGACCCACAGGTCAGGTGCCGGGACAACGGGGCATGGAGAAAGCCGTGCCAGGGAGGGAAGACCCTGGGAGAGCCCTAAGGGGGTACAGTCGGAGCAGGAATCGCCGCCAGTCCCAGGTGGAATGACGGGGAGAAGAGAAGAGCGCTGGAGGTGACTAGTCCGGGGTGTACCACAAGAAACCCCAGGGAGTGTTCGGGATAGGCTAGTAAGAGGGTAGGGAGTGACCTGGCATTCTGTATTTTGTTGGTTTGTTTATTTAGTCACCCCAGACAAAGGGGTAGAGAGAAAGGGGTGTGTACCCTGGGGACCGTGGCTGAAGAAAAGACTCTGTAAATTTACCTTTTTTTTTTGTATGTTTTCCCCCCTGAAGGAAGGGGTGAAGGTGAGGAGGGCAGTTAGGAAGGCCCTTATGGCAGTCACAGTGGCTAGGGGCTGCGAGTACTTAAAAGGCTAGTCAGGAGGCGTTACCCCACAGTGGGGAACAAGGACCAATGGACAGGTGACGCATCGAAGGTGGCGTGAGGCCGGGGTGTAGGGGTGGCGGAGCCCCATGAGTGACCGCCGGGTGAATCCCAGGCCACTGGGTATCCCGTCAACCGACCCCCTCCTATTGAGGAACAGCAAGTCGTGGCAGATGAGAACGGGGTCGGTGACACGGGAAGAAGAGAGCTACTCCGTCACAGTCATGATCCCAGAAGGTGTTTGACATCCACCCATAGAACAAAGATCGCTCGAGAGCGGTTATTCAAAGCCTGGCGGCCACAACATAAATATAAGCAATTGAAAGTCACCCCACTCAGGGTCATCACCTCCCCCACTCCTTTCTTAGCTCTCTCCTTTTAGCTATGGGATGGCTCAGGGGCCTACCAGGCTCTCCTACAGCCATCTCTCTCAGGAGCTCCTCTCCCCACAGCCTGCAGGGTCAAACAGACTTCTTGCTCTCAGGCACTAGTCTTATATGTCCTCCAAAGCCCACCCCTTCCTGTCAGGTGGCTCTCCAACCACACACAGGGGTTTCCACTTTGGGCTGATGACCAGATGCCCTCCTCTGCTGCAGCTCAGCCCAGCTGCTTCTAGTTGTTATGTCTGCAGTGCCTGGAGGTTTGCCCCGGGCTGCTTATTGCATTGCAACTAGCTCTAAGATAGTCACCCTCCAATGGTACCTCCTCTCCCTGTTGTTGCTTGCCTGCTAGCATCCAGGCCACTAGCCTTTGCCCAGCAAGCTTAGCCTGCTTAAAGCCTCTGGCTCCCTGTTACAGGTACATTAAAAACTGAATTACACTTTAATGAAGAAAGCAATCAAATGGAATAATTTCAACCTCTGAGAGTGATGAAGCATAATTGGGCATGGTATACAATTATACTTTGATGAGAAGCAGAAATGGCAAAACACTCCATACTTTTTAAATGCTCATGAATACCTTATTCCCTTTTATATGCATGACACTAGGGCTCAGGCACTTCTATAAATGAGTCACTGTAGAAGTCACTGAAATCTAGCATACTGTTGTTTCCTATGTCAAATGAAGTAAAATAATTGGCAGTGCTACATGATAGAAGCTGACTGGTTTAGCTCCGACATACGGATAGCTAGAGCAGCATACTAAATTCTCATAAAAAAGAGAAATGTCCAGGAGAAGGCAATGGGAATAAAAATGTCAAGAGCAGAAGACGGCATTAAGCCTCTGCTACATCTCAACAGGGGCAATTAATAAAATGTAAAGTAGACGTAAACAGCTTCTCCAGATAAACCAACATTATTTTCATGAGTTATTTACCACTCTATAAAATGAAAGCAAAACCCTTGTACCCCGGCTTACTGACAGTTAAAATGTACGTTTTTTTTGAACTAGAGATGAAAGAACCATTACTTTGATGGTTCTTTAATAGATATACATAACAATATGTGTACTAGAACAAAACAAAACAGAAATAAAACCCTATCAATACAGGATACTCCACTGCATGTTAGTCTCTCCACCCCTTCCCCTTGTTTTTCCCTGGGGAGGAGATGAGAAAGCAAACAGCACATGACAGATGTTAGTCACATTGCTTAATGCACTACTGGAAGGCAAACAGATTCTACAGTATGGGGCATGGCATGAGAATCGACAGGCAATAAAACAGAACAGAATAGCACCTGATTG
This sequence comes from Crocodylus siamensis, assembly GCF_052110815.1. Classification (NCBI taxonomy): domain Eukaryota; kingdom Metazoa; phylum Chordata; order Crocodylia; family Crocodylidae; genus Crocodylus; species Crocodylus siamensis. The sequence goes on along the minus strand of NC_143398.1, from coordinate 18,603,322 downwards.
TTTTAAGTAGTTTAGTACATTTTGGGTTTTTTAAAATTTATTTTTAACTAACACTTGTGTTAGAACTGGGTTATTTAGCAGAATTCCCCTCCCCCTGTATTTTAAACTCCTTTCTTCTTCTGAATTAAATTCAAATTTTAATTACATGGAAGAAAAAAAACATATATTTTTTCTGATTTAAAGGATATACTTGACATTATGAATAAAACAATCTCATTTATTTTGCAAAACGAGAGATCAGAGTTAACATTCTTGATATTCTGAAGGTATTCACTCTGGTCTCTCTTGATTTTGGGTTCTCTCTGGGGTTTCATAAGTCCCATATTATTTCCTCTACCATTTAGCTAAGCAGGTAGGGGTAATACATCTTTTGCAAAGACTTTTTTTCACCACACATTACTTAATTGTTAACATTAATTAGGTGCTAAGGGAGAGGAACAGAAACCAAAGGCCATTAAACTGACTGTCTAGAAATCCCTTCCAATATAAATTGTACAAAATGACTCCTGAATGGCATGACACCACCATCCTACTAGGTCTCCAGCCATCATTTTCTAAGTTTTTAGTGTGCATAAAAAGAGGGGAAAAAGGAAATATTTAAACAAATCTTTCCAAATGTCTTTATAAATCATAAGAAAGCAAAAGATAGCCCCAAACCAGTTTCCCCTCCCTTTTGTCATGCTTACTCCTATTTCAGTTTATATTACTCCTGGTTTGAAATATCAGAAATCCTAATACAATTGAATTCTATCCAGATTAAAGCCCACTGAGTTCTTTAGGCTTTCCCCATGACAACTATACTCTTTGCTAGTGGCAGTAAAGCAGGATGCATTTATTAGGAGAGATGTTTTCAGCAGGCTAGGAAAGAGTTAATGCCACAGAGAAAAGCGATTTAAAGCCCGCATCTGGAATACTCTGTACAACTCTTGTCACTTATTGTGCAAAAAAAGATTAATTCAAATGGGAACCAGTGCAGAGAAAGAGAGAGAATGATTAGCAAAAAGGAGAGGCTATCTTATATGGCACACCTATGTGGAAAGTACACCATCCGGGTGGGCCAATTAGCAACTGCTGAGTGACAGCACCAATTAGCCCATCTCCAGACTAATGAGCTCAGATGTAGCTGTACTGCTTCCGGTTTAGGAGACAGTCTGCCCAGGGCAGTGAAGCATGCCTGAGGGTGCCACTGCCAGACACAGCATGTTTTCTGGGCAGATGTAGCCTAGGAGTTTTGCTTATCTGGCGGAACAAAATGAAGGGTGAGAGGAATATGATTGTGCTCTAGAAATACATCATGGGGAAGTAAATATTAAGAACTATTTCAGCTATTGGCATGAGAAAAAAAATGAGGTGGGGGGTTAGAAACAGTCTGTGAATAAATTTAGGCTGAAAAATTAGACGGTTTTTACCTATCAGATGAGTCAGGGTGAAGGCAGGGGGAGAAGTAGAGGGCAAACAACCTTTCTAGCTTTAAAATGGAGCTTAATCAAATTGCTAACAGATTATCAAACAGGATTGTATGAGACGGCATAAAACAAGACTCTGCGAATGAGGAGAGCCTTATTCCTATGTTTGATATTTTGCTATAAATAAAAACCAGGCAACTTTAAAAGGCCATGTAGGACAAACACAAGCACTGCTGATTTGATGCAATAACTAACCGTGCGGCAGAACAGCTAGCAATAAAACTGCTTTTTCAATTAAGTACGTAGAGATCAAGTGTCTCTCCATGAAATATATGTATTATGTACTTACATAGCATGTATATGAATATACTTGAAGGGCTGGGACACATTCATAAATATTAAAATGGTACAGTGGATTTAGCTAATGGATTCTAATCTAGTCCCTATGTAAATGGAAGATTAATGAGCGAGAGAGAGATGGACAGACCAGTTTAATCTATCTTATCTTATCTCAGGCTATAGAAATCCAAGGCATTATGTGTATGAGGGGAATACAATGCACCAGTGCACGTGAGGAAATTTATGATGAGACAAAGTGTGTTCCTTCATGTAATGTAGTACAGATATATCGGATTCACGGTCCTTGTCAATAGTCTAGGATCCTCCCGAATCAATGTGCCATCATAAATAATAGCAGAAGTCTTTTTTTCCAGGTAATTTTTGCTTGGTGAAAGTTGTGCCAGTTTTCTCTCTCTGGAGAAAGTTGCTGATACAGAAACAAAATAAATGAAGGGGAAGATGTTGTGTGGAATTCCAATCTCTGAGTTAGCTAAAGAAATGTTATTGAACATCTCGTACCCAACATATTACCAAATGTGCCTTCTTGAAAACAGAATATGATGTGATACAAGTGAGATGGGAAATTTTCTAGTCAATGCATAGATCTGCCGTGTAACAGTACTAGGCATGAAATGATAAGGGCCTTTGGTGTATATGGATCTTGGATATTTATATGGGGAATTAATAAAACTGTTTCCCCCTTCAAGGGGCCAAGGGACTACGGGATTTTGGAGAGGTGAGAGTGCAAGTGAACAGCCTCTGTATGCAGAGATGCTATTTGTCTCTCTACGGACACTAGCAAGACTTTGTGCTACCAATAAAGACTCTGCACACACGCACACAAAAACCCAACATGCGTGCGCATCTTTTTTGTATACAGTCAGCAGTACAGAGCCATGTAGCACAGGAAGCAGACTCGCATGCCAGAGTCTTATTTTCTAGGAAGCCAAACTGTATTTCACTCATATTGACTTGGGAAAGGGCAGGGTTTTATCTTCTTCATGAAACTGCTTTTCCTGCTTCTTCCTTCTTGTCTTTGTATTCAGTAATTGTGTCCCAATTTAATATACTGAGCACAGGACAGACAAGTCTTATTCTTTGTTTAGATTTGAAGAGCAAACAAAACCTCAAAGTTCACCTTTCTAAAAGCTCAAGGTGCTTTTGACATCATTAAAGATACAACAAAGATTTAAACAAGTGCAATTATTTTTCAACTGCATGAAAACAGAGTCATATAATGCACTTCTTGTGCATACTCTAGGGATTTTTTATTATTATTTCTGGCACTCACTCTTCAAGGGCTCTGAATAACAATTTCCATTGCCTGTAATACAGTCGTTGGTACATGGATAGAAGTCTCCTATCTATGCACTGGGTTACACTGACACTGTTTTGGCTGCTGATGCTACAGAATGGCAGAAAAAGGTGGCACAGATGAAGGGAAAATGTTTCAGGAAGTGGAATGGTAGGAAAGAAGAAACCATTTTAAGAAAGTGACTAGATGTTACATTTTACAAAAGGTAGTTGCAAAAGCTTTGGGATTTGTTTCCTTTTAAACCTGACAGCTTATTTCCCCTCTTCCCTCCCCCAATTAGTAAAAGTCACATAACGAGACCTTTGATGGCACTGAGGCTGCCAAGAATTGTTTTGCTCCAAGTGATAAAAATCATTCCCTAAGATGGGAAGAAGGCAGTGCTTTAACAAAATAAAAGCATGGATGAAGCAAGTGCTTAAGAGTGAAAAGAAGCATCTGGAACAAAATGGCCAAGGCTATTTTTTTAAACCCCTGTCAGAATAATATTAAAAGCTCCTTCCAACACAAGCCTGGAAACAAGGACTCAGAGCACAACATGTTCCTAAGATAAAGGCTGCGGTATTAAAAAGGGAATCCAAGTTTAATATAAGCCTTTTTACTCAAGGGCACACTTTTTAGTGAAATACAACAATTTTTGCCCCCAATCCTGCAAGCACAAATATGTTTAACTTTTCATATCTTAAGGATGTGAGTATGTCTAAGACCCTCCAGTCTTTACTCACATTCTCAAAGCTTCTGATGATGTGTGCTGTCCTAGATCTACGAGCTTCACTGGAGCTATAATAATGTGCATTAGTTCAGGATCTGCACTGGAACATTAGGGTTCAAACCTGCAAGACTTTCCTTGCGGGAACAGTGTAAAAAGAAAAGAAAACAAACACTGTTCTTCCAATCAATTAAAAAAAAATTGAGAATACTGCTAGGCAAACACAGGGTTCATCATCAGTGAAGAACCTGTTGCCTTGGTTTTGTAATTGAATTCAGTTCATACAGTGATTAGACAGCTGAGATATAATTCTGGTCTGGTGAACTAACAATGAAGGGTCAAATAAATTAAAGTATATTAATAAAACATAGCTGTGGCAGGGAATAACTTGGCTGCCAGTGAGAGAAGATATGCTGTCAACAGGCAATACACTGGTCTGTACTTAAATGAATGTGTCACGCCATCTGCAGTAAAATGTCGCCCAGTGATTTTCAGCTGCGAGGATTTGATATGCTCCAGCTATGGCCATATTAATTTGTTATAATTGACAGCAGATGTCACACAATTTCAGCTAGAGAAATTAGGCACTGTAAAGCTACAGTGAAGAGTGTAAGAAAGGATAGAGCAAATTGTTCAAAATCACATAGTTGACGTGCATGTAACATATACTAACTCCATCTGGCTTCTTAGGCAACTGTCTATTGTCTAGAAAAATCAACCGCTTCCTCGGCTTACTGGCATTGCACTAATATTGTGCACACTGATGAGCAGATCCTTAGCTGTTGTGAAATACCATAGTTCTGCTGAAGCCAACAGAGCTTTGACAGTTTACACCAATTGAAGATCTGCCTCAACAGATGCCCTTATCAAGGACATTTGTCCCTTGCCATTAAATTGGGAATCCAGCAAAGCAAAGCTGAGCATCGTGCCCTTTAAGGACATACATCATTCCTACTGAACCACTCTTTTACTTTAATTGATTCTCCTGAATCCTTTATGCATGTGACACTGAGCAGACAACCAGATATCAGCTAGACATAAAGAAACCAGCTAGTAGCTCCACTGGAGGCAAGGACTGACCTGAGCTGAGGTTCTGTTCCTTGAGCTTCTAATCTCGGTTTTAACATTGACTGCCTGGGCGACCATTGGGACACTAAAATCCTATGGAGTCTCAGCTTTCCCCAATACTTTGGGGACAATACTTTTCAGTGCTGCTGCCCAGTTCAACTGTATATTAGTGGGGTTTTGTGCAGGATTTTAAATTAGTACATTTGTTTCGGATTTGCCCTGGAATGATCCAAGCGTGCAAGACTTTCCCTGCAGGAACAGTGTTTGATGTTGCATAGAGAATCAACTACACTGGTGGAGGTAAACTATTTTATAACTATTTGTGGGTTTTATTGTTATTCAACCACAGCAGAAACCTACATCTGCCCAGTGTTTTGTTCCTGCTAAATCAATTAACAGGGGCTAACTACACAGACAAGAGTAATTTATAAGAGTCATCTGCTCAGACTTTCCCTCAGAACATCTGCTGTAGCAGTGGAGAAACCCTTCTGATATATTTGTAGGACATATTTATCTAAAATACCTTTCATGACACCGAAAGGACATGGTGCATGGGTAATTCAACAAAACAAAACTAATCTCTCATTTTGTCTGCATGTACTTAAACTGACAGTACTTAGAAAAGTTATTCTATTATTCATAGTTATGGCATAAACGCATTATTCAATGCAATCCTTTCCTGTTTTATTGAGTCAACCTAAGTGTGTTTTGGGGAATACTGACACACAAGATTCTACTTTATCCTTCCAGCTATCTGAAAACTATAATGAAAAAATCTGAGAATTACAAATGGAATTGATGACAGGTTCCTTTCTAGGTCCAAGAAAGCTACCTTTAGTCAGTATACATGGATAATATTTTAAGATGTATTAGAAGTCTAGCAGTATGGCTACAATATGGTTTTCACAAAGTCATATTTCAGAGTAGCAGTCAAAAGACCTGGAAATGCACAAAAGTCCCATCTCTGCAGATGCTTCCTCAGCCTGATGAAGGGTATTTATGCCCAAAAGCTTGCTAAGAAGAATTTTTCCAAATATTTGAGTTTGAGTAATAAAAGAGTAATAAAAATATTGAGTAATAAAAGATATCAGATTTACCCAAAGAACCTTGTCTGCCTATGTCCTTAGATCAACACGGCTACAGTCTATACCCATACATGCACTACATTTGTAACTGGAGGATAACTGTGTTTGTTTGTTTTGTTTTATTTTTATTTGCCCTTCAAGGCACCAGATGCCATGACAAAGTGTGAACGAAGAGATCTTTAAAGTAAGAAAATAATCAATATTCTCTTAGTAACATACTGTTGGAAAGAAAGGAGCATTCATGCTGGTGACAGCAGGTAACTAAAGCAGAGAGCAAAAACAAAACAGTTACAGACTTGGAAACTATTGACTATTAGGTGAGGGGAATAGAAAAGACAAGCAATATTGTTGGAAGTCATTTGCAATTATCAGTACATTAATCATATCTGTAATTGATTACTTGTTTCAAGGCCTTATTCGATTAAGTGCTATCCAATTACATAACATGCTTTCTATTTCTAGAAGATCTTAAAATCTAAGTTAAATGCTAATCCATCAAATGAAACAATAAGCAAAACCTGGAGAAGAAAACATAATGACTGCAGTGAGAAGAGGTAGTTTTCAGAGGTAAATATGGTGCTCAGCCGAACCATTTAAAAGAAACATATTGTACCCCTTTTCTAATTTAAACAAATATATATTTGCATTCCCCATTCTAGGAATCCCTACTGGATTTCTATTTAGGCACTGTTTGTGGACACAGGTGCTATAGACATTGTGGTAGGAGTGAGAAATGATTTGAAGGTGGGAAAAGTAGTGTCTTTACTGAGTTGATAAGGGAGAAAAAAAAATCTTTTCCATTCCTGCAAAATGCTGCAGGAATAGGATTGTGGGTAAAGAGAATAGTTAAGCCTTATATTATTAGCAGGAGATGGGGACAAGTTGTGTTTTCAAGGTGCAGTAAATCATAGGAATGAAAATGTAGAAACAGGATAAACTATCAGGATAAACCAAAGGCAACTGTCAAAAATAGAGTTAAATGCTGACAGCAGACTTCCAAGAAAGGCAAGATCAATTCTTGTGAGATGTCTGGAAAATTCCCTATTAAAAATTTAGCAAATTGTAAAATTTGTTCAATGGGAAAAGCAGAAAAAAAAGTTACCCATCATATCTAACCAATGCACAACAGCTTACAGCTGAAGCACTGAATAGAAGATTACTGCCAAACAATCTTTTTATTTTTTTATGAAGTTCCTCATACATTTTGGTCTGCCAAGCAATCCTGTACTTTGTATTAAAAAAGTGAAACAAAAACAAACAAACAAACAAAAATCTGCTGTAGTACGCGATAATATGATTGGTTGATAAATGAGTTACAGATCCTTAGTTTCCTCTGGCTCAAAGAAAAGCAGTGGTAGTATGTTTAGGGGAAAAAGGAAGTGTATTTAAATCTCATACGGCCCCGTATGTACACATTTCTGAAGAAAAAACAATAGCAGTTGTCTGTGTAGTGTTGCAGTGATGCTGTAGCCATACTGGCCTAGGAAATATGCAAGAGACAAGGTTTTTGTGCATGTGAAGAAAAATACATTGCTTTCAAAAGTTTCTTAAGTCTATCCAAACCATGCAGTTCAAGCAATAAAAAGTATCACCCCAAAAAATCTTTGCCCCTAAACAGAGGTAAGTATTCAAGCTTTCAACTCACTGCTAAAATGATATATTGCTGAATGGCTAGTAAGCATCTCCCAGCCAGGTCAAAATACAAAGGAGCACTGTCAAATAACTTACATGTTTCTACAGCCATATCCTTAAACAGTAAGAATTTAAATCAGAACTAATAATGCATACTTGTTTTTAAGATGTAAGTGTTGTGCTCTTCCTTCCAAAATTTCCGTAATAACTATCTCTTATTTTCCTACCACTCACTGCTGCTAAGAGCAAATATTAATAATCAAAGTACTTTTATGCCATTTGGTCTAAATCAAGTGATGTGAAGGATAAGTTCTAAAATGGTGACCCTGATTCTTGTCTTGCGGTGTATAATATGAAAGAGGGTATTTCTGTGATGAGAATAGGCTAAAAAAGTCCTAGTAAAAAGAAGAAATAGTTAAGCTTATGATAAATTCTCTTTCTCTGTCATGAGACAAAGGTGATTAGCTTTCATCCAAAATGTGATTTGCAAAAATGTTCCTAGATACCAGCAAATTTAAAAAAAAAAACAAAAAACACAACAGAAACCAGAACCAAGTTTATTCATCAAAGCCTAAATTTATAGCATCAAGAAAGTACCCCTGGGAATAGAACGAAAAGAGGATTCTGAAAGAACAGCATGCAGACTGAAAAAACCCATGACATATATGCCATATGTAGCATGCATTTTCCTGATGTAGTCTGATAGTAAAAAGAAACTGAAAATTGTCAAGCTATACTATGCTGTGGCTTCTTCAGCAAGTCTTAGGATACAGGACAACATCTTAAAAACATCCCAGAGTGAAATTAACAGCATAGCAAATTATTTACAGCAGAGGTTTCTTTAAAATGAAAAAAGAAAGGCCAAGCCTTATTGGCACCAACACTAAGAACAGAGTATGTGTGGCAGTAAAAATACATTTATATATTTGTACCTAGCATGCTTCCTCTCTCTCTCTCACTGTCTGGTGTAAAAACATAATTCAACTTATGTTTGTGAAATATGCAATAGTTTTTAATTTTTTTTTTATTTTCGAGTGGGCAGAAGCTAAGCAGTTACTCTGGTTTCCCTCAGGTTGCATTTTATTATAGCTCTACTTGAAGCTTTTGCTCAGCTGTCCTGAAAAAGTATAGTTTGCTGATAATCTTGCCCCGTGCCTGACTCTGTTAATACATAGATCTAAAAACATGCTGTTTTACATATAAAAGCAGCTGTAATTGTTCATTTCTCTGTAAAAAAAAACACAAAACAAAAAGAGCCTACTTAATAGCAGAGCACTCTCAAAAGAGTTTTAAGTGATGGTTAAGGCATATGGATATTTCATTTCACAATGATTCCAGAAAAATAATTTGTGAAATCAAAAAACTCCATTCTAGAGCTCCCAGACACTGGAATAGAGTACCAACTTTATGATGAACTGAACCTGCATGGAATATCGATTGCATAATAATAACAAGTAAAATCTGATGAGTGAAAATGAGAGTGAGAACAGAGGAGTATGATCCTATATCAATGAGAGTAGCTCCTCTTGTTATCACGTTAGTCTTGTTAAAACCTACAGAGGGAACTTGTAGCCTAATTTTGCCTTTATACCATGCACAACACATGGCACCTGTGTTTCTTAGGTCCGTTCTCTTGCCACAAGTGCACAGCGACAACCAAAAAGCAAGAATGTTTTGCTTCTCAATGCAGGAGACAAAACTTAGTGCTCAGACCTTGCTCACACACATAGCCTCTGCTTCACTAAGGCAAATAGCACCACACAGAGATTTGCTCCCTACTTGTGTGGGTGTGCGCGTGCATGCATGGCATACGGATAACTGCACACACCTATCTATTTATCTATCTAATATATTTATACAGATATACCTACCTAGCATCCATCTGTACACACACATTCATGCACAAATCTTAAACTGTATTAGGTCCCTGCCAACCTAAGGCACACATGCTCTTATCACAAGAAACACAAGCAGGCCAACAGAGAATTCCACTTCACCCTGGAGGTGAAGGCCAAAAAAGGCTATCAACTACCCCTTTGTTTTGTGGGGGTGTTGTCAGTTTTTCTGAATTTTTGTGATATACAACATATGCATGGGAAGAATGGAACCTAGGTCTAACATGAAGGGATTCTTTTGCTTTTCTGCCAAATAGTAATAATGAGGAATAGCTACCTTTCACTGTTCAATTTAGCAACCTGTACTTCCATATGAAACCAGAGAGTGAAAAAATATATTCATATTGTATTCCTGTCATGGGAGACTTTAACTACCTGAGTACATGAATAATGCTAATGGTTCGCTAATGAAAGATCATAAAACAAACAGCTTGTTTTTATAAATCTCAGTGCTATTGCTATTCTAGTCTTAAGAGATAAAAGGTGAATTTAGTGACATTCAGACCCTCGCTGAAATTTCAACTATGTTTACTACAATGTCTTAGGATGCTATAAATTTATAGATCCTCTCTTTTCTGGTTCTTTATCTGCATATATTAAAGTAATACTGCTAGAACTGTCTTCTCAGTAGTCAGTGAAAGCATTAGGAAGTCAATCCAATCTTCAAGTGAAGTGAGCTTGAAATGTCAGTGGTAAATAAATTACAAATCAGTGCAACAAGGCACAACTGATACCTGTATCCTGAAAGAAGCCACCATGCCACTAAATCAATTGCTCCAAGCACTCATGCCCGTTTGATAACTGTTCATAGGTAACTTCTAGGGCTGTTTGAACCTGTAGACGCTATTTCTTGTTCTGTTCTCAGTACTTTCAAATAATTGTGCTGCAAGAGAAGAGACTGAATTATTTATAAACAAGATCTTCTGAAGAGACCAGAAAAGGGTTTTTGTAAGGAATTTTAACCATACAATGAAGTGTAGGTTCTTTGTATGCAATTGTCATTACACTAAAGCGTGTCTGCCAACACCTTACGACTCGGATACTCACACTTACCTGCTGTATGGCTAGGGACAGACAATCAAAAAGCCTGAGCCTGAATTGATCCACTCTTGGCAGGTTAGTCTAACCTGCCTCAGCCGAACAGGTTTCCAACAGAACAGATATTCTCTCTGGACTAAGGAAATGCAGGCACATGCCTGCAGTGGCTCATGGTAGAAGTCAGGGGGTGCTAGAGCAGCCCTCCCTTCCCTTCCAGTGCTGAGCCGAGGGGGGCGTGGCCCGGACACTTTGATTAGAAAGGGGTCGCCCCCCCACAGCAGCCCAGTAGGGAATTGATAACAGTGTTTATCACCCCTTTAAGAAAACAAAGGGACATTACCAACTACCTGCTGATTCTCCCTTTGCCCTGTTACAGCATGGTCCATAGCCAGCATGTGGTCAGCTAGCTAATGCTGATGTGTCTGTAAGGCAGAGGGGATGGGGGGTGGAGCGGGGGGAGCAGACAGACGCTTGCAAGCTGTGTTGGAGCTCCCGCCAGGGAGCAGAGGGAGGGGCCAGCCCTGCTGTGAAGCAAAGAGCCCTGCCCAGCCTAGAGAGCATGCTGGGATGCTGAGCATGTCTGATTTATCTTAAATCAGCAAGGGGTCTGGGACAGACATTGCATAAATCAGTTTGAGCCAAATCAGTTAAGTCTGATACTACATTCAACAAGATTTATATCAAACTGGTTTTAGCCATTTTCAAACTGGTTTATGTGCATTGAACATCTGTTCTGTTACAGGTTAAAACCAGTTTCTGATCACTTAAACTGGTTTATGTGTAATGTCTGTCACTAGCCCTTATGAGTGATCACATAGCAAGGTTCTGAACGGGACGTGCAGACTCTCAAACCACTTTTTAAAAAGAATCACCTAGTGATGTTTTTGCCTGGCTTGGGGGACCCAGGCTCATTTCCTTTTCCCACCAGATAATTAAATTCCCTAAGGTTATGCAAAGTTAACACTGAGAGCTGCTCAGGTTTTATAAATGTTAGAAAGAATATTTCTATCATTAATTTTATAACAATGATACCGTACTTCTATGACTCATATGTTGTTGAAAATCGATTAGAAAGTTTTTCCTTTGTCTGTTTTTGTCCAGCTTATATGGTCTCAGGAGACAACTCATCTCAAAAGACTTTGTTTGTCCTGATGCCAAGTTCATAGTGACTGCAGAAACAAGTATATTTCTGGTGGCTCTCCCAGACAGGAATGAGGAGATTGCCTTCTGCATAACTTTTCAAGTCCTAAGGTCTCAAGGAATCCTGTATGGGCTTTCTGCATTTCTATCTGAAATTTCATCTTTGGACTGAATCACTTCAGATCCAGGATGGGTCATTTGATTGAAAGGAAACATTAGGTACAGCCAGTTAAGGCTCTTTCTACAATCTGTCATCATTCTTGAGTTTTAAGTGTCTTTAACTGTCCTTGCTTCTGGACAGACCTAGGCTACTCCTCAAAGCTTTCCCCATGTGAAACTGGTCACCCTCAAGGGGTAGTGCCAATACAAAGAAGACAGATGCACAACCACAGCATTTGTCACCCATGTCCAGGTGGATTTTTTGACTGTGGGGCAATAGTAAATATGTCTTGGGAAACAATTTTTTTTTTTGGGGGGGGGGGGGGGGGCAGAATAAAATAGTTTTTCTTTTCCAGAAAGGCATAAATCAAAAGATTTGTTTGGATATGATACCATGTAGTGGAATTCTAACTCTGCTTTTTTTTCATACTCAAAATCAAGAATAGGAGGTTTTTTTCTTTGGTTTGAGAAAGACATGCTCCTGAGCATTTTGTATTTGCTCAGGTTCTAATGCTCTTCTGGACCCACCATCACTTTCATGAGGATTAACACAAAAAGACAGAAGAGGAAAAGGTTCTGACAATTTTGGTCTTCCAGTTCAACCTAAATGGAGCAACATAGTTCTCCCGATCAGATAAGCTAGTTAACAGTGAGGAAAAATTAGCAATTTTCTTTTTATGTGCTCTGATTTCTTCTGCCTTTCTTTTCTAATTACAGAGGAATACAACACAAGGGGCAGTGCTGTGGAGGGCTTGAGATGAAAAAGTGCTTTGCTTTTTGAGAACTTGAAGGAGCCTGGTTTTCACACAGCATTTTAACTCAAGAATTCTGTTTTGGCTTTAAAAAAATTGGGAAGGCATAGGGCCCAGGCACACATTCATTTAAAAGTGCCATGGCATCTAATCCTGAATCCTAACAATTGTCCATCCTGACATTTCTCATATATATGACAGGAGACATGATTTTGGGATCAGAGATCAGATCCCAATGGCACCGTTGCTACTTGCCAATACAGGAGGGGCCCGGGATCAAGATCCCGGGCCCCTCCTGAATTGGCATGTTGAAAGTGGGTTCCTGCAGGTCTGGGCCCTGGCCTCACGACTACACAAGTTTATGGCTAATTTACCATTTTATGATGTCTTAAATGTGGTGCACATGTACCACCTTTGTGATCTATGCTGTAATTAATACATTAATCACAACATAAACATAATGTGTAGAAGGGCCCTTAGTTCCCTTGTAAGGGAATTAAAAATGGCATGCAAGTCATTTAGAACAGGGGTGTCAAAGATCCAGACCATCAAGGTAGTGTCTGCCACTGAAATCTAGGGTACAGATGTGTTTTGAAAACATTTCAGCAGCAGAAGGGGTAATCAATGGCTGTGTTCATCCCACAGCTCACTGAACTCATGCATTGGAGTGGATTGATGAAACGAGCAGGTGTCGCTG